>NW_006799965.1:2839628-2874045 GCF_000485575.1 Poecilia formosa | reverse complement strand
CATTTTACAGGAGTAAAAGTCAAAAACTAATTTACAATCTATCTTTTATTATCTTTACATATTCACACACACACACACACACACACACACACACATATATATATATATATATATACACACACACACACACAACATTCTATTGCTTTAAAATCATGGTTGAACTTAGAAATGTTTCTTCCAACGCTTGCATCATTTTTAGGGATTTCAAACTCATAATGAACATTTAATAAAATTTCACAAACTGTGTGCATTATTGACCAATTGTATTTCTGAGACTCTTTGCAAATACATTTGTAGCACTGCTATTTTAAAAGGCATTAAGATTTAGCCACAGAGGACCAAAACATTGGTTTCTTTTGGAAGGCAACTTAAATAAGCACAAAAGAGCGACTGGGTGCCAAGTGAAGATAAGGGATATTCTTACCACCTCTCCAATGTACAGACCTTGACAATCAAAAGGAGGCCCTGGTTCTTATTTTAAAGGGCTTAAAAATGGAATGGTGCTTTCGTTTCTTTTCCCTTGACCTCCTTTTATCTGCTTTGATCCTCATGGTGCAATTTGCTTCAAGTACTCAAGTGTCTGTGCCCCTCACTTCATTGCTTTACTTTCATCAGATAATATGTGTGTGTGCATGCACTCCTTGATGCACCTTCACTCCCTAGATAATTTTTATTACTGAGCATTACAAAGCTATATGGAACAATGGCTTGTGATTGGACAGCGAAGACAGTAAAGTGGGTTGAAATGGATCATTTCACAAACCACTGGAGTGTAAGAGAATCATATGAACTGCTTTTATACTTTAAAAAACATCCCAGTATACAGTCAGAAGGTTCTGTCATCGTATTTGCTATTCAAGTCCGTGCCTCTGGTGATAGGTGACATTTCATTGATCCACTTCTGTGTTATGTAACAGGTTTGTTTTTGAATGATGCAGCATTGCATGACCAGATACTGAATTTATTTGAAGAATATATATTCTTATTGTTTTGATTTCTTCAGCTGTTTGTGTCTCTTATTCTTTCTCTGCCTCTCCCTCCCGCTGTAGTTGAAATATTTGTCTAAAAGTCTCCAGTGAAGCAAGAGATAAAAATTGATGAGGGGAGCCATTATGCCCTTTCCCTGAGACCTTGGACGATCCTTTTCCTGAGAGCCTCCAGTGTTTGTTTAATTCCACCGATGCTGTCTGATCTCGCATGCACACAGATTCACAGAAGCACAGATGTACACAGGGAAAAAAATTTATTCTTCCTCCTCAGAGGCAGGGACCTTGAGACGGCTGTGGTGAATGGCAGAAAAACAATGAAGCACTTTCCATCCTCCAGTGAAGTGCCGTTGCCAGGCAGCAGTGGCATGACGTTGTTACCTTTTCCTTTCTACCTTGCTTCACCGTGGAGAAGATTGAATGTGGTTTTGGAAGAAGGATTTTGTGAAAACATGTGAATATTAGTGATTGAATGTGTGAATATACATCTCAATCCTGTTGCAAAAACTTTTAGAAATCAATCTTTTAGCAAATTCTTGGAGAAACTGTTTACTATTTGTATTACATCACTCCTTTCAGGGCTCTTATACTTGTATAGGGGATACAAAATATCTCTATTCCCACATAATAATCAAAATGTGCAGTTTGGTTGACTTTCAATGTCAGCAGAGGTTACACTAATTTGCTTAGGTGGTTATTTGTCCTGTGTGTTAGGGCCTGTGATTGGCTGGTGAACTTCAACAGGTGTTTTTATTTTTATTTTTCACTGAACGCTGAAATTTGGCACCAAGTCTCAACAAAAGGAGGAACAGAGGGAACATAGAGAATAGTAAAACGGGGCTCAGGTCTTCTTTCGGTTGAGCCTCAGCTGAGGTTGCTATAAAAACTGTGCCATTTAGACTTTAAGAATCACTTCTCAAGTGTGGGTACAATGTTTGTACTGTATTCACCCAAGCTTTGAATGGACAGAGTGTACTGCCTTGTTACTATGACTGTATCTAGCCTCTGGTCTCTCCATTACTGATGTAGAAGAATAAGAGCCCAGAATCTTTCTTATTACTAATTAAAAACAAGCAGGCAGATCTTCAAGCTCCTGTGGGTCATCATTACCAGACATTTTGGCAGTGCTTTTCTTCTGCTCAGTTCTATAAGGCCCTTGCTCCAAAGCAAAAACAGTGTTCCTGGTCTTTAAACATGAGAATGGTCATCATTTGTAAGCAGCATATTTTTTTTTATCTGACTGCAGGCACCAAACTGACAGCTGTACTGACTGTTCAGTAACATTACACCAATAAATAATACTGAAGACATTTCAATCATCTCTTAAAAGGATCTGTGACTAGTTGAACATGTTGGTCTAAATATTTTGCAATTTTCCTATAACCTAAAAAATTGTTGTTTGTGATATGCCACAACTCATAATTACTTCAAAAATGTGCGTCTTTTGTTATATTTTTCACCTATGGAGTCATGTTATGTCCATTCTGTACTGGAGCCTACAGAGTAAAGATAGGAGGCTAAGTTTTCCCAAATAGTTGGTTATCATATTGTGTTTGACTGGTGCAATTTTAGTTAATGCCACGCTGTGTCACTATTGGTTGTGATAAAAAATAAATTAATTAATTAAAATTGAGGCAAATCTGGATAATTTCCCACGCGAAAGAGGAGAGCGTAGTGCGAGAGCCGGAGTGGAACACAATATCCGAAGGACCTAATCTGGACCCTGAACATTTCTCCAGAACTCTCATTTGTACCAGAAGGACCAATGAAGGCTCTAACAGGTGATCAAGCTAAAGATAAATGTCGTGCTGCCGCTGAGACAGTCTGAGCTGGAAGCTCTTTGAATTGCTAAAAGGAGCTATACTGCCTGCGGTACTGCCATCACCGATCCAACAGGACCCATGGATGTCTGGTATTGGTGTTAATAAAGTCCGGTACCACCATACCAGACTCTACACAGTACAGCTGATGCCGAACTGTACACAGCGCTACAGACGCTGGGAGAAACGTCAAAGACAAGCAGCGCTAATGGAGCTATTAGCTCCATTGGCGCTGCTGGAAATGCTAATGGAGTTACCACAATGACACAAAGTTGTGTCAATGTACTTTGTGTCATTGTAAAACCACAATGACACAAAGTTCGAACCCTAAACCGCTGTTGCCTAACTGGACACTGAGCTACAGAAGTACTTACCGGATCACGCAGTCCGACCAGAGGTACGTGTCATTCATTATTTCATTTACAAAACTGAAGGCAGCAGCAAAACACCAGATCCTACAGTTCAAATTAAAAAGGCTTAATAAAGTTACTCATCACCGTTTTGGCTGGAGGAGCCAGGCAGTTGGATCATTACACGTCATTTACCCAGAATGCATTGCAGTGTGAACAACATGACATTCCTGTGAAAATATTTTGATTAAAATTTATAAAAACTAAATAAACAGTATTATTACTGGATTGTTTTTACATCCAAGATAAATATTTCCCAAATAAGGTCTATTTTTATAACTAGTCATGGTTCCCTTTAATATCTCCAAAAATGGAATCCTTTTTCCCTTCAGAGACATACCTTCTAGAGGTGATTTTTTTTTTTTGCTGTCGACATGTCTCTGGGTTCCACATTTTATGCTGGAGGCTTCTAGAGATTATACAATGACAGCTTGCAGGAGTGAGGCTAAAACAAATCTGTTCAAATTGTTGCCAAATACGGACACGCATACCCATGTGCACCTGCACCATCAGCAGAAAGTAGACTTTCTAATAAATGTGCCCACTATGCAGGTTGTCACTCGATCACGAAGGCATTGACGCATTTATGTCAGAAAATGTGACCGTGAAACTCTTTTACTGGTTCTGTAAACTATCTGGCTATAATGGTTTATTCTTTGACCATTCAGAACTCCTGCTTTAGAATTTGAGTTTTAATAGTACAATTATATTATTTCTTTCCCCTTTTTTTTTATATTTTAGGATTCTTCTTAAGTCGAGCACAAATTATCATGGTATAAGAAAAAGCAGAAAAATGAAGCCTAGGCGTAAATTCAAATTGGAAGACTCTCCAGCCTCACTTGCATCATCCAATCGCCGCGTCATTTGCTGTCAGCCTATCAGCTTCAGACCATAAGGACCTTCATCCATGATGGCACCCGCTCTCCAGCCGTGCTCAACAGTTGATATGCTTGCATGTCAGACTTTGAGTGCGATAACGCAGCCGGTTCACCGGTTATCTCCCTTGGGGACCCCAGTCCTCCTACCTCCTCTCCCGCCCGCTGCAGCACTCACCTGGCTGCCCGTCCGGACCTTCAGTCCCCTACTTCCATCCTGTATCGAAAGGCATTTCAATCACTGCTGGCCTCTGCTCACCCCCAAGTTGCCTCGCTCGTTGCTCTCCTGCTTCTTGGAGAATCTTCGCTGTCTCTACCTCCACTGGCTTCTTCCCCTCCTGCTCAGGTCCAAGGCATGTGATTCAGCAAAGCCTCTGCTTTTTCCAGGGGCTGCCCCTCATCCGCACTTCCTCGGGTCGTCTTCTCATCCAGCGCCAAGCCCTCCTCAGTCATGCGCAGAAGCGCCTGGCCCTCCTTCAAAACAGCGCTCTTCCACCTGTGCACAAACTCATCTTGCCTCGTTCCATAACCTCCCTCTCAACTCGCGTGCAAAGTACCGCCACAGGTGCCATCGCCACATCTACACCTCCCTTCACTTCTGCACCAGTCATCCCTCAGCTGCGGGGGGATGACTGGTGCATCCACACCAGTCATTATGGGAGGCGCCCTTCAGCCGCCTCCCATGACTTTCACCCTCGGCAACACCTGCTCTGTGCCCACTATAGGTAAGAGTATCTTTTTTCTTTTTTTTTTGTTCTCTTCCTTCTCATTTTCATTCAGCTCATTAGTTCTCCTCCCTCCCTTATTAGGTGCGGCTTATATGCCTGTACACGCGAACATCTCACCCAGGCTCCGGGCAAAAATCCTGCAGGGGCAGCATATAAATATCACATCTCTTCTTCTACCCTCCCCTGAAGTTGATTTACGTGTTGCATCAGCCCAACATTTTTCTGCCATTCTCAAATCATCAGATCCACGTCTCTTGAAAGACCTCTCAGTCGGCCAGTTTTTAACGGCATTTAGTGTCTACAGAGATGTGTTCTGCTCTGGGTGATTCTGAGACAGATAAAAATTAAAAAAAGCCTAAATTCAACAGGCAATATCAAAACAGAACCTGAAGAAGTTCCGGACCCTGGCAAGGAGCCAAATCCCTGCAGTTTTTGGTAATAATTCCTCATGCCATCTCAAGTTTGTTGCATTGTGAATCGTTCCAGGTTGCTGTATTTACATAAAAACGCCTGCCATTTCGACAGGGCATTGTGAGCACTATGAGTTCTGCACAAAGAAAAAAAGTGAAGATTAAGACAATAGTACCCATTAGATACAAACCTCCCACATAACAGAGCAGATATCAAGATTTAATGTTGTTATATAATATATATTTGTTATATATGTTAATTTATGTTAGGTGTGTTTTTCAAATACCTTATCTGAAAGTCTTATTTTCAAGTTACCTCTGCTTTTTCTAAATGTCTCATTTGTAGTCAATTTTTGGACCATAAAATAGATTAATTAACAAAATAATTAATTTAGTCATTTTGTAGAATATAGTAGATAATTCAAAGACACCCAAACATGATTAAAAATGTTTCTCCAAATGCTTGATGTTTGCACCTGCTCTCAAAGATTTTCAGCTGCACACAGGAAGACAGGTGTTTACAGCTTTTGTTGCCACCTGGTTAAACATAGCCTCAACAACCTCATCAGTA
This sequence comes from Poecilia formosa, assembly GCF_000485575.1. Lineage (NCBI taxonomy): Eukaryota > Metazoa > Chordata > Actinopteri > Cyprinodontiformes > Poeciliidae > Poecilia > Poecilia formosa. The sequence goes on along the minus strand of NW_006799965.1, from coordinate 2,868,245 downwards.
ATTCAGACATTATTTTCAATGACTCAGACTTTCTGGATGAGCTAAAACCATCAGTTACTCAAGTGTTTGTGAGTCACCTTTTACTAAGAAGCATTAGTCTTTTCCCCATAAACCTCTCATTCCTTAATAGCTTTATCTCTGTAATAATTCCCAAGTTTCTGCAGAAATCATATGTGCTGTTTTACCATTTCAATCACAGATGCAGCAGGTCTTTGCTTGGGCAGAAAAATGTTATTATAACACTGGATAGCAATAATAAAAGAATTAAATACAAAAAGAACAAGATCCAGGCAGAAAGTACATAACATTAAATGGAAGAGGGAATTATGATAATATGTGCTAATTTTGTGTTAATTCTGACTCTGAAGTCTAGAGTTGCTCACCACCTCTGCACAGAGCTGATTTATAGAGCTATATGGCGGTCTCCGTTTGTGCCTTATCTCCGGCACACCATTCCACCTTGACTCAACTCCTTCACCCCGATCCCAAAGCTCTTCTGCTTTTTCCTCACCTGTCCTTACAGAATATTGAAAAGTTGTGGGAAGTATCAGTAACGCCTGGGTACGGCTTGTATCGTTAATGTGCGTTGAGGTGCAGTGAAGAACTGACTCCTCTGGAGTCGGATGTACAAATATACAAAATCTGTGGTTAAAGTTATATTTCAGTTTTGACTTTAGTTGAAACTTGCTGTTGTTTTAATGGCTATTAAAGGGGTTTAACAATATAATATGAAAAAAAGGAATATTTGATGCAAGTAAAAATTACTTTTAAAATATGTTTTGACTGATTTTCTCTCTACTTTTATTAAAATGGCAAATTGTCTATGATATCTTTATTTCTATTTGAACTCTATACTCTTCTCCTGTCCTCCTTTGTGTATATCCCCCCCCCCTACTTTGGTGTAAAAATCAATGTCTGTCCTCATTTTTTAATGTGTGGCTGTTTCAGCAGAGATAATCGCCAAGGAGCAGAGTCGTCCTGGGTTGGTTCTTTTCTGACTGTATGCTTTTAGTCTTTTCAATGCATGGAAGAAGACCATCCAGCAACATGCAGATGTTATCCATTGTTGCTATGGGGCTAAGCACAGCTCACTATCGGTACATTACGGTACTTCCTGTCTCACCCTGCACACTTCCACTGCACGTGTGTGGCCAAACCAGAAAGACAAAATATGTCCCACACATTCATTAAGTATATTAAATTGTGAAACGTCAGCATGTGTACTAAGTATGACCACATTTTTATATATATATATATATATATATATATATATATATATATATATTTTTTTTTTTTTTTTTTTTTTTTTTTTTAAGTTTTGTTTCCTGTTGCATTTAAAGTTCAAAGATTTAACTGTGAGAAGATAGATACTTCAGAAAGCCTTGTACTGTGTCCCTCTGTCTGTGACTTGGGGCAACCTTGACTCAGAACAGTTCCTCTCTGCTGCACATCACAGTCTCCCACTGGACACTCTAGCCACTCTGTCATCCCCCCACGCTCTATTTCGCTTACAAATGTGAATACACTCTATCCCTCCGTATCCCCCTCTGTATCATTTAGTGACAGGTTATGTTCTGTCTGAGTGTGCAGCGGGTTTATGTACTTGTTTACCTGATCTCTGCTGTTCTGCATGAATGAATGGATGTGAGTCTATGTACTGTAAAATTAAATAGGCTTTCCCAGAAATGCAATAGCCTATGTTTTAGCAAATATTTTTACTCCATCTGAGATCCCTCCAAGTAGAGCATTTGTCTGTGCCTGTGTTTGTACACAGCGAGGCAGGAGGTTTAGTTTGAAGAGAATAGACTTAAAGCTGAAGTATGTAACTTATTAAAAAAAACATGTTTTTTTTTTTGTTTGTTTTTTTTACAGTGTCATGCAGAGGAGGAGCTTCTTAAAGAGACCGAGGCAAATTTAAAGGAGAGAAATTGAAAAGTCATATTTATTGTAAGTCATATTTGATTTCGAACATAACTGATGGTAACATAGTTACTTGATTGTGCTATAAAATGGCACTATGTACCTAGAAAATACATAATACCACCTCTTTAATGTCGGACATTTGGATAGTTTTCAATGCCTTTCTTTTCCCTACAGGCTTGGTTGACATTTAATTTCTTTATTCTTGTGACCAACGAGTAAGGAAAGGTCCAGTGGCAATTACAGCCAAGGTCAGTGCAGTGGCGAGTGCTGTGATGTTAGGATGTTGAACACGGCTCTTTGATGTTCTATTTGCACACACAGGAAAAGGGGAAGTACAATCTTCATTTCTTTAAAACAAAGAAATTATTATTCAAAAGAACTGCACCGCTGAGGCCAAAAAGCCTCTTTGAAATCACAGCTGTAACGCAGCGATTTGTCCCTGTCAGTCAGGATGTGCGCACGTTTAATTTAATCCTTTTACAGCTGTATCAGTCAGCTGCCTTGGGAGCCTCTTCCTAATGGTTTTAACATAATTATTTGCTTTTACTATTTCCAACAGATATTTGAGTCTACCAGTGCAATAACTCCTGGACTATCAAGGAGTAGTGGAATCACACCAACCTCGGAAAACATTCACTTTTAATCATACATTTGCATAAACTCATAAGTAATATTTCCTTTTTAAATCCCATCTTTTTCTTGCGATGATACAGCAAACACATAAATAGCATAGTATTGCTGGGTTTCAGATGACGTAGCACCAACGTCACCCAATGAACATGGAGGGCCAGAAGTAAATGCAGCGGATTTATGTTTGTTGATCCGGCATTAAAATGCCTAAAGTCTGTTTCCTGTACGGTTGTTCCAACCGTTCTAATAGAGAGAAAGATGAACGTTATTTTCGTGTCTCGAAGGTAGTTGGTCACAAGGGAGTTAATTTTAAAAAAATTACAGAAATAGGAGAAAAGTGGATCAACAACCTACAGCTAAAAACAGGAGGTGTGGAAACTAACAATGCCAGAGTTTGCAGCAGCGCCACTTTGTAACAGGAAGCGATCGCATTGTTTAAATTGTATTTTCAGATATTTTATTGGACAGTTACTTAGAAAAACAAGCATTCATGTGTAAGGTAAGATATATTATTTCTACGCCCTGGTTTGGTTGTCCTCAGAGTGCTAATGTTGTTAGCAGCTAATTCAGTGCCGAGTCACAGACAGAAAATATGTTTATTCAACTGGACTTTCATGCTAAAAATAAGCTAAATAAATCAAATATAACCTACCCAGCCATGCAGTCAGAGTGAGCTGTGACTATTCTCCGACATTCGTGTCTGGCACGAATATAATTCGTGGCCAGACACAAACATGGAGGTTTTCTGTGGTTGACCTACATTGGACCTGAATCCAGCGTCCTACAGCGACTCAACATTAACGTACAACTCCGGCATGAATTTGGGTTTACAGAAGCTAAATAAATTATTTACCAGGAGAGCTAAGCTCATAGAAATAACATGGGTTAGTTCGTTGTTAGCGATAGCATCGTTATCACAGACTAATTACTTAAAATAGCACAATTCACTACTCACCTGGCGGAAACAAGTTGACAGCCATTTACTGCTTCTTTTGATCCTAAATGTTTGACCCAAACTGAAACTAAATGATTGTATTCTCCAGGCTTTTGAAAACCTTCTTCTGGCTCGTTGTTGTATCATATGATCTCTGCAGCTCCAGATAGTTATGTCTATCGCCTTTTTTCCGGGTACATCCTCAAGATTATAAGATAAGTCTTTTTTACTGAGATGATACGGATCATATCCTAAATATACGAGTATTTTTTTTCAAGATGCCTCGTCTGTTTGAGCCTATTTAGGGCATTAGCTACGCGTTGTGATAAATTTTACTTTGTTTTGAACTGGAGAAATCCACTTCTGGACCGCCATCTTAATTTTTTACGCCATCCACATGACTGAAACCCAGCAATAATACAGTATATTTTAGCTGTACCATCTGTTAACAGCTCAAATTTGAAACTGAATGTTTCAAATTAATATGACACACATGATGACAATGATAGTTTTAAAACTTCTGTCTGAGACTGTTCAATGACACCCCGTCCTCATTATGAAGACATACAGTGTAAGAAAAACACAAGGGCATGTGCAGTAATTCTTTGGTTGTACATCAAGGCACCTCATGCACAGAGCCTTTCGGCAGCAGATGTTGTTTATCTAATCTTGCCAAAGCCTGATACACCACACCAGCTTTATAAATGGCACAATAAAGTAACACAGCAGCACTTCAGTGTTGCCTTTTGTTTTCACGCTCACCTTATGCAGCTCTATAGCCTATCAACCTCTCTGACTCTCTCAGCTCCCCGACACCACCCCATCTCATTTTGTTCCTTGCTGGAGACTCATTAAGGGCTTACCCTGGACAAATGCCTGGCTTGAGATACTGCCAAACGAGGTGGACAGGTGGATTGTAGTTAAGTGGAGCTACCACCAAGGGGCGATGGTGTGCCACAAAGCATTGCCCTTATAGACCTATTATTTCTTAAAAACGGAGCAGAAAATATGTCCACGTAGAAACATTAGGAGCAGTTTACATATGTGAGATAAAGTGAAGGAGGAAGCTGTGAGGAGCAAAATCCAACTTCACTTGACGTAACGAGGGAGCAAAGGATGAAACAGATGGTAAACAGATGGAGAAGGGAGGGAAGAGAAGAAAAACGTTGCAAGAGAGGAGAAAGGGCAGGATTGGGGGTGAATCCATCAGCCCCTTCCTGTGAGGCGTGACAGAGCGCAGGACAGATAGATGGATGCCTTTAGGTGTGCCTGCTGAGTGGCAGAGCAGCTGGCTGTTGACGCCGCCATCTTTTGTTGGATTCACGTGGACGCCCCGCACACTTTCGATCACCCTCAGCCACCCTTGGCTAATCACATCCGTGAAAAATCTTGTTTAAAATTCACAGCATGCTCCATGAATGGGAGGGTAATGGGAGGATCAGGCAGCAGTGCAGACGACCACAACATTGTTTAAAACAGGATTGATGCTGTTGTCACACTGGACTGTTTTAGGGTTTCACCCAGACAGCTACCCAAAAAGGAAGTCTGTGCATCTGAAGCTTTCTCTGTGCAACATGAGAGAAGCCACCTGGTGAAGCACGAGTGAATATCCAGTGCTGGACTGAGCGACCAGACCCAGCGGACTGGATGAAGACACAGAGGAAGAAAAGTTGGTGGAGAAGCTGAATGGTGTTCAGGTCCCGCCTGAAGGCCGCGAGCCAAAATCCGTCACTCTGGCATTAATTATATTCTCTATTCATTAGCACACACCCTTGGGACTGCTGTTATTAGACACAGCCCAATTAAGCCTGCAGTGAACCTGCAGCGAACTAACGATGCTGAGGAAGGGTCTGTCACATGAGCAAGGAAAGCAAGAGGGCCTAGAAAGTGCTTCCATCAACTCTTTTTTTTTTCTGGGAGTAGAGGGACATGGAGCAGAAGGATAAGAAATATGTAACTGGAAGGTATATCTTAAAAAATACATTTGAAGTGAATTGGGTATTTATTGTGATTCACTTATGTCAGATGAAAAAGTGTTTGTCTTTTGAGAAGATGTTATAATATAAGATTTGAAGAGAGGCAAGTTTGACCCCAACAATATTTTCCTCCCACACAATAGTGGAATTTGAGAATTAATGTCAAGTCAAGACCAGAATGCATCGAGACCAAGACCAAGATCGAGAGAGGTCGAGACCGAATGAAGACCAAGACCAGTGCCCCGCACTACATGACACAATAAAATGTGAAATATGATCAAAATTGCTTCTTAAATTGATCTGAAAGATTCACATTCCCATAAAAAAAATAAATAAAAAAAAACACATATTACTGCTTTGCTTCCATCTCTGTGCCACAATCCGCTTAGGTCTTGTGCCATCCCTAAAAAGATAACACCCTGGGCAGTAGCCCATACTTCCCATGTCAGAAACCACCACTGTCTGCACTATTAAGCATAGCAATTAAGGCTATGTGGCTCACTTTTTTTATGTTGTGACATCTGTTCAGGATACCTCAGGAGCTTCACTCTTTGTAAGCTGCGACAGATGAGTTACCTGATCACAGATGAGCAGAAGACAAATGAACAATGAACAGTTCAGGATCTGGCAATAAATTCAGTTAACTGTTCAAATCATAGTGTGGCTTTTACTATGAGGAGCTTGCATGGTCATAATTTGTATGCGTACGTTTTCTCTTGGTATTCCACTTCTGTCCTTGATCTGTAACACTTGCCTGTTGACAGGTGACACTAAGTGGTCCTTAAACGTGAGTGAGTATGATTGTCTTTTTGTTGGCCCTGTGATGGATGGACACACAAGATGTAGACATGGGTTTTTAACCGGAACTCCCACTTCCAAATCTCCCTAACCCATACAGGAAATTGAGTTAGTGAGAATTATGAAACTTGTGGACCAACATGGATGCTGTTATAACCTAATGCTAAACTTATTAATGACACTCAGCACTCAATCAAATCCTACGTCTTATGCTCATTATCTCTTATGTTCTCTGTCCCTGTGCTACATGACTGCGTGTTTAAGGGGTCAGAGAGCTGCTGGGGTCAGGTGAAACATATAGGTTGTTTGGCTAGAGACGAGGTGAATCACAGCGTCAGCACTGCCTTGACTCAGACTCTGTATCTTTACAGCATGTCTTCGGTTGATTGGACACATTGACTGGCCCTGTCAGCAAGCTGGAGGGATGGCTCTTCACAGCAGTCTGTTCCACCTCTTCTCCTCCAGCTCACAAGTGATCTTTGCTGGAGGCTAAAAGGTAAAAGCAATCCTTGTGATGGGTATGATCAGTACTATTTGACAAACTAAGACAAGGACACCAACCATATCTTAATCTCCACATATCCTTAGTCCCCTTTGCCACCCTGCTGGAAGTAAAATTTAATCTTTTTACCTCTGAGTCTTGCTGTTTGAAGGTTAAAGACTAAACAAGACGACTATCCAAAGCAATAACAATCCTATTTAAATGCTAAATAGCAGGTCATTTTTTCTTGATTGCTTCAGACTGCTATTTGTCTATCACCGATTTAATCCTTAGAGACTATCCAATGTTCCCCTCATTTCTTTAACTATCTCTGGTAAGCTTATGTGATCTTATTGATGAGTACCCGACTCCAGTGATTCTTTTGGCTGATTATGCAATTTTCTCTCCAGTCTAATCCAGTTAATGATCCGGGGATTTCATATTTATTAGGCAGCGTAGCGTCATTTATCATTTCTTGCCTCTCATCATAAACAGGAATATTGGCTCTGAGCAAATAAAAGGTGGGTCTCTCTTTCAGGAAGTTGGTAAAAATAACTCCATATATTTAACCCACAGTAGACATCTGTCTCAGTCATTAGCCTGAATCTCTGCTAAAGAGTTTTCCCCACAAAATATTTAATTCAGTGAAAGTTATACATCCTTCTTTATTCGCTAACAGGTATATTTTTACCCCTACAAGAAATAATTGTTTTTGTGGCTTATAGGTCAATGTGTTCTTGCACAAGATGCTTAACTCTAACTTGCATCTAAAAGCCATTACCTTGCAGCACTTTTTGAAGGAGTAAATTATGTTTAAGCTTGCATACCAACGCCAGAAAAAAGCACATTACAGTACTTATCAGTTTTATTCTCTTCTGGGTCACAATACTGTGACAAAATCCAGTAAGTCGGTTAAAATTGATGCCAATTTAAAGCAATGTTACTTAACATTTTAAGGTTCAGATCAGTATAAGATCATTTGCTTTAAAGAATATGTAAAACTTTATACTTTTGAAATGGGAACTTATGAAAATTACAGAGAAGTTTTTTGAATTGAGTTTATTTTATTTAAAAAAAAATCAAATGGATTTAACAAGCAAATAGCTAAGAGTCCATATTTAGGTAATCACTGCATGGATGATCATATTTCATCTGGCAACAAGTTATTTGACCCTAATTAACACAGAGCAGCTTCTCATTTCTTAAATGACCATGTGGGAAGACGCATCGCTCTGTCTCAGAGGAGTCACATCTTTGACATGCGTCAAGCTAAGAAAACATTCATGATCACAACTGAAAACACCAGAAGTAGTTTAAGACTTAAACACATTACTAAAATCTGGAAGGATAGTGAAGAAGAAATGTGCTTGGAAAAGCAACAAAAAATAAAAAAAATAAAAAATCTGGAATGATTGTGATAGGCCATCACTTGAACATTTGAGGAAATCTAGTGGTTAGTAATTGAGACTTTAATGCTGGCAACAATTATGAACACCAAGGAACAGATTCAAAGATTTGAGGAACACAGGTTGAAATTGCTGGAACAGAGGTAAAGGTTTGGGGTCATACTAGGAGAAAAATGCTGAGTGTATGTCTGGCAGACGTGAAAGGGGAAAATAAATCTGGTGTCTCCTTAAAAAGGAGCAGGGAATCTGCTCCTCTTTAAGCTCTACCTGATTAGGCATGATGAGTTCCAGCTGGATAACACACCTGTCGGTCAGAGAGACGCACATTTCTTCTACATAAAAAACTGATAACTGGTAAAAAAAAAAAAACAAAAAAAAAACTGAGTATTAAAACACAAGACAAACACATCTTATGAAATTATTTAATTAAAGTTTAGTAATATTCTGCAAAATGGCTTCATTTTTCATATGTTTTTTGCATTGCTATGTATAACTAGTGGACATATCTTTGGAAAAAGAAAATCCTGTACTAAAAAAATTTACTTTTGGCTTTCTTTTTTCCCCCACATAATAGGAAGTCACTAGGTAAAATAGAGCAAAAATAGCCTGCTAGACATCAACAAAGCAGTGTAACTTGGAGCCTTGCTGTGAAGCTCATGTTGTTCAGACTAGGAAGAGGATGTATGGTTTCAAAAACAGAATATAACTTTTATGTCTGCCTTTGAGCAGTCACAATGTACCACACTTGCCCCCCTGACATCCTTTATTGGCTCCAGCCTCATACCATCACATATCTCAGTTAATACCCCTCAGTCAGCACACACACAGTCTGTTTTTCTATCTTCACAGGGACTTATCAATGACTTCCATTCATTTCTATAGCCTTAACCTGACCCTTACTCTAAAACTAAACATCACCTGTACATGCCTAACCCTAAGTCTAACCTAAACTCAATTCACACCTTAGTTCTAAACCTAACCAATAACTCAAAAACAGCACCTCTTGTTATGGGGCCCAGGCTTTGGGCCCCATAAGGAGCAGTCCTTATGGGCTGCTCCATAAGGACTGCTTATGGAGCAGTCCTTATGCTCCATAAGGACTGCTTATGGAGCAGTCCTTATGGAGCAGTCCTTATGCTATATAAGGACTGCTACGTATTTCCCAACAAATACTACGTATTTGTTGGGAAAATGGTCCTTTCATTGTATCAAATACAAGGCACACACACACACACGCACGCGTGCACACAGCGTTTCGTAAAACCGAAACTGAGTGTACAAACATATTTCACACATCAGGAAATTCCTTTTCACATTACTTCTGTCCTGTAATGACTGCATGCTGCTCCCAAATTACTAAAATGGAAAGTTCTCGTATCACCAAGACTCTTCAGCTCTATCTATTCATTCACATGGTTGAGCTATTGTCAGGCAATAATGGTGTGGCCTGGAAGTGTGGCATGTTAGAGAGCTGCTTTAGAAATTTGCAGTGAACCAGCAGGGACTTATTACCACAGTGAATTCGAAGTCTTCAGGTGAGGGCAGACAACTGGCTCTGTTGTTCAGAGGCAGCTGGAAATCAAATATGTGATTTGACTATTTTTGATCACCTCTGATGTCTTCATGTCAAATTACTTGGGATGAGTTGACCTTTCTTGATTGCCTTACATAGAGATGTATCTGATTAAGTTAGAATGTCAGTGATGGGGTTAATCAATAAAAAAAGTGAAACCAATATTCATTACATGTTTATATACAGTGGACCCCACGGTACTCAGGAGAGTTAGGGGCCACGCACAGTAAAATATCTTATTTTGCATTAACACACACTGTGGAAACTGGTGAAAGTTACAGAAGGTAATATCTGTAGTGGAGTTCCTCAAAGCCAGGAGTTGATGTCTGATTTCTTGCAACTTTTAGATGTGTTGCTGGTTCAATACAGCTTAGTCAAATGGGTGAACTTCCTCAGTATTCAGTTATGTTCTGGCTAGTCCTGCTAATGACCTAATTATTTGACTTGGTGCAGACCACAAACTGGTTTTAAGGTTGTTGATTGCAGACTTGCCGATTATCATATTTTTTTTTTTTTTTTTTTTTTTTTTTAAAAAGGGGGCATGAGCAGACTCTTTTTTTCTTTTCCCATGCAAGCTTAGGTCCTTCGATATTTGCAGCAGGATGCTCCCGATGCTCTATTAGTCCTGAATGTCTATTTCTGTCTTCAGTGCAGTGGTGTGCTGGGTTGCCACAGTGAAGGTGCCACAACTGATGAACTCCTAAAAAAGGCTGGCAATACTGAAGGAGGTTCATTGGTCATTTTACAATACCAGTAGCACCACAATACCACCATCACAATACCAGTAGCACCAATACCTAATTGCCATGGTATCACAGTGCTTCATTGCAAGCCCTGCTTACCTAAAAGCCCCAGAGAACACATGGATTATGATCAAGAGAATGACGAGACGAACTCAACCGTGCAAACAAGATGAAGGCTGCTATTACACCAACCTGGGCTTTTCTGACACCTCAGCAAAAAACACCTCTATGCCATGCTGCATTTATGCAGTGATTCATTCAAAAGGAGCTCAAGCTGGTTGCACAGGACATACACTGCACATTAAGTATATTTTGTATTAAGATAACACTTCTGTATTAAAACATCCCTTTTATTTAGAGCTGTTGACTGACTGCGAGCCGTAATCTTGAAGGACGGAAATAGACACTGGAAACATGTCACTCTGTTTGTAATGAATCTGTTGAAGTTTAATGTTCATGATAAATTACCCTTTTCTGATATTCTAATCTGCTAAATTGCATCTGTGTGTCAGAAAGAAAAACGGTACTTCAGTAATTGAATAGTAAAGTAGAGAAAAAATGAACCCCAGGGTCTAAAAGAGCTTGAGCTGCTAAATGTTATTTTTAGTTGATTCTTTCTCCTGACATCCTTCCAGGAACTGGGCTGCCCTTCATGTTCCTTTCAATCTCACCCTATCTCATTAAATTCAAATCTCCAGCCCCATGTGACCACAGACATTGTTGCGAAAAGCGGTTAAAAATGAAATCTTCTGGATGCAGCCTTCTGTGATATTTCAAGCTCTTACAGCCTCAGTGCCTGCACTCCCTCTTTTGCAAGGGATATTTTCATTATTTACAGAAACTTGCCTGACAGATTTTTGTGCTGATAGACGTTTGCGTAACTAGAGACTCCCTCCCCTTTATGTTCCTGTGCAAGGCAGTGATATAGGCAGAGCTACTTCATCTCAGCACCATTTCTAATTAATTGGAAAGGATCCAAGCGGCATTTCACTGCAATGTTCCATCACACTGTGATTTTGATTCAGAGTTTAAAAGGCAGAGTCGCATGGCGGTTTTTTCTCTCTGTTGCTTCTGTTTGCTACATGCTGTTGTCAATAAATCCACATTAGGGCGTAGTCCAGATGACTAGACGACATCTGTATCGTCTTTCTGACTCTGAAGAAAAATAACAAAATGAACACCCAAAACTGGAGGAACAAAGAGGAGTAGCAAGGAATGGGTATAATTAAAATCAAAAGAATGGGTATAATTAAAACCACAAGAGGGATACTGATGAACTTTATTAAATGAATCAGATTAAGTTTACCGCCTGCAACAACCTCATGTAGACAGTGAACAAGGCCTTTGATATATTGTGCAATGCTTGACCAGGAATGAACTGTCTTCAAAGATTGTACGTCTGTAATTAGCTCACCCAAGGTAAAATGTGAAGTGGGGTTGTATTGAGTCTTCAATGGGAGTATGAAAAGCTCATGGAATAGACTTAGGATTTGTGATTAACTGGGTAAATTAATAACAAGTGTCAGGTTAAACCATTGCTGAACTCTGTCTCTCTGGAGCTCTGAGCAACAGAAATTCAATTAAACACAAGTTAAGTTATGCAGAGAAACAAAAACAAGTTTCCAACACCTAACAGAATAGGTAAGGATTTTTTTTAATCAGTGAAAAGACCAAAAGCAAAAGTCTATTGCCACAATTCTTAGATTCCTCCTGTTACCTCAAGAGGTTTTATTTCATTCAACCAATTTTCACAGACTGCAACACAATCTCAAGTATTTCTGTTTTCTCACTGGGGGTTGTTACAAATTCGGTGCTTGACTGAAATTGCACAGCAGTGGATTTTCAACAGTTGCAAATTACCTAAAACAGACTAAAGATACCCATTACCAAATACCATGGCATGGTTCAATGATACATTTAATTGCATACAACAAAAGATGGAGAATTGCAGCACAAAAATAAATAGTTTTAGAATGCATTGACAGAACTTCATGGGAAGGACTGAAGAATGTTCTTTTGTTGACATTTACTAACTGCAAGGCTTTTCATTTACCCAACCTTCATCCTTTAAAAAGTCACAAAAACAAGTTAGAATTGATACAGCCAACCAGAAACTGGTGATATTCATCTTACATTTTATTGTCCTGCTGTTTTAAACGGTCAACAATTCACCCACATGTACGCATTATACCAGAACTGATAACAATTGACCTCACCAAAATGAGTCTATTTTCAGATTTAATTAGAGCAAAAAAGAATTAGGATATGCAAACACCTAAAACAGATATATACTCCCCCCAGGCACGCCAGCAAATGGTTATGCTTTAGTCTCTATCTTGTCTTCTTATACTGCTATTCCCTCAAGTCCATTACACAACAGACACTGAATGGTGCATAGCAGAGGTCTCTAATCTTGTTTCCCAGGGTCTATCATCCTGCAAGCTCTAGACATGTGTCTGACATCAAACAACTGATTTAAATAAAAGGCTTACTAACAGGTTTCAGCAGAACTTGTTGGGATGCTGAGAAGCAAATGCAGTCAGTGGAATCATGTCAGCTGGAACAGGCAAACTTCCAAGGTCAAATCCACAGTGATACGGTTATTTTGCAAAATCTAGATTCTCTGCTTCCTTTCCACCTCTTGTTCACACACACTTACAGTTTTCTGTTTAGTGAGGGGGGGGGGGAAAGAACCCTAAGAAGAAACAGGCTTCCCTCTTCTAGTTCTTAAGATAACTCTTCGATTGCTACAAACAGGACTTTTAGATTCCAGTTAGTTGCTTGTACACAAGGACATTCACAGACTACTACTTGATTATCTCTGTGCTCTTAATTCCAATTAGAACCAAATTATTTGAGCACATTTGTACAATTTCAAACAGACAATCTTCTGGAGTTGTTTTGCCTTGAATCAAAAAGGTTTGAATTCTGGCCTGAGCCTTGTGTGTTTACACAATATTTTATTCAAGTGTGGGCTATCTCTGGATATTATGGCTTCATCTCACAATCTAGAAACACGCACATTACACATTAGAGACACGTTAATTGCATGCACATTTTTATGCCCTCTATGTTAACTTGTGTCAAATAGTAGAAGGAATACATTGTGCTTGTCAAAGGGTATATAAAATCTAAATATGAATCTGCTCAAGTATAAACAAATGAACTTTTACTTGTGTGTACAAGCTGCGTGCTTGATGATGACGAGGCTTTCACGATAACTTAAAATTTTGTGGACAACCTGTTACCTGAAATAGTTTTTGTCTCACATATTTACATTGTTTTTAAAGGTCACCTGGGGTTTATGCCTAATAACGCTCTCCGTCGTCTTTATGTCTGCATGCTAATCAACTTCAAGTGTTCAAACTGTAACTCACATTTACACCATCACATGCATATGAAATACCTTTTTTGTTCTTCAGAGCTCCTTATTGTTGCTCTGTGGGAATTCATCTAAGTAATTCCTTCATTTGATATTCAGTAGTTCTCCTGTGCTGTTCCCAAATCACCAGTAGCACATGCTTTGTGCTCTAAAGAGAGGGAGTGAGTGTGTTAGCCTGCATGTGGGTGGGGGTGCAGCTTGACCTGTTTTCTGCCCCATGCTTGACTTCTCTGTCATTTGCAGGACTGAGCATGCTAATACGCCGAGTTATGAAAAAAGATCATAGCGTCTAAACAGTTTATTCTCAACCACAGTAATGCCCATACGAAGCACAATAGGTCTGTGTTATTTTTCCAACAGAAAGAGATGTAAATGCTGAGTACTGAGTCATTGACCCAAGACGACTCTGTCAAGGTAGCATTGCCTGGAAATAAAAATCTAAAACACTGATTGCTGTTATTCCCATGAGCATTTGAAGATCCAGTTCCTTTCCCCTTAAAGCTAATGAAGAATTTCACTCAGACACATGGGAGAAGTCGTAAAGAAGGCAAACCGTCCACCACTCAGTCGTCCTCACTCCATGGGACACTCTCGATTCCTCTCTACGATCTCTTGTTAGACCAAAAATCAATCCCTCCATTGAGTAGCGACCCATTTGTTCTTGGCTTTGACAGAGGCTTGGGTCAATAAAGGCAGTGCATCGCTACTCCCTCCCACCAAAGCCTGTGCTTGGCAAAGCAATTCTGCGACGGGCGTGCATGATAGATGGCACAGACATGTGAATGGGATCACTGAAGCAAGTCAGAGTTGGACTGGGCAGCACTGAAATATTTTTGTTGCATCTTCTGCTTTTATCTAGTGATGATGCACCAAATGGTAACACGCTTGCAACTTCGATTGAGTAATGTTTTCTAGCGTTTTTTCACTTTCTAGTCTATCCTAGTTAACGTTGATCTCTTGTCGACTTAATTAAGGAATCAAGGTTTTGGTGAAGGAAGCTCTATATGCTAGCATTACAACATCATCCAACATTTTAAACTACAATGTTTCATGCTGACATTCTTTAGCTAAAATATATTTTTTTATGTCACATAGAGGAAGCTTGTGAGGAATAATGTAGATTTTTTTTTTTCTAACCTTATTCCACGATCACGATATAATATCTTACTTTTCTCTAGCATAAGAGAAAATCAAGGATTGCTATTTAAAAATCCTTTGCAGCTTTAGGAATTTGCTCTGTGTTGGTTGTTCTACTTTTAAGAAAGTGTGTTGCTGCTGAGTGGTTCCTTTACATTAGCTATTTGCATATGTGGTAATATATAAAATCTGTTTCTTGGAATGTAGTTAATACAAACAGATGCTTGTAAATTCAGTCATAATAAAATAGCTCACACTTCTTCAATTCTAGGGTTTTGTTTGGACCTGCTTGCATGGTCTTTGCCTAACCAGCCATCATCTCCATTACTTTTAAATAGAAATAATTGCTTTAATTACACAATCAGCTTGGTCCTTGACCAGGAATAATATCTCTCACTGTGTGTTCATCAGGTTAAATTTGATTAATTGTAAAAAATAAAATAAAAATAAAATTCTAAATTTTTCATAAATCAGTGTGTGAACCTAAGTGGAATCCAGCTCATGTTTATGCAACAGGAGTTTTAGAGAGAGCTTCGTAAGCTTTAAAGCAGCCTGTTTTTATGTTAGACACCACGTTGCATCTACTGTACCTTTACTGTTTAGTAGGCTGAGTGGTTCCTTAACACTCCTCCTTTACCCTAAGAGGCCTTGAATCTCTTTAGATTTAAGTTGCAAGACTAAGAAGGTTAGAGTGTCCTCCAAGCAAAGTTGGCATTTTAATTTCCTTCGTGTAAGTAAAAGACTGCTTAGCCAGGCTAAGAGGAACATAATTAACAAAAATCTTTTAATTCATTTGTTTGTCCCTCGGAAGGGAGCTCTGCTTCAGTAATTAACCTGCTGCAGTTTGCCATCCTCTCCGCCTCACAGTAATGAGCAGACGAGTGGATGTAGTCCTGACCCTATCATTAAGTGGCATGAATAAATGTGTGCATTGTGATTATTGTCACTGTTATCATCATCTTTTGGAGAAACTCTACATATTTAATTATGTTTCCAAACCATTTGTGGCGTTTTAAATCACTCAGTAGAAAACAGTACACGAGAGCTGAGCTGGGACAAATAATAATAATAAAAAAAATAAAAAAAAATCACCCTGAATGGACTTCCCCAAACTCTCTAAATGATGTACAGTCAATTGTCTAAACATTTCGAGGACCGTCAGCTCACGTAGTGAGCAAGAGGTACAACACTTGAATAAGTACCCACAGAGGGACAGGCCCTCCTTCACATCGAGCTGAAACAACAAGTCCGTGTCACTTCCTTTTCCTTGCGTCATGTGGCTCATGGTCGCGGCAGCTTCCTCTTTTGCTTTACATCAATACTGACAGCAGTGTTTATGCTTTTTCATCGCATGCCGAGCCAGGAGTTGATGAAAGAAGGGCTTCAACGAAGACTTGCGCAAGGATTTTAGAAATGTCGTCGGTCATGGACGGAGACGTGTTGTCATTCTCATCTTCTTCGTCATTTCCAACCTCATCAGCAGCAGCAGTGGCAGGAACGCAGCAAGATGATTCAGCTAAGGATGACGGCAGTCTTTCTCGAAGCCCAGAAGAACACATATCAACTAAAGAGCTATGGTTTGTATACAACAGGTATTAATTTCCTACACGCTAGAAGGAACACAGAAAAACTTAACTTCTTACAAAACGGCCTGACTTATTCTAAAGGATGAGATAAAATCTCCCCTTTCAAGCTGTTTAAAAAAAAACAAAAAAAAAACAATATTTTGTAGAAGCTGTTTTCTTTAATTATTATTGAACTCCAATAGTAAAATAGTCTAAGATTATAGACTGACTTTCATTTTCAGACTTTTCTGTTATCTCTACATTATTTTACAGATAAAATATTAAAAAAGATCAGGATAGATGCTCAGACAGTTGAGTAAAAGTTCACCTCTGTGAGAGGCGGGGATGTTCGGGGACTTTGGACTTTCCCATGAGGTCACAACAATGTAGGCTTCAGTTCACCATTTCACGAATCCCACCTGACAATGCTGTGAAAATAAGAATACGTTTTGAAAATGTCGTACCTTTAAATCTGAAATGGTTTGTATTTAATATCGTAAAGATGAGTCTTTATGGGATCACGCTGGGTAAAAGGCACAGCTTCACTGCTTGACAAAGTGCTGAGATTGTTTAAAAATAACCACGGCAAAATAGTGAAACGCCAAAACTCGGTTCCCTTTTAGGAGTTTCAGCTGAAGCCGTCGCTCCCTCTACTTCTGTAACATGTAACTTAATTACCATGGCTGCAGAACAGTGGCATTGTGGCCTCTATCCCCATGCTTAAAAACTTTATGAAACTGCGTCACAGTGCTCACGGGACTTCAGGAAATCAGAAAAACAAAAAAATAATTCTCACACCGTCATCACAGATGCATACATTAACTGCAGCACCAATAGTACATCTGAATAAGCTATACTGAGTTGTCAGAACAGACTTTTGGACATGGATTGGTTATCATCTTAAGACATCCTCGCTACATTTTCTTTCTATTGAATTTGAACTTTGCCTTTTTCCCTAAATTTCCCATTTTGCATAACTGGTGATTTGAGTGATTCACATGATCTGTCTTGTTGAATACAGTGGAGTGACAGAGGAAATGGATCGTACACTTACAGAAATATTTTTCTGGGTTTTTACTTTCAGTTATGTCACTTCACTAATACAGTTTTTCACACAGACCACGTTATATCAGTTTTAAAAAAAAGCACCACACATATTAGAAAATGTAGTTTCGATATAAAAGGGGAAGTGCTATTGTTTACAGAAGGCCTTTAGTGTTTCTGTCCATTTTGGAAAGTTTCCTAACAACTGTTGCTTAGTGTTTTAGTAAATAGACCGAACAGCATTGTTTCAGCCAGCTTATGCAAGTTTCAATGGGACGAGCATTCTCTACTCATTCTTCAGTTTTGAGAACGTATCAGCCTAGTCGGCTGACACCAACTAGAGATATACAATAAGAAGGAAATGACATCTGTAGTATTTGTTTCTGTGCTTGCCACTTAAAGGTAGGTCTAAAAAAAAAGCTAACAAAAAAGAAAAACTGTCCCTCTGTTTGTTGATGAACCAGTGAACATGATGTGAACAGCTCAGGCTTATTAAAAGTTCCCCTCACACAACAATGTACTTGCCATTTGTTGTCATTGTATTGAAATTAAATGGACACTTTGAGTTCATCTGTGTATCTCAACCGTTTTGCAATTCGTCTTGACATTTGCTTTGCCAAGTTAAGATTATATTGTCAACTAAATATTTAGTTTGAAGCACTGACATTTATATAAATGAATGAACACGGAGGAAATATTACTTTTAAAAATAAACCCCCATTTGTTTCTTTCAGGAAAGGTTACATAAGCTAAATTATTGCTGTTAATTTTTCACCATGTAGCTTTACAAACGATACCCCACGCAGTTCTCAACCTTGGTTCTTTGGGGCCCTGTCCTTTCTGTCTTGGCTTCAGCTCATCTTACCCAAATGTCTTCAGCAGCTTGAATAGGCCACTGAACTAAGATTTTTTTATTTTTTTTTTTTTTCAGAAAGTGAAACTTTGTCTACAAAAATGACAAAATATCATATTATGATCGATCACTTGGCATTTAGATTTGGATTGCTTAGTGTACAAAAAAAAAAACAACTTTGTGATTGGCTTAGCTGAACGCATTTTGTGTTATTTTGGCATTAATCAGACTTAGCCCACATGTTGCTACCTCCATTTATTTTGCTTTGCAAGGCAGCTCCGTGAAATTGCATAACTTTGGTTTTCTGCGCAGTGGGACACTGTACATAAGTGGATGAGAGCATGCATTTGTGGAGGTGTTTTTCCCTAAAGCCGATGAGAGGGGATTTCAGATAAAGACTCTTTGTAGTACTCTGCCCCGGATGGTTACAGTAGCCCAACTGTATGCTCGCGTCAAGAAGCCCGGAGGGGAGTTTTATGCAGCGTTTTGAGCTCCTCCATGAACAGATTCCCTCTGGGCGTACATCTCC
This sequence comes from Poecilia formosa, assembly GCF_000485575.1. Classification (NCBI taxonomy): domain Eukaryota; kingdom Metazoa; phylum Chordata; class Actinopteri; order Cyprinodontiformes; family Poeciliidae; genus Poecilia; species Poecilia formosa. The sequence continues at coordinate 2,849,271 of NW_006799965.1, read as the reverse complement.
TCTGCCTCCCTGACAGCATTTTACTGCTAAAGCAAGACCACACAACAGATCTAGCATAGGAGGGAGGCTTGTTGGATTAATTAATGAATGCAATTTTTTATTCTCTATTTCTCTAAGAGGTTCTCTAGAAATCAAAATTTTTTCCAGGGATTATAAGAGGCACTGCTTCCTCATGTTATGAATATGCAACTTCTTTATCTGTGACTGTAAACAGACACTTTTAATTGTCTGATACAGAGGAATACATCACAGTTTGCACAGTTGTGAGTGTCTTGTGTGCATAATGTGACTATGCGTGTGTGTGTGTGTGTGTCTGCGTGGGTATGCATAATAGCTGCTATTTGATTCTCTGGAAGTGCACTCTGTGTGAGTGGGTGTTCAAAAGTACCTGACGTTCTTTTGTGCATACATGCTTTTGCTTAATAATAGAAATCCTTTCCTAATGTTCATCCTGGTGCTTTTTTTATGGCACATTATGATATCCTCATTCTGTGTTTTTATTTATTTATTTTTTCCTCCCCATATACAGGTCAGAAAATGCAAGCCCGATGGGTGACAGACTGTTGTCCACGGATGAACAGGTCACTTTGATCACTGAGAGTCTGACAGTCACCTCCACTGACCAGGAGAAATTGCTGCTGCTCAACAAGAACACCGAGCTCCGCAGAGTGAACAAAGAGGTAAAGCGTCTGCCCAAAACAGCAGCTGATCGGAAACTCTGCAGGTCAACAAATTATTACTGATGTTGGCAATTATATCTAGTTCCCTCTGAAAGCTGGAGGAGGAATGTAGGCGCTACGTGGAAAGAGCTGTAGTGAAAGTGGTTGCCACCTTTGCCTCCTAATTTTAATACCAAACTCCTTTGAGATTTAAAATGTTGCTCGCCGTACTTCCTGCTCCCCGTGTTGTCGTGGTGACGAAACGGAAACGAGAGCAGTGATGATGAAAGGAATGGTGTTATTGATTACTGCAGTGAAGGTTTTTGCTGTGGTTATACGAGGATGCTGATGATGATGATGATGGTAATATCCCACAGCTGATGAAGCTTAACGAGGACTGGGACCAGGTTTACCGGAGCGCCACTCTGGGTCTGCAGCGGAGACTGGAAGCTTTGGAGCAGGAAAACGCTGCCATTAAACAGCTGAACAGCCAACTGCTCCTCAAAGTTGAACAACAACAAGTAAACACAGCAAAACTTCAAGCACACACACACAACCGCGAGCTCACCTCACTGGCTCTTACACTCCAGTGAAAGCGGGTGTGGAAGGGTGTACACCGGGGAATCTATAACGATGGCAGTAAATGAGGTTTACCCGTTGTGATGTCTAAAGCTGCCTTTTCCATTGCAGAGTGCGAAGGAGTATTACGAACAATCGCTTATGACGGAGCTGAAGAAAAACCAGCAGTTGCAAGAATATGTCAGGTTGTTGGAGAACAAAATGCACCGCCCAGAGAAAGACATTTCATCTGTCAAGCAGGTTTTTGTTTTATCTGTTTGGAAATGTTATTTATTCTTCACTGTCTTGCAAATGTATTTGTGTTCCCGGAGGTTTTAGGTGTAGTCATGTTGCAACCATAAATGTCAATGCATTTCATTAGGATTTTAGGTAATGGAACCAGCACAAAGATGTGCATAGTTGTCAAGAGAATGAAAAGTGGTGCAGAGTTTTTCAGATTTTTTTTTTTTTTTTTTTTTTTAATGAGTGAAACTTTTAAAAAGAGAAGCCAGAATCCCAGTAAAAAATATATTGAGGTTTGTGGCTGCAAAGTGACAAAATCAGGAAAAGTTGAAAGGGCAGAAATACTTTTGCAAGGCCCTGCAATTGATTTCATTTGTGACTAATCTGTTGCCCGTCACCTCTTCTTTTATTTCCACTGAAGGGAGCCTTTAGTGCTGCGTCATGTCCCTCCAGTGGTCAAATTTCCAGATACATCCCATCAACCTCCTCTTTCCTAGCTTCTCCCTTCTCAGAGGCGGGATACAAGGCAAAGGGGCCAACAATTACCTCACTGGGAACTCTGGGAAACTCACAGCAAGAAGTAAAAGATTTAAAGGAGCAGCTGGACGCACTTAGATGCCAGGTGGGTCTCTCTCTTCAGAGCAACTTCAAAAAGTGGGGGGGAAAAAAAGAGAAAAACATGGCTGATGTCAAATCTCTGTTGCTGGGTAAACTTTTACTTAATGTTCAAGCAGAGTCTTCAATAAGAGGGTCAACTGCTCCACCCAGTGGTGTCACAAGTTGTAGGTCTAACACTGGCTCACTGCCATGTTGCTGTCTTGTGTTTGCAGACTGAAATTTATGAAGCAGAATATCAGACAGAGCACAACGACCACAAGCACACGCTGCAGGAGAACCGAAGGCTCAGGAAGAAGAGGGAGGAGATGCGCCAACAGGTTGCACTACTGCAGGAACAGGTAGTGCATTCATTGCCTTTTTACATGTATGCAGTGACATATGCATCGATATGCAGAGACTGTGAATACTCTAGCCTCCAACTACAAACAAACATGTATGTTCTAATGTATGTCGGACTGATGAGAAATAAGGAGTGACAGGAATAGATTTTTTTTTTTTCTTTCTGACTGCTTTTAGAAATTGTTTTAAAATAATAATCTCGTTCATTTCTGCGAAATCCTTTTAGCTCAAGATCTACGAGGACGACTTCAGGCGGGAGCGGTCCGATAAACAGATGCTGCAACGACTGTTGTCGCAGAAAACCTCCCAAAACAAGGACGCCGTGCTTGTCCACCGCTGCAATAACGAGCAGCAGCTCCTGGAGGGAGAGAAGAGAGCGCAAAGCGGGGAGAAAAAAAAGCAGCACCACCCACTCTGCCCCAAGCATCCCAACAGGGACAAAGAGTCCAGCTAAAACACCAGCAAAGGATACAGCTATGGGCTTGTCAACGAAAACTGTTGATTGGTTTTTCATAACCAGCGTTCGTTTTAGGTTAATAAGACAAGAATTCTGACAAATGTAGAAAACGAAAGTATGAATTTGTATTGACTTTCATTGAAAAAATAGTGTATTTTTGTACCTTATTTAATGCATCCATCTATTTTCTTATATATATTTTTGAAGTACTTTAACATGTGTCTGGTAACAATTTTTTGACGTTCTTAGTTAATTATCAGAGTAGCTCTTTGAGAGAATGTTCCACCAAACAATGTCTATAAGTTTAGTTTAAATTATTTACTTGCATTGTGATTCAGGTTTTCTTCAAACCCCCGCAAAATACTTTCATGGTACAGAGGGAGGGCACTAAACTTTGTAATGGCATTATAAACGTAGTTCAGTAGTCGTAAATTAAATCTGTTAAATGATGCTCTGTTTTTGAACAATTTAATCCAGTTGTTTCCTGCTTGTTTTTCTCCAGCTGAAGTGACCGCTTTGCAAATTTTACCGCACATGGTTCCTGTAACAGAAGGAAATACTACAATATAATTTAAGACCAGGGGTGCACCGATTCCAGTTTTCTAGCCAATCACCGATTACCAATCTATTAAATATACTGACCTGCCAATTCCGATTTTGGCCAATACCAAATTTTTTTGTCTAAAATGTTGCTAAATATACCAAGAAAGTTGATGAGTTGCCAGCAGTGAGATGATTATTGTTAACTGCAAACATATAAACTTGATCTGATGGGCCTGTCTGCTAGTCAAACCTCTCTCACATCAGAGCAGAAGAAGATAGAAGTTGATTTAAATACCTTTGCAGAGATAGATAAGATCAGTAGATAAGATCGGCTTCACATGTAAAAATCGGCCTATCACCGATTTTCCAAAATTAGGGAAATTGACACCGATAAATCGGTGCATCCCTAATTAAGACGACCACAAATTTCAGACTTTTATCTTTTAGAATTTGTCTGATGGACCATTACAAAGTAGTGCATGATTGGAAAGTTGAAAGAAATAACGTTTCAGAATTTTTTCCAATCTGGTGTGCATTTATATTTTGCTCCCTTGGATCAATACTTATTCGTCTTTCCAAATTGCTCAAATGTAGAGATTGAACAGAGAGCATTTGTGAAGTCTTGTCACAGGTACACAAGTGGATTTAGGTCTGGACTTTGAATGGGCCATTTAACACACAAATATAATCCAATCTAAAATATCCATTTAAACTTTATAAAGTATTTTCTTCATAAACTGTTCTGTGTTTAGCTCCATCTATTAAATCTGCATCTTCTCTGTCTCTGGTGAGAAAGAGCTTTGCTGCAGGATTACACTGCCACCATGTATGCTAGTTCCATGAAGGGAAGATTTCTGGAGTTTACAACTTTACTCTGTTAAATGACTTTTCCACTTATGCTGTGGATCTCTGTATCTCCTCCAAAGTTACCATGGGCCTCTTGGCTGCTTCTCTGCTCTCTTTTCTCTCTCCTGGTCTTTCACTTTACATTGTGCTATATTATTCCCTTCATTATCATGCAGCTGTTTGGGCAGCGAGAAATAACAAATTCATAACACTGAACTGATTTATTTATTTACACAGATGTTGATACATGACTTCTAAAGTCAGTTTGTGAAATTAGATTTTACTGAGGGATTTCAAAGTTAATCAGGCTGAAGATAAATTGATGCTACAAAGTTGCATCATGTATAATTTCTTTCCACTTCATTAGAAACTTCACTATACCTGTATGTTGGTTTGCCACATAAAATCCAAATAAAACATACAGCAGTGTGTGGTTGTAATGTGAACAAATTTTAAAACTTTCCAGGTTCATGTATGAATACTTTTACAAAATACGGAGACGTGATCTGAGTGCAGGTGCAAGCCATGGGCAGCAGGGGGCAGAAGAACCATTTAAAAAGCGTTGTCAATATGTAAATGCAGGTAGAAGTTATGGACAGTAGAGGGCAGCATTGGGAAGCATTGTGTCAACACTTGAATGCTCCGGTTTCTTTATTGACAGTAATGCTCAACTTCAGTTATTTACGGGGGAAAAAACTTATTTTAATTCACCTTTTTATTTTGTTCTCCAATTGAATCTGTTTATTTAAAACAAACAAAATATCCATACATTTTACAAATAGAAAGAACAGCTAATGTATCTTCAGGACCTTGTCCATCATCCAGTCATTCAGCAACAACCAACAGAATATAAGATAATGCTAACTCCATTACTCATAGTATTTAAAAAGCTACCAATGTAAAAACTGACTGAGGAAAATGAAAAACATAATTGTTTATCACTTGCAAAAATATAAAACAATGACTAAAAGGCAGTAACGTTGAATGAAATTATTTGCTGTAGTACAGTATAGTCCTTACTCCATTTGAATCCTGATTCAGGATTACACGCTAATCACAAACAAATCTGATCATTGTTTTATTTGTGGATCCTTTAAACAGGAGCAGGATATTTATGTTGACATAGTCATGATTCCTTAGTGCAGTGACTCATAAAGACACACTTAAAATGCCTAAATTAGCCTTTATTTCCTAAAAAGAAGTTACTCGGGTTACTGTAAGTCATAACATTTAATTACTCACCAGACTTGCGTCATTTTCAAAAGCAGTTTTAAGTCATTCAACAGAAATACGTTTTATTGCATATTTTAAGTCAATTGCATGAAGTTTTCCCATTAGAAAAATTTATTGGGGAAGCATCATCAGAAACAAACTGGAACACATCTAAATGGCTGCTTATTATAACTGAACATATTGTTTATTATGTATTAATTGATCTACTGTTCTTTAAAAAGTAGAGTACTGCATTATATACATTTTGTTGTAAGCGATTCATAAAAATTCCCTTGACCAGAAAGATTCCCGAAACGCCAGTGAACCCCAGACCTTCCCTTCACAGCACATCGTCCTTGTTTTGTAGGTTTTCCTGTTTTCCGTACCTTATTTGAATGAATGGGTCACTATCAGGGTTTTGCAGAAATTGCTGATAAATGGACAAGATGCAATCATCTGAATCAGGTGTCCTGGGGCAGACACACGTTTAAACTATGCCCTGACTAACTAAAGTTAGTCACCACTGTTTTACACTTTGGAAGCACTTTGCAACCACTCTATGGTTCACATTTGTCTCTATTTATAATTTCACAAATTTTCATAGCAAATACATACATTTACATATTTTGTATGGGCTACATCCAACTTGACAATCCTGACACTTAAAATAGAATCAGCTTGACAGAAAAAAATTTTTGATTTTATTTTGTATTTCTGTATTTTACTTTTTTTTTGTTTATTTTAATTTCCTCTAAGAATACATTTGAAATGAATTGGTGCGATATAAAGTGAAAATAAAATAATATATTTTTTATATATTTATATATGTTTCTTATTACAATAATACAGGCAGTGGGGTTGATGTGCAGTTCACCCAAGGATTCAGGAATCAGTGGTGGAGTGTCAAGGTGGACCCTGGCATTGACATCCAGTGAGAAATGGTAAGTTTATTACTTACCAACTTGACATGGCTAGTAAAGCCACAAGAAGCTGCTGAATCACTTAATTTAAAATTGCTGAATTTCTAATAAATTTTTATGCAAACTCTTTTGATATCCATGTATGTATTTTGTTTAGAGAAGTCAGTCCATGTGAAATATGACATGGAAAAAGTATTTTACTACATATAAGTTTACAATTGCTTTCCATACTGTAAAGCTTCTAAAATGCTAAGCATAAGCACACATTTTATTTTAAATGTTGTGTGTGATTTATAACTACAGAAGAAAATCTGATTTAGAAAACGTCTTCAATCAAAAAAGGGCGTGGAGTCTTTTCAGTTGATTGTGTATACAGCTGAAAGATTTCATAAGTGTAAATAATAAAAAAATGATAATATTCAGAAAGCATTTTATTGAACATTTAAAACAATCCACACTGCAACAACTACATTAAAGCTGTATTTTAACAACATCCTCATGAACACATTTGATGCATGTTTTAAACAGGTATGTGCAATCAGATATGTAACGAAACTCTTTAGGCAAGTTTCAGCGTTTCTTGAACCATGACGCCGATTCCATCAAACACTTGGTGAAAGGGAGCGTTGCACATGAAGGCAGAGGTGGTGACCAGCTTGTTCTTGACATCAACGTGAGCTTCATCCACGTCTTTGTTCACGTGTTTGCAGCCCATGTCCTTCAAAGCTCCAGCTGTCCCAGCAAACGGCCACCTGAAGATAAAAACCAAGTGAATGATCACACAAAATCCATTAAACTAACATTTTCCTAACGTGAACAGAGATTTACACACTTTTCACACTCTTTGTCCTGCCCCACGGTGAGCTCACAGCCGGGCAGCAGCTTTGCAGCCAGGACAGGCGAAATGCAGCACATGCCCAGAGGCTTTCCTGCTTTGTGGAAATCCTTGATGATCTTCTCCAGATGTGGCTGGACGGTGCAGCTCTTGTTCTTTACAGCCCAGTCACTCAGGTTCTTAGCTACACCAAACCCTCCTGATGGAGAAAATAGGGGTTTGTTCAGAAACCTACATTGAAACATTAAACAGAGGAGCTTCACACAGGTTCCTCTGAGTTTAAACAAGATGAACTCACCTGGAATGATGGCAGCATCAAACGCTGAGACGTCCAGCTTGGCCAGGTCTGTCACGTCGCCCCTAGCGATACGAGCGCTTTCCTGCAGGATGTTCCTCTTCTCCTCAGTAGGTTTCCCCACGCAGTGATTTACAACGTGCATCTGGTCTCCGTCTGGGGCAAACATCTGCACCTGAGACCAAACATTTTGAAAATTTTAACCTTTCCAAAATGCTATTATTTTTAATAAAGTTGTTGTTTTCAGAAAATTAACAATTTAGAAATATTTTTTTTGCCCTTTCTTGTCCTTACTTCTGCTCCAGCGCGACTCAGATGGACCAGGACGGCCGAGGCCTCGTGGATCTCTGTGCCGTCATAGACGCCACAGCCGGACAGAATAACTGCAACACGCTTTGCCATGATTACTGAAAAACACACTTTATCGTTTTTAAAGATGCAGAGAAACTTTAACCTTTTTTAAAAGTTTTGTCTTTTTTTCCATCAATATATGCAGAATAACCAGTATAAGTGACTAAGAGCCTGCAAGAGTTTAGATAATTATTTACATAGCCAGTCGAAAAATGAGTCACTGGAGCATTGCTGCTGCCAACACTGCTAATCTTAGATAAGCTATCTAACAGAGAGCCTGTTGTTGTATTGGAGCCTTAAATAAACAAAGCACCTAAAGTCGATTCAAAAATGTGTAATGTCTGCTGTTATTTATTTTAAACTTCTTCATTACTATGTCTCATTTTAGTACCTAAAACCAACAACCTTAGGTTTAATCTAGGGAATTTAAAAAACCTTAACATTGGCAGATAATACATGGAAGCAGATGTCTTACCTTAAGTAGGTGTGGTAGGTGACTTGCAGTATGCACAGTAACCATCTCAGTGCAGGTTTGACAGGAGTGTCGCAGAGCAACACCTTTATAGCCCTGTCTCCTCCCATTGTTCTTTGTTTAAGTCAGTGACATCATCTACATCCAGGTAACCAGGAAGACCTGCTGTGTTAGAGATGAAACTGCCGACTCATATTTCTCAACGGCAAAGTAATGTGATGGTAAAACGGCTTGATTACAGAAAAGATTATTGTAATTACTCTGATTACAGAACAGTTTAAGAAAAAGGAAGAAAAGTATTTTATTTGAATTCAGTATGCAATAAAATAAGTAAAAAAAATTAACACTTTTCTTTTTTAAAACTATGTTCACCGATAGAGATATCAGCTTTAGCTTCCGAATAGAACTTGATATCAAATAGAATAGACAACTTTGTTCAGTTCAGCTGCGGTTTCACCTTTCCTCTGGGTGTGACCCAGGGTGCGTTTTTCCCCCTGGGTGACACCCTCCCAACTCTGCTATATAAAGCCATCATGCAGCAGACAAACTCTCACTGCTGTCATGGCTCAGCGCAGCTCACTGGATGAGTCTGTCGGCATTCTCAGCATCTCTGCAGGTAAAGAATTCATTTCATGTTTTTCCCCCGACATAAGTAATCGCTTTTTGTGGAGTAATCATCAGCTAATTTATTCTAAGCAATAGTGTTAAGCATATCCTAAAGGATTTAACGTGAATCTTGTTTGCAAAGGATCAGTTTTTCCTTCATTGTTAAATTATGGAAAGGTTGAATCTGGAAAGATAAACTATACATATTAGACAGCAGAGCAGTTCTAACAATGGTTTATTGCCAATATATAACATTTACATTCTTACAAGTGCTTATATTTATAGTGCACAGCTACTTAAACAGCAAATGAAAACCCCAAATTACGTTTCCCAGAAAAAAATTGTAATGTTACATGGCTTTTTTTTTAATGCCAAATGATTATTAATAAAGAAATGTTACATTTTGGCCCATAAAATCTTGGAATAGAGTGCTGAATTGACAGTTCAGCACTCTAATCAAAGTTTTTTTGTGGAAAAAGTAAGAAAGGGCTGATGTTTACTGGCAGCTCTGGATAACAGTTTTTTGACTTTCAGGCTCTCTCCTGCTGCTGGTGAACAGCTATGCCAGCACTCCTGAAAAAGACTTCATCCCCCACACTGCGCTGGGGATCTTACTCCTCATCATTGCTGCCCTGATAGCTTACACAGGTTTGTTTCACCTCACAGATTTGAATTCCCTGCTTTTTTCC
>NW_006799965.1:2838368-2839320 GCF_000485575.1 Poecilia formosa | reverse complement strand
GCTGCTCTGTCAGATTCAGACTTCGGTCAGTCTGCCACAGCTGCAAACTACCTCCTTGTTTGTCTTGTGTGTGCCTATTTTGGCTTTGGGCGTTTGCTGTACACCATCACACAGGGTAAAGTGAAACCCCCAGGAACAATCATGAAATCTGAATTGAAAACAGAGCAAAACCAGAGCTGCAGTGATGTAATGAGTGTAGGTTTGGTGATGAACTTGTTATCTGCCTCTGTATTAGCCTGTCCCCTGGTAGGCGTGGTCCCCCAACTCTCTGTTGGCCATGTCCCTTGGCTCTGGACAGCTGGAGTCTTCCAGCTTGGCATGTGTGTCCTCTGTTACCGAGCAATGGACACATTAGCTGCAACTTTCTATGGTTTTACATCTCTGCTAAAATTTGCTGAGGGTTACAGCGCTCTGTTATCTTTGTACTCCATTCAGCCGTTCTCCCCGGTCCCCTTCCCTGTTGTCTTTGCGGTTCTTTTCTCTGTCCTGGCGCTGTTCAGCTGTCAGAAGAGTTTGTTGGATGGCCTCTACCAGTTATTCTTTGTAGCCTATTGTATTTCCATCGCAGCCCAACCTCAAGGCTTCTTCCAAGGTGGCACTCAGGGTGTACAAGGAGCTATCTTTGTAGCTTCTGCTGGAGTGCTTTTTGTTACAACATTCAACATGGTCTCCAGTACCAAAATTCCTACTGGGCAGGGACACTTCAAAGCTTTAGTAACCAGAATTAGCAGTCTTACTCTCAGGGCTCTGGATAAAGACCGGCATACACCTCACCTCGGATGCTCCAAATATGCAGATGCAGAAGTGTTGGGCCATGCCTGCAATGTTCTGGCAGCTTTTGCCATCACAGCCACGATTGGGGACAGGAATCCTCTGACTGTGCTGGTTTTGCCCTGGGCAGTGGTGGCTGGTGGAGTATTGCAGCTCCTGTGCGGTTCGGTGGCGTTTGCTC
>NW_006799965.1:2833544-2835710 GCF_000485575.1 Poecilia formosa | reverse complement strand
CCTCCAGACACCCAAACTGAGGAGAGTTTGGGACAGGATGAAACATCAGAATCCGGAAGAGAAACTGAAAACTCAACACTCTCCACAACACATGATCAAAGCACAGACCTCAATAGCGACTCCTAGTATTTATATTTGGACATTTGTGTTGCTTTCTAAAATATGTACTCATCTCTAATAAATAAATATAGAAAATATAGATATAAGTAATAAATATCAGAATTTATATTCACGTAGTAAATTTACATTTTGTTTTATCAGAGAGCAACATCATGTATATCATAAATTGTGTTAGAAAACAAAACTTTGAATGTTAATATTTACTTTTTCTGCTGTGTCATCTTTTTATATTCTCTTTGTGGCTGGATAAGAATAACAATATTCAAAATGACATATATGCACTATGTGTATTTAAAGAATATTACAAAAGATATCACCTTTACATAAACACAATCTGATCTATGAAGTAGATTGTTTGCATTAAAATGTTTCAAACCACGGTGCCTCTTTTTCCATAAAAGTAAATGCTGTAAAACATAAGCAGGTTGTGTAACAAATGGAACAGAGGAATCTAAGATACTTTCAAAGTACATTTTTGTCTCTGATGGGAAGGGAAAATGCAATTTTGTCATTCAGATCTGAGTTTAGAATTACATTAGTCTCTTAAGGGCATATATATATATATATATATATAAGTATTTGTGTGTGTGTACAAAGGGAATCTTAAAGGCATACCTAATAAGAGTTGAATGTTAAAAGCAAGCCCCATAACGAACTAAAAAACTCGTGTGTGTGAAGGTGGGCCCTGCAAAGCATAAATTTTAGAATTGTGTGTAAAGGTGGGCTCTGCAAAGCATAAATGTTATAAACAGGCCCCACATGTGACTGAAAAACTAACATGCAAAATGTTAGTTTTGCATGTTATTGCAAAACTATTTTGTTTTGTTTATTGAAGGTGATTTTTAGTATCAAGATGTTTTGGGGGGCTTGGCTATTTTTGTCATAGATCTAGGATGTCTAGAAAGGGTGGGCCCCTCAACTCACCAAGCTACTTCCGGGCCCCCTGAAGTATATTAACAGGGATGGATGTGTGTGTGTGTTTACAGACACTNAGATACAACTCACCATAACCAAGTTTATGCCAAACTGGGAAAAAAGGTAATAACCATGGTTTAGTGTTAAGAAGAACTTCAGCTTTAAAAAAAAACATTTTTTGTGTTTATCTACTAAATATTGGATTTTTTTGTTAAGGTTGAAGGAGTGTTGTGTGATGGAGCCTCCCCAGAAAATATTGCATCTACTGTGGTTGACTGCACCAAGATTGAAACTGGACAAATTGGTTTCTTCAGAGTGGGCCTCATTCCAAAATCCAAGGTAATAAATATACCATTGCTCCTGTCCTCTTAATGTAGATGAAACTGTTTTATTTATTATGTTTTCTAATGCTGATGTCTTTCATTTTCCTCTAACCCTTAGGTTCTCCAAATATTTGAAGAGGTTCGAAATCGGCACAGACAAGGGCATACCAATCCAGGATTTGAATACGATGTTCCCCTTTAAGACATGCAAAGACATCAAAGTCCAACAGGCACAACAGTGTCAAAAAGAGGACCAGGAAACTTAAAAGTATAGTTATACAACCACAGAGTCAAGAAGTCAGGAATGCCTCATAATAGCCCCTTTTAGTGCTGCTCATAGTGGTGGCTACTGATCAAGACTCTGATAAACAGAAATAGCTGCTAAATTACCCAAAGAAATGTTATATAGTGTCCAATGATGTATAATATTAACAGACAACATAAGTAGTTTATGTTGTCTGGAGCACTGAATGTAAATTTTGTACTGAATGTACTGAATGTAAATTTTTATGCTTTTTGTGACATTTTTAACTCTGTTTAGGTGTTGTGATGTATAGATAAAATGTCTGTTATATTATATATATACAGTATATTTAAATAATTCAGGTTTTGTTGCTTCAAACTATACATATGTGCTTTACTCAGTTGTTGAAAATATTGTTCAAACATTTTGTATGCTGTGAAATATGCCTGATTGGATTTATAGTTGCTAAAATAACTGCAAATAAATTAAGCAAAAAAAAAAAAAAAAAAAAAACAGGTGCTTCCCAATAAGCACAGTAGCAACACTGTAAATGCATGTTATAAC
>NW_006799965.1:2826334-2832905 GCF_000485575.1 Poecilia formosa | reverse complement strand
GTGTGTGTGTGTGTGTGTATAAAGTGGCCAGTATAATTTAAGAATCTAACTGTAAAACTACTATCTGAGCTTTCTGTCCTCTGGCTGTCTATTGACCAGTCTGGGTCATTGTCTCCCATTTTCTATGCAAGAATTGCCAATTGTCCTTGAATAGAATATGGAAGAATAATTTTTTCCATATTCTGTGCAGGGTTCATGTTAGCATTCTCACCTCCCCACAGCATATTATTGGTGTGCAATAATATGTGAGACCCATAACAACAAAAACATTTTGAAGCTAGAAAAATAAAACAATGCTGACCTCACCAAATCTGCAATGAGCAACATCAACCATGTTTGGTGGAGAGAGCAGGCCTAAGACCACCAAACAGAAATTTTCACAGTTGTTGCTACATTTTTCTGGAGGGCTTTCAATTTTATTTCTCAATATTTTAGCAGCAACTTTTGGTTTTTTAGTTTTATTTTGCAAATAATATTGTTTATTATTATTTGCAAATAAGTAAGTGTTGCTTATAGTGTCAGTGATTGACAGGTAATGTTCCAAGAAGGAATGAGATGACGACAAAGCTGGCCAAAAGCAAAGCTAAACGTATTAGCTGCTTAAGGCCCCCAGAACTATAAATGCTTGAGTTTTAGCCCATACCATCGATCTAGAATTTTAACATTAATTAAATGATAATGACAATGCTATTAAGTCTGACTTAATAGTTTCAGCATAGATAAATGAAAAGATTTAAATGTAAAATTTAACTGGCACCTTTACAACGTTTACTTTGTAAAGGTGCAAAGAATCATCTTCATAGTTTGATTGTTGTATTGCCATAATTATAGTCTGATGCTATCAGTAATATTTGTATTTGAACTCAGTTTTATAAATACATGTCGGTAAATAATAACCAGCTGTCAGTCATTGCTTTTTGACAAAAGTAATATGATCTCATTCAACCTATTGATCAATAACTGATGAGACTTTAACATCACAATTGGTGATTTCAGGTCACAGTTTCTTATTGCTAAATCTTAAACTCTGACCAAAACTGTGCAAATGAGGTCTCTGTTCTGGGATGTTTCCTGGTTGAATTGTCATTGTGCTTCAGGAGTAAATTTGGTTGACCACGCTGGAAGGCTCATCACTGCTGCACGTTATGTAAAACTGAGCTCAGCTTTCCAAAATCTAAATTTTAACCACAGTTAATTTATGATTTAGCTATGAGGGGAATGACTTTATTTTCAGGGCCAGGTCCGTTTGGATACCTTACAGAATAAAATTCTCATTTAAAAACTGCTTTTCTGTTTACTTGGGTCATTTTTATCCAAAGTAAAATTTGTTTAATAATCTGAAACATATAAATGCTACAAAAACAAAAGAAATATGTAAGATGGGAATCAATTCTTCACAAACCTGTATTCACATCTTACATTCAATTCAACTCAGTTTTTATGTATATGTTGCCAATTCACAACAAATGTCATTTCAAGACACTCAGAAAAAAATTTATTTAAATCCAATCCTAGATTCCAATTCATTCTAGTTATGAAACAATGCATCAAGTTCAGTTGATTTTTCAAATTAGTTTAACAAACTTTTTCTGTCAAAGCAATCCCAGCAGATTGCATTGAGTCAGTGACTTTACAGCAATCCCTCATACTGAGTACTTTCTCTGTTAATGAAAACCAGAAAGTTAATAGCAGAATAAAGAGAACATTGAGTTGTTGACAGCATTATATCAACCGAAGCCACCTGCCAGAAAGGTAACACAGCAAAGCAGAATGCAAGATCTGATGTGGCTTCAATGAAAAAAAAAAATCATAAATACCTACTGGTTAAAACTTTGTAACAGAACAATCACATTATTCAACACATTATTCTTTACTGACAGATAACTCAACAAATGTCATGTTTTCTTAGCTCATGCAAGAATGTCAGAATGCTCCACAAAAATAAACTCGCTCACTTGACAACCCACCTGTGAGAGGTTCAGGCCAATTTGACTAATGGCGACTTGGCTCTGAGGTGTTTACTGCACGACACACACAATTAAGCGAAACTCAGCCAGATCCAATTTTTTTTTTGCCTTACTAATCATCAGTATTATTAATGTGCATGATCATTCACCAGCATGTCAACTAAATGATTAGATAAACAACAACTAACAACTGGGTGGCAGAGGTTTTTGTTGGCTTAAGTGTGATATGAAATAGATAAAATACCATAAAATTTATGGTACCAGACAGTAGATTTATGGTACTGTCTGGTACCATAAATTTATGGTACCATAAATCTATGGTACCATAAATTTATGGTACTAATTTATGGTACCATAAATTGGTACCTAAAACAACAATCCTAAAACTGTTGTTTTAGGATTGTTGAAACCATCCAAACAGTTTGAGTTGGAAAATGTATTTTTGATCATAATTACTTCAAGTTGCTGGAATGCTTCATCACTTGAGAAACCTCTGGATTATTCCTAATAGATGCATGACTTTAGACAGGGTGGAGGAGGCCCCTATTGATGTTTAAAGAATCAAAAGGAAACACAGTGTTTTATCAGCTGCAGTAAAATTTCACAGAGTTTCAGCTTTAGGTGGCATTAAGCAAACCGAAACCTAAACTTTTTACTCAGGCAACGCCATAAAAACATGCTTCATGATTATGTGAGTATCAGTCTGAAAAACACTCCTTGAGTGTTAACGTTTTGTGTTCAGCTGTCCTACCTAACATATAAGTGAGCAATTACCAGGAAGGAAACTGAAAAACTAGGCACCTTTACGGTCAGCTTTGCTGTTTACTTTCAGAAAATTGTTCCCTTCCACCCGAAGCTTTGAAAAAACCGACGGTGTATGTTAGACTGAAAGATGTGCTTTGTAAACTGACCAACATGTGGTTTCTTATTACTTTTAGAGCAGAAGGATAAAGAGGTCCACACCCAATGACACAAACTTTAGTACCCAAGAAATAAGTTCTGGAGAATCTGAGAGCAATAGGTTCATTTCTTCCTGTTCCACTTTTTGCAGAAGTTTTCTTTCTCTTTCTTCTTTTAGCTTTAATTTCTTTCAGAAAGTCAGTCAAAATATACTTGAGCCTGGAAAAGTATTCATTAGCTCATTGTTATTCGACTGAACAGATTGAACATAAAGAGCAAATAAATTAATATGAAAAACGTAACCACGTTTTCTAAGCAAAACGAAACCAGTCCAGTTTTATTTAGAAAGTTCTTCACATTACAAGGACAAAATATCTGTAGAGAATACATGGGCAGATTAAAAGTATGAATGATCTAAACAGGGAAATTCCACTGAATGTATTTGCCCATGTTGGCAGATGAGGAAGAGGTTATACTGTTGTATAACTGTGGATGTTTTTCTTTTTGTTAGTTTGATCCTTATCTGTTTTAGCCAAAAGAAGTATATCACAATGTAGATTTTCAATATCCAACCTATTGTGTGAACTTATAACACTGAGATGTTAAAAGTCCACATGTTGGGGGATTTTCAACTACATTATATTTAGACATCCTGTTTTAATGAGCAAACTTTGATTCATTGCAACCTCCCACTCATCTCTATACTAAAATAGATAACTGTTTTGATTATATTAAAAAAATGTCCTTATTTCCCTTAATTCTTCTGTGTAATACACACACCACATGCACTCATATATACTACATCATTAAGGGGGAATTTTTCTGCCATAATCCAAGAGCACATATTTTCAGTCTGAAAATATGTGAAGAAAATATGATTTCTTCTCTAAACTTGTAATGATTGCACTCAAACTTTTCCTCGCGCTCACACTTAGCCTCTGCTCGGAGCAAATCTTCACTTGCAAAACTCTCCGCTCGCTTGGTGGAATTTTTCTCTGTGCACTTACAAAAATGGAACCACCTTTTGGCAGAGTCGCCTAGCAACCTCTCAGCCAACAGGATGAAAGCGTTGTACTGGGTGTGTTTGTTTCCTTCTAGCGGGAGTGCCTGTGTAGCTGATGACAACCTCTCAGCCAAAAGTCGTTTCCAAAAGTGAGCAGAGAGTCCGAGCGGCGACTAAGTGTAAGAAGAAGGAGAAGTTTTGAGTACAAGCATTAAAGTTTTGAGAAGAAAGATATGAAGTCCTACTTTCCAAATAAAAATGTAAGCAAAAGTATTAAAAGTTTTGAGAACAAAACACATGAAATCCTGTTTTGAGACTGAAAATGTGTGCTCTTGAATTATGGCAGAGAAAATCTCCTATACATCATCAGTTACTTTTCTATTTTGAGAAAACTTTCCGTGGGAAAATCCTGTTACTAAATTAGTTTAGTAACTAATCCACAATATCACACAGTTGGGTAAACAAAAGAAGAATGTGACTATTCATCCATCTATTTTCTTACACGCCTTTTTCCTAGTGACTGCATAAGCTTCACTTTTAGGTTGATGCATCCTGGTACTCCAGGTGAGGGAACTGTCTTCATTTATCATTGGCTGCACCGTTTGATTTGTTGTAGCATCGATGCCATGTGACCTGTGCAGTTTAGGTTAGATTGTTTTTGCATTTATTGGGATCTATGTGGTGATCAAACTGAATGCTCCTGAAAGCAAAGCCTAATTTCTATATGACATGATGTACTCTGAACATAATAAACCCCGTCTATTAAGCTGTTTTTCTGTGAAGCTGGCTTTAGAGGAAGTAGTGAAAAGTTTGACCTTATAACATCACTGTCTTTCATGAGGTATGTGTGAGGCCATCTTTCATTAACCAATCAGACAATCATTTTTATTTATTCTCTAACTCTACGCTCTTTCTTTTTTCTTCTGTTTAACTATTGATTTTTTGAACATACAAATCAAATGTTCAAGGAAACAAGATGGCGTCATCTAACCTCCTCAAAAGAGAGACTACCTAGTACTTGTTAACAAAGCTAAAGAGGGAGGAGTGTGTGTCAGAGACTTGAGATTTTAAAGTAATATTTAAAGAAAAAAAACTGCTGTGATTTAAAAGGACTTATCTAACTATTTGAGAGTAAAAGGTGCCTTAGGTAAAAGATAGAAATAAGACTTCTTTTTGTACTATAATATAAAAGTCTTATTTCTTGTTTGGTAACAAGAAATGATAACAAGAAACAGTTTTTGTATACAAAAGCTGTTACCAAAAGCTAATATCATTATCTTTAAGCTCAGTCAATTTATTCTGGCATCAATAAGAACCATGTACTTCATTAATATGTGTAATATATGAGGCCTAAATAGAAAAAGTGGGTTTACACTGAGATGGAATCACACATAGGTGGACTTAATAGTGATTTCTTCCAGTTCACATTTATAGACTACTTGTTGGTCTGTTGCATAAAACAGATCAAAGTTTGTGGTTGTGAATGTGAAAAAGTGGTAACACTTTATTTGAAGGTTGGTGAATAACACCTGTCATGAACATGAATAAGCGTTCATGAATATTTATGACTGTTGTCATAAAGCGTCATTCGGTAAATTATGACACTTTTAATACAAAGTTGACATTATTCAAAATGTCTTTGTCATGACAACTTGACATTAACCAAGAAATCATTACTGTTTAAACTTTACCTTTAATAACATAAAGTTACCTCATTTTCAGTAATACTTTTATAACAAATTTATATCAGTAATTATTTCTTGGTTAATGTCAAGTTGTCACAACAAAGACATTTTGAATAATGTCAACTTTGTATTAAAAATGTCATTATTTACCAAATGACACTTTATGACAACAGTAATAAATATTCATGAAGGCTTTTTCATGTTCACGACAGGTGTTTATGACAGTGTCATGTCAGTCTTATTCTCCCCCCTTCAAATAAAGTGTTACCGAAAAAGTTAATACTTCTGCAAATATTAAACACAGACATATCCGTTTTTTTGTTTGTTTGTTTATTTGCTATGTCATGCCTGTTGAATAATTGTTGAATATTTTCAATGCTTTAAAACAAGCTTACAAAATCTTAAGCATTTGACAAATACATGCAATGGTGATCTAAATAATAAAGATGAGATTGATCTTAAAAGAAACAGTATGTTAAAATAATTCAATTTTGATCGAATAATGAGTTTTTTGATCAAATATAAAAATTGTATGATTTCAAGACTTTGAAGCTAAAATCAAAGCAGTGACCAGCAGTGTTAGTCCTCACAGCTAATTTGAGACGTTATGAATATATTACATATATTCTCATACACCTTTTGAAGTATGAAACATCTTCTGGGATGTGATCTAATGAGTCACATATCTTTTTTATGTATGTTTGTTTTTTTTAGACCTTGCTTTTTTTACGATGAGGAAAATACTATTCAAGGAACGGAAGCGGATGATACAAGCCACCCACGCTTTAAGTTTTTGTCATTTAGTGAGAAAAGGGGTAGAGCGAGCGTATGTTGTGTACACATCCACTTGAGAAATGTAGAGGGTGTGCTCCTTCACCCTCACGTACCTTCCTTCGGGGAGTGGGGGGTTGAGGGGGAGGAATGTAGAGCGAGCGTATGTTGTGTACACATCCTCACGTACCTTCCTTCTTGGGGTGGGGTTGGGGGACGGGGAATGTGGAGCGAGGGTATGTTGT
>NW_006799965.1:2797662-2822982 GCF_000485575.1 Poecilia formosa | reverse complement strand
ATATTGGCTCTGGCGCTGACCCACACATGTAGCTATGAAGAAGTCCTCTGGAAGGATTCGCTCACAACATTGTGTTTTTCAGCCTTTCGAAGATCTGATGAACTTTAACCGCAGGGACACAGCCTTCTCTTACAATGGTGATGATACCTAAATGAAAAGTGAGAGCAACTTCCGTTAGAGTGTGCTGAGTAAAATTAACATGAGCGTGGGAGAGACTTTGATTGTTTACACATACCTTCATCAATCCTCAGACAGTTGACCACAGTTGAAGCAACAACTTCATTGGAGTCTCCGTCACAGAGGACCCCTTGTATCTTGTGCCCCAGTCGACTGCGATTCAAAGAAAGTAGAAAAATATTGCATATGTTGAGAAAGCAATGGTTTTAGTACCATGATGTGTGACCCAGCATTTATTAAAGTTCATTTTGAAGTATCTTACTTGATGACCATGCTGTGGTGGGTGCTGTCTGGTTCTCCACTGGGATTGGCAGACGTAATAGCGAGGGGTCCAGTCATGTCACACAAGTGGCACGTCACGGTGTGGTCAGGAACACGGATCATGATGCTGTCCCTGGTGCCAACACGGTCGTAAGCTGCTCCAACTCCTGCAGAAGAGAAGTTAACATTGGAGGTGAGGGTTTATTTTGTTGATCTGAGAGTAAACTATCATTAAAACCAGGCAAATTTCAGTCCACAAGCATTAACAAAACAACTTCACAATGTTTACCTAGTTTGAATAGCCAGTCTCCTTTGCTGACGATGCAGCTGATGCCTCCTGGATAAACGTTCCTCATGAACTCCCACAGCAGAGGGCTGAACGGAGGCTTGGCTGCCACCAGCTGTTCTACACTAGAAATGCAAATGCATATAGGCTTCTCTGCTGGCCGGTCCTGGAGGAGAGACATATTTAACATTATGTTGATGGCTTTTCCTTAAATTAAACACAGTGGAAAATAAATGTCACATTGCGCTTGAAAGGTATTCCTGTCTTACCTTAATGTTGTAGATTTTCTCTATAGCCTGGGGATTCTTGCAGGAGGCAGACAGAGCGTACACAGTGTCTGTGGGAATACCACACACGCCTCCTTCTTCCAGAAGCTGAGCAATTTTTAAGAGGCCGCTTGTGAGGCGAGAGCTGGCCACCGGACAGGGATGCTTCTCAGATATTTCTGACTTAATTTTTTCCTAAAATTACAGATGATACAGGAAATGTTCAAAATAATTTATGTGTAGTTGAAAATTCTTAGCGGATCAAACATTTTGTCATTAAAGTTATTACCTTAAAGAGAGGAGGCCCCATTGGCATCACTCTTTGTGAAAACATGTAGTTTATCAGTGACGCCAAAGTGCCATATATGCATATGAGAGAGACCAATGCCAGCATGGCAACTGTGGGAAAAAATAATGTCAAAAGGTGAATAAATTGAGTGAAAAGGTGAAAAGATCCATCAAGATTTAAGTACCTAATGCTTGTCATCATATGTGGCTCATGATAACTTACTTTCAAGTTCATATGGCAGCTTGTTCAGGGTGGAGAGAAGGAAGCAAACAAGAACCACCTCCATCAGCATTGTCAGGAACAGAAGAACCAGGTTTCTATAAGCAGCTGGACCAGTTAACAGAAGATTACCATAATAATCAGAACAAAGAGAAATATTGACAACAGAAAATGCATATATACAACTTACCAATCAGCATAAGGAAAGCATTGATGACAAGGAAGGCGATGGCTCCTGCAGTAAAACCATAGCCTGCCTCAGTCGAGAGCTGAAGTTGGTTACCTGAATGAAAGGGATTCGAGATTATACTCCCATCTAAATTGCAACAGATATTGTCATTATGTTCATATATTAGCGCTAACATACCTGCAAATCTAAACCATGTCCACGTTGCCCAGACAACAACATAGATGGAAGAGATGACTGATCCAAAGCGGCCGCCTCCTGTGACTTGCAACCTGCTGACGTAGGCCTGGATGATAGCTCCAGAGATCAGGACCCAGGGGATGGTCAGGTGCAGGAGAGAAGGGTTTGTACTCATGCTTCTTGAATGAAGAGCTGACAAAGCTGCAACCCCATTTGAAAGATAGAACAGAGCGTCTGAGGTCTGATCTCCTGGGGGAAGCACATCCTGATCTCCCTGCTTAGACCTTCTACATCTCAAAGTCCTAATCAGCTTCTCAGAAGACACTGGTTGTGGTCCTACAGGTATGAGAGACTTTTCTGCAATGGTGTTGATGAGACGGGTGAAGGTGCCATAGATGGAGACTGCAGTGAACAGAGAACAAGCTACTCCGAAGAAGATGTAGTAACCCTGCAGGGGGATCTGAGGGACTGTGGAGACTGTGAGCAGGACAAAGAACAAGTTATGGATCAATTCCAGGACGTCCATGTTCAGGCTCCCTACACAAAGCACCAAGGCTGCCACCACAAAGAACCAGTCTCCTACCATTGCTTCCCTTCCAGAGACAACTTTACCATCCTCTACTATTAAAACAGACACAACAAACTCCTCCCAAGCTTTGATCAACCAATATGTGGCATGCAGCCCAAACTTTGTGGTGTGGTAGCAATCTTGACGCAGGTGGGCGTAGTAGCTAGAGAACAACTGGGCAACTGAGATGATTGATACCCAGGCAACACCTAGACCAAATGACTTCATGTACCCAAAGCTGTAGAAAGCAAAGATGAATGGAGCAATGGAGTCGCAGAAGAAACTCAAAGCCATTGGCTCTGCATACTTTGTGTTCTTCTTCTTCTCCTGGCCTCCACTCTGAGCTTTTCCTGAGTTGGGGGTCCCTAGTAAGAGAACATTAAAGAGTGGGGTACCAAAACCTTTCAGGGCTAGACGTTGAGTCAGCCCTTTGATGAGAAGAGCCGCTGAACCATAGATAGCAAAGATCAAAATGAGCAACTCCAGAACCCCAGAGACAATCAGAGCCCAGGAATATGCAGCTAAAGCTACTGCTTCAAAGATCAAGGTGGCTGTGATGGCTCCAAAGACAAAAGGCATGATGTAGTTGACCGTGGCAGAGCAAAATGCAAGAAGAAAGGACAGGATGATGTAGGGGACCAGACCGGCAATCGCTGACTCCTCCATGGACAGACATAAATAGCACTGCGTGGAGTTATTAAGAGACATGTTGCTCATCATGTTGGTGGATGAATTGCTCATCATCTGATCTGTTGTTAATGTCATATTTGGATTTTCAGGCAGGGCACCATAGTAGATTCTAGTTGCACCATAACTAGCCCAAAGAGCAGAGTAGCCAATGAAGGCGGTGCCACTCAGGTGGTCATATTTACGGAAGGAGAGCAGCCCAGCCACCAGCTGGCAAACGCCGCCAATCAGGATGAGATGTACACCTGGAAAAAATGTTGCAAATTGGGGTAAGCTCTCTTCTTAGAACTTTAAACTGTGCCTAATTTGGTTATTTTACATCCAGTTTTACCTGCGAGAATGTTCTCTACTCCAACTGGAGCGTTGCCATTGTGAGCTGTGTTGAAGTTCTGGAGAAGTACAAGGAACGCACTGATCCCATTTGACAACATGCCTAAAACTCCCGGTTCCCCGTAGAAGCTGGCAGGAAACCCATCAGATGCAGCCATGATGGTTTCAGTGACAGACTCTTGCTCTGATGAAGTACATCACAGAGAATATACTCCTCACCAAGTCTATAAATCAACACACTGACCAACTGTTTAAGATGTTTCATTGATTAAGTTTGTACCATCCCATTAAGATCCATACCATATATTTCTTAAAATACACAAATTAGCTTGTACAGATGTTTTGGATACATTTATTGTCTACATTTTAGATACATTATTTTAAGTTGTATATCTGCATTTTATCATTTTCATAAATTACAAAAATATCCTAGCATAAAGAGAAAATATTGTCAATATTTTCACACATTTTAATACATAATGTATAATCTAAAACAAGCAATTGCATTTGATGCAAAGCAGCGATTCATCACAACCTATTCCATTCAGTTTTTCTTGGGTAGTTTCAGTCCTTTAACATGAAATAACTTGATAGTTAAGATATACTTCACCCTGTTAGAAAACAGTTTACAACAACTTTTATTGCCTGTTGCTTATTGCTGTTTTAGACAAACTTAACTTAACCACTCCTAATCAAAATTGTTTATATCCTGCCCAGAAAAGTGCAATTATTAGTCACATTAACAGATATGACATCTAAATGTGTATTCTAGTGTTTTAAAACTATGAATCTTTTGACTAATGTACCTTTTTATGTTTTTAGACAATAAGAGATAAGTTTGTTCTCAAAACAATAAGAGATAAAAATGAAGCATTACCTGGTCAAGATGCTTCAAAGATGAAATGCTCAGTGCCACTGATGCACAGATGAAGGTTTATCCAGTATAAGACTTTTCTGCTTGTAGGCGGAGTTTCAAGCTTAAGTCATCAACTAGTAGTTTTCTTTGCTTTGGCAATTACATAATAGTATGTCTTAAAATTTTTTAACAATGAACAACACAAGAACCTGGAATTTCCTACCTCGTTCCTTGTTCCTGTGAGGCAAGTTTTGGTACCTGGGCTATATAAGGCGACACCCTTCCCAATATTAGAGCAGCATCATTCAGACACTCTGAGCTAACAGCACAGTGAACGCGAGAAGCACTGAGGAGAAAACTGGTTTTCAACGAGAAAAAATACAGAAGGCGTCATGTTCAGGCTGCAGGTAAGAAATATTCATATAATTTAAGAATCCGTGAAAATGTTTTCTATCATAACTGCATTTGAGACATTTTAATGACCTTAAAACATACTTTTCATTTCTGTGGCATGAACTGTTACAGAAACTACCGCTGTCAACAGAACCCTTTGTTACTGTAAAACCATTGTCTTCTAAGACACTTGCTTCACATCACGCGTGCCTGACAAAGATAGCCTGCAGAAACGGATCAGATAAGGCTTTTACAGTTGCATGAGATCATTTGTACATTTTACTCTCTTGTAGAAAACCGTCAGACCGATCTGGGCTGCCAGAAGAATCCACAACTCTGCTGTGGAAGGTGAGAATTTCTGACTCATTATAGTGTTTTTACTTTTTAGACTTTTTTTTTTTTATGTAACTCTTTGTGGTTGAATTGTTGAAGTGTTTCTTTTGCATATCTCATAATCATATTATTTTCCTTTTCTTTCTTTGCAGTGTGTGGCATTTGAATACTTTTGATTATTAGTGTGGCTTAATGTGTTTGACGTAAACATCACTAAACTTCTTTTTAATCTTTGTGATTCTAAAATCAGCATTCTGTATGTATATTTGTACATTGTAAATGTATAACTCTTGTCACCATTTTAGGTTAATATTTTACTTTAGATAGACTTTCTAAACTTTACCCTTCACATCCTCATTAACCCTCAGGTAAAAGAGAAATCTTTTTTTTCCTCCTTTCAACAGTGCTGAGGAGCCCGACTCCTGAGGAAACAGTCACTGCTAGTTTTGGGGAGTTTGTCAGTAAGGTCAAGTCCGAGCACCTGTCCTCTGTGGTTCTCCACCGCAGTAAAAGAATGGTACTGGACAGCATTGGTGTTGGTCTCATTGGTAGCACAACTGAGGTGTTTGAAATGGTGCTAAAACACTGCAAGGTAGGAAATAGAAAATGTCAAAATATGTATATAGGTTGATACAGTCCCACTATTTGACTCTTTTATTCAGCTTGTAGCAAACTTGTAGAATTGGACAAATTCAAAACTACATTTTACATTTATTCAAATATTCAAAATCTAATCTTATTGAAAGATAAATGTTTCTTTTTCAACTCTAACTTAATATTTCATGTAAATTTTTTATTGTAACCAAAATTAACTGTATTCTTTTAAACCCCAGCACATGTACGGCCATGATAACATCTGCTCAGTGTACGGAAAAAGAGGCATCAGGCTCTCCCCAACACTGGCAGCTTTTGTCAATGGAGTGGCGGTAAGTGCTGTTATGCTACTATTACAAATAGACTGCTAGTATTTTACATCAGTAATAAAATAACATAAAATAAAAAAACCCAACCAGCACAATCAGGATACAATTTTGAAAGTGATCCTTTGTGTAACTTTGTTAAAAGTGTCCAACATTGCTTATTTAAGGTGTATCACCAAATCAAAAAGAAAAAGTACAGTTCATAACATTTTAGACATTGTTTATTCCACTAAGAAAGATGCCTTGTTTTTCTTCAATCACACCTCAGACTCACTCCATGGACTTTGACGACACCTGGCATCCAGCAACTCACCCATCCGGAGCCGTCCTTCCTGCTGTGTTAGCGCTCAGCGACATGATGCCGGCCAGCAGGAAGCCCAGCGGTCTGGACTTCTTACTCGCGTTTAACGTGGGCATCGAGATCCAGGGCCGCCTGATGAGGTTCTCCAACGAGGCCCACAATATTCCTAAAAGGTCAGTTCTTCAGAGTTGGATTGCATTCGCACTGGAACTTCCAGACTATTTGTAACTGAAATACAAAATATGTAAATTTGTTAACGGTTTGAATCATATACTTTTTTATGTCTTTGCAGATGATATTTCCTTTTAAAGTTAAAAGTGTATATGCTGGAAAAAAAATTGTTGTGGAAGGTTTTACTGCGTAGTTTGTGCAAAGTGAACCTAACAAAGGCCTCACACACTTCAAATGTGTGAGGCCTTTCATAGCTGCATAGTGTTTTTCCCCTCCTCAGCACAGAAACTCAGAGATGTTTTGCTTACTTTTGTGCTTGGGTTTGTCTCTGAACTGTGGTACTTTTGGCTCCTTTGGCTAACTGGAGCTTTTTCTGTTGACACTGCTCCTTCCTGAAACAGGTAAAGCTCATCCCAGGTTCAGTCAGGACAGAAGTGTGGTTTTCATCAGCAAAAATTATGATGATGCACAGAGTTTCAATACTTTCAGTTTGGGTACACAAAAACACTGGACGAGCAGAGAAAACAACTCTTCATATTTAGCTTGGAGGCTTTTTTGGGATAATTAGATTCATAAGTTTCCTTCGCATCATCACATTTTTAGGTTCTCTGAACTCTGCAACTAGAAATGTTTGACACTCTTGATATTGAATTATGGCTAACTTTTTAAATACTAATTATGTTTATTCAGTAGACATTCAGGTCTCTGTTTGTCCTTCGTCAGGTTTCATCCTCCCACTGTGGTCGGTCCCATGGGAAGTGCAGCAGCCTGTGCTCGCCTCCTGTCTCTGGACTCCTCTCAGTGCAGCCATGCCTTGGCGATAGCTGCTTCCCTGGCTGGAGCTCCCATGGCTAACGCTGCCACTCAGTCTAAGCCCCTCCACATCGGCAACGCCTCACGCCTTGGGCTTGAAGCTGCCCTTCTGGCATCCAGAGGCCTAGAGGCCAGTCCTCTGGTGTTGGATGCTGTTGCAGGAGTGGCAGGCTTTAGTGCTTTTTATGAAGATTACATGCCACAGCCTTTAGATTCACCCCATGATGGCCATGCATTCCTGCTAGAGGAGCAGGACATGGGCTTCAAGCGCTTCCCCGCCCATCTGGGGATGCACTGGGTGGCAGATGCTGCAGCTTCCGTCCATAAGCTTCTAGTGGGCGTTGGTCCTGGAAAGGTCTCTCCAGATCAAGTCCAGGACATCTTGCTCAGAGTTCCCCTTTCTAAATACATCAATAGGCCTTTTCCTGAGTCGGAGCATGAGGCCCGCCACTCCTTCCAGTTTAACGCCTGCACCGCTCTCCTGGATGGTGAGGTGACCGTCCAGTCCTTCACGCCAGGCGCCATTAGCCGCCCCGAGCTCCGCGCTCTGTTGAGCCGCGTTCGGCTGGAGCATCCCCACGACAACCCCGCAAACTTCAACGTGATGTATGGGGAGGTCCAGGTGACGCTTGTGGGAGGAGACATTCTGAAGGGACGCTGTGATACCTTCTACGGCCACTGGCGCAACCCGCTGTCCAACGAGAGCCTGAGGAAGAAGTTCAGGAACAACGCAGAGGTGGTGCTTCCATCGGCGAAGGTTGAGCGGCTGATCAAGGCGGTGGACGAGCTGGACAGACTTGACGACTGCCAGCACTTGCTCTCACAGCTGCAATGAAGATATATTGCAAATATATTTAATATATATGATGAGTTTCATTGTCACCAATAAACACTTATTTGTACATTTTATCATCTTCATGCTTCTTTAAATTGTATATATTCTGTACTTCAAATTGTTCTGTTTGAGAGTTACGTTTGCAAAAATGTTCTTTTTCTGGAGTTCTTGTAAGCTGATATATCTATTTGTGTACATCATACTGCTGTGTAAAAAATATGTTTTCAAATATAAGAAAGATAAATGTATCACAAAAATCTATCAGTAAGCCATAGAGTTGTGTGCAAACAACTGCTGTCATAACACTTTGTTATAGTATTTATATTTTTTCTGCACTCTTTGCAGTATGTGGAACTGTCTCTTTCATTTTGCCTCAGTTCTTCTCTGAATTTTGTCATATAAATCATATGTCGTAAACATAAAACTGGCCTGGTGTGCTTTCCTGGATCTACCTTTTTATGTTGATGAAGCCGCCAGTCCTTTGAAACCCTTCAAGGATAGGAGACAAAGAGGATGAATCAATGGCTGGATCATCAGGAAAAAAATACCCCTCTCCAAAACGTCTTGAAAGAGAATCATTCTCTGTGGTTGAAAAAGTGGCAAATATTGCACTTATTTACAAGCCATTATAGATTAGCTGACATAAATTATATTTTCTAACACCATGAACTCAGTTCAGCTTGTTCTGTTTAACTGAAATATTAGATCTCAGCGATTCTCCCCAGGGTAAATGATTGAAGACGCTGGATGGAGGGATATTTTTCATCTTACAGTATATTAATATTAATTACCTAAAAACAAATCTCAACAAGACGGAGAACTGCACCATCAGGAGGAAATGTAGTTCCAATATAACTACAATTTGTTACACTGCTGCTAATCAGACAGTAAAATTATGCAAAAAAACACAAAGACACACAGCAGCAAACTGAGCCGGATGGAATCACAAAATGAAAACATTTTGCTTGTTACCGAATGAAGCTTGCATTCAGGTTGTGCTCAAACTAATGAGTCTTCATGCATTTAAACAATTTTATTGGTTGTCTTTAAATAAGTTTTCATTTTTAAATTAGTATTTAGTGTTTAGGACTCTGAATTGTGTTGATAACTGCAAAAGTGATGTGAGCAAAAGAATGTTAAAAGGAAGGCTATTTTCAGAAAACAAGAATTCATTAAAACTCAAGGGTTATTTTTTTCAGCGGAGTGAAGCCTAAAGTGAGAGGAGCATGCTGACAGATATTTTATGTTGCAGTAATGAGCAGCAGCATCTAGGGGGAGACAAGAGAATGAAAAGTCAGCAGGAAAAAGCAACACAAACCTCTTAGTTCTCAGAAAACTGTGGAAAATCAGGCTTAACACACTATGAGTCATTCCAGGTCCACATTTATTTTTATGGCTGGTATCTTTAAATGTATCTGAGTAACAATAAAGCAAATTCATCTATTTAAAAATATCAGCATTAAATTCAAAATGTTTTGGTATTCATTTCTGAAAGTCCTTTAAGTTCGCCTTTAAACTTAAGCTGCTTTTTTTGCTTTGTTTTCAGACCTGCCTCTGACCATTTTTAAAATAAAGGTTGTGTCTATTTATTTATTTATTTGTTTATTTTTTGTTAAATCACTGAACTCTGACATATACATTTTTATCAGAAACATTCAAAGCCATCCAGTACTTTACGTCATCGAGACAGATGAACCAGTCATGACAAAAGTAAATGTAGCAAAGAGCCCATTTTAAAAAGGATCTTTTGGGGAATAATGGATTCGTCAGATTTACCTCCATCTTTAAAAAGCCACAGGCTTCTCATTGGATTCATCGTTCATCTGTCTCGATGACGTAAAGAAATATATAGCTTCGAATTTTTTACACTTAAACAAGCAAAAAACAGAAGTGATGGTCTCTGGTGGCACATTTGACACCTCGAACATAGATTTTGGTTCTCTGACACAGTATGTGTTACTAACTACATATATTAGCCAAAATGAAGCCAATTATATCAAGGCAGCTTTGTGAAACTGTTACATCTAGGCTGGATCACTGTAACCTGCTCTATTTTGGGAAACATTACCTTCATTATGACTGTACTTCACTGGTTGCCTCTTTTACGTCAGTTTTAAAGTTATTTTACTCACTTTTGCATCTCTTCAAGATGCCTAATGTGACTTCTATAAAAATATGTTGTTTGTTAAAACTATCTCTATGTCATGGCAGCATAATATGAGACTCTGCTGCATCAAGAAGGCAGCATTGCTTTATTTTTGTTTCTTGCGCTCCGTCTGAGACTCTTAAATCCAGGCTGGTCTTTGTTTGTTTCAGTTACTTGAAACACACAAAAACTGGAAGCTGAAGTGTTTTGTTAACAAATTCTGATATCTTAGAAATAATTTGTGTGTGCTTATTCTGTATTCTTAATACAGAACAAACATTCTCAAACAGCAGAGCTTGCTGTTTGAGAATGTCAGTCCAGAACTTAATCCAGAACTAGTGACATTTCAGACCAAACGTCACTAGTAAGGTATTCAGAAACCAGTAAGTTACTGAAACTGAG
This sequence comes from Poecilia formosa, assembly GCF_000485575.1. Classification (NCBI taxonomy): domain Eukaryota; kingdom Metazoa; phylum Chordata; class Actinopteri; order Cyprinodontiformes; family Poeciliidae; genus Poecilia; species Poecilia formosa. Next base: position 2,812,362 of record NW_006799965.1, on the reverse strand, counting down.
AGCTTTTTGGATATTAATTCCTCATAATTAGGCGCCACCTCGACTTGGTCATTATGATCACAATTACTAACTTTGTTAATATGTATCTTTGACACCCATTAATATTTATTCATAGCCACACTAAGCCTATTGTTGCAGAGGTCAATTATAATTCTGTTGATAATTACTGTTTGTGCAAGCATTGCTCAGAAAGGATCTTGCATTTTCTTTTTCATGACATATGTTTGGAATAATGTCATAACGTCAGAGAGGAAAGGATGAGTAATTAGTTTTGAAAAGGGCTGTTAATGTTTGCTTTGTTGATGTAGAGATTTCTGCAATTGTTTTCTGGTAGCAGGTCATGAATATGTAAAACAATAAGCAAAAGAATCAAGGTGAGCAGAATGAGGTGATGGGGAATTTTTCTTTAAACTATTTTCTCCGAATATTCACAAGGTTCCTGGTTCTGACGGTAAAAGATGTCGTAGCTTTTCCTTTTGACCAGCATTTATGGTCAACAGTATTTCCTTGTGAAAATACCGGTCATTTTACACTTGAACAAGCAAAAGACAGAAGTGATGGTCTCTGGTGGCACATTTGACAAGTCGAACATTGACTTTGTTTCTCTTTTATCATCTTTGACATCCGGAGATTGATGGCTCTGATTTTTTGTGTGTTTTTTTTCACAATAACAAGGCTAACGTCATGCTATGTAGAACCAATTCAGCATATTGATTATTTGTACCTGATTGTGTGTGTGAGAAAAACTCTGGAATAAACTGGAAACTGGATATCACCCTTCAACATCTCATGTGAAACACTTTTGCTGGGCAAACATACATATATTGTATATATATTGAACAGGTTTGCACAATGAAGATGGGTCTACAGTTTTCCCAGATTTTCTTAAATTTCTGACTTCTGTGTATGATTTTATTTTAGCTGAAGAAGGACCAAAATTTAAACAAATAAAACAAGCAAAATAAAGTAAAAAGTTAACAATTTTTCATTCATCATTTATTTGTTGAGAGAAGTGATCCAGCATCATTAATCTGTAAATGCCAAAAAAATAAATAATAATAATAATAATAATAATAATAATAACTGTGTTATTGTTGTGAACCTGATGCTTTACAGACCTTTGTTTGGAATATGCAAAAAGGAAAATGTTCCTTTTCATTTAAGCATATCTAAATAATCAGAACCTGTCTTAATAAGAATCAACTATATGAGTGACCAACTATATCCAAATATAAAAAAAAACAAAAACATTGAATTAGATGTCAGACACTGAAGGTTGTTCACAATGCAAATCAATTTCAGTGTTTTGAACTGTCAACCCCCAAAATGCTCACATATTGTCAGACAACAGTTTTGTGAAGACTCTGGTATCCTCACAGCAGTTTTAAACTTGCTCACTGAAGGCATGTTCAATTGATGTACAGGGCGGACCATAAGTTTCCATACATCTGAGAATGTAAAATGTATATTTCTTTTATATTTTCAGATAGCTAAGAAGACGAGTTTGACAAAAGAGCAAAGAATTGAAATTGTACCGATGGCTGGATCGGGAAACAGACGCACAAAACTAGCAGAAAACATGGACCGAGCATCACACACACAGCACTGTGGCAAAACTTATTTCCAAGTTTCAGAAAACTGGAAGTGTTGCAGATCAACCATGAAGTGGTCCAAGACGTGCAGCGATTACACAGAGTCCAACAAAAATAAAAACATTTTATATAAACAATATGAAATGTTTATTTTTTTCTATGAATGGAAACTTATGGCCCACCCTCTATATTCAATGAATGGATATATTAAAATGAGCGTATATAAGGACAATGAATGTCATCATAAAACAACGTTAATCGATCCATTTTATTTTGATCATTGAAACAGTGACATGTCACCAGATTTCCAGCAGTCACCAGATCACACACTCCTTTAATTACTTCTGCTTTCATTTCGTGATGGTTCTTTCCTCAGTTTCATAATGAAACATCTTTATACTTTTTGGTGGGTTCATTAGTCACTAATTGTTCTTTCACTCTACATGAAAATAAATAGTTTGCTATGAGGGTGTGGTGAGGGAAGATGAATCGAGCAGGTTTTAACAGAATAACCTCTATTGTTTCAGATTTCAACAGAAACTGCATCAATCACAATGCATTCTCCATTACTAGAGCAAAACGTAAACAGTCAGAGATAACACAACACAAAAGGCATGTAGATCAAACAAAGAAATGTTTTTAAATAGCCTCCACACACCTGAATGAGGTCACTGTCTTGTACTTTTCAGGGATGGTGGTTTCCATGTAATATGACGACGTAGGTCTTTTGAGTAAAGTTTATGAATTTTAAAATGATGACATAATGGTAGGAGTTTCCAAAGCTGAAGGGTATATAATGACTGACAGGCAAGAGCCAGACAGAATCCAGACTTACTGGGGGACTGAGCAGACAACAGGTATGGAGAGACACCTTCTGCTGTAGTTAAAGCTTAGACTTTGGAGAATAATATTCTACCTAAACAAAAAGAAAAATATTACCCCATTTGACCATGTTCCATCAATATTTGTAAATCAGCAGTGTTTTATTCAGCTTTCTGTTGAACAACAGAAAGATTTTTGGAGAGTTTTACATCTCTGCAGTCTCAGAGTTGTTTTTAGTGCACACGGAAATAGAGTTTCTTATATTTACAAGTCCAATTAACTTGATTCAAGCGTGTAACAAGTTATAAACTGAGCACAAGTGCTGCGGTGTGCTTATTTTGAAATGTATGTTCTTTATAACCAGCAAATAACTAAAGCCAGGTCAGTGTGAAGGCACACCTTTAATGGCGTTGACTAAACTTAAGCTCTTTTCAACTTTTAAATTTCGCCTTCAGTCGACATCTCACCAACCTTGGAAGCAGAAAGCCAGAGACATCGGCAGGGAAACGCAACGATGACCGCGTCTCCAGCTGAACTACAGGAGCGCTACAATGAGGAGGGCTTCCTGTCACCGCTGCCCGTGCTGGACGAGACAGAGCTGAGGGAGACCAGAGACGCCTTCGCTAAGCTGGAGGAGGAATTTGGTAGGTAACAAACAGAGGGAGGGGGAATTAGACGAAAAATTCAGAGATTGAGCAAGATATAGAGAACTGAGATCAAATGAAACTGACGAAACAGTTGAAACTAAACCATCTAATATAGTTTCAACTAAACCAAACAGTAGCACACAGTGAAGCAGTGTGCTACTGCTTCACTGGTTTATTTCTGTAGAAGCACAGCAACACTTTTCTCAGTAAAAGCAGCTGTAATGGGATGTAGACATATGAATTTCACAACAGGTGCCTCGCAATTCACATGTACAAAGAAACCAAAAACAATAAGTTCATATATCAAATATGGAAAAAAAATTGTAACAGCATAGAGAACATAACATTTATTTATTATTTAGTAGAAAAGCCATTACTGGCTACTGACTGAGCCATTCTGGCAGCTTCGTATGATTTCAGGTCAGAGTTCACTTGACTGTTTGAAAATCACTCCTCTTTTCCTCTGAAGAATGATTCATCCATCGAATCAGATGATCTGTTTGGGATGAAACCATTTTGGAACATCCTTCTATTCTGTTATTTCAGATGCTTGTGGTGTTGCAACAGAAATGTAACAAACTGATCACAGGAAAATGTGTATGTTTGTTCAGTGCTACGGAAGAAAAGTTTCATTTTTTTTTTACTTGAAAATTACACAGTAAGGAAATTTAATAATATCAAGATAAAAACACCAGCAAATACCGCATGCTACATTCACCAAGTGTGATGAGTGAGTGATTAAATTAAACAAATGTTTCAATAAACAGCTGATCTATTCATATACAAATATTAAATAACTACAGTAATACTTGGACACACCCAGCTCAGACCCAGTTTGTTCTCCTCTGTTAGTTTAATCATGTTGTTTTTTCATTCACATCACATTTATTTTCTTACATAATAAACACTTTCTGTAGATTTAGGAGGCTTAACTTTGCACACCAGCAATCATTTTAATGTTCTTCTCCTTTGACGAAAGAAACTCTGAGAAAACTGTTGACATATCCAACACTTTGTTTCAGCAGATGAATCCGATTTTGTTTTTTTGTTTTTTCTAACCGTGTATTTTCATGTTTCAAACAGGTACAGCGTACACACAGTACAGCCTCCACAACGTTCATCTTCAGTACCCCTGGGTGATGAGCCTGACCAAGCATCCTCGCATCCTGCGAGTGATCCAAGCCATCCTGGGACCTGACGTCATTCTGCTGGACTCTCGATTTATCTGTAAATACCCGACAATCAAACCCGCCAAACTCCAGGAGAGCAAAACAGATCAAAGCAAACCTGATGGAGACGACGAGCTCCCCTATGTGGCCTGGCACCAGGACATGAGGTGAATATAACTTACCAGAGGAAAATAAAGTTTATTTTTTGTGTTGCATGATTAAAGAGTGCGGTGTTCACAGGTACTGGGGTATTGCCGGTGGACCTGTTCTGTCTGTGTGGCTTGCTCTTGATGATTCACAAAAAGAAAACGGAGTCCTTCAGGTCATCCCAGGTAAGCTAAATTTGTTAGTTATTTGCATTTTCTAAGTTATCACTGGCAGTCCAGGCCAGCTGTATGCTCCACGTATTTGACGTCAGTCCCTTACAGGAAGTCACTGCTCTGGCATGTTGCCCCATCGCCAAGCAACCCGCCCTGGAAACCTACTGTCAGTCAACCAGGAGATCCCAGAGGAGCTGGTGCAGGTGGATGAAGCTGTGCTCTGTCCTCTGAAAGCCGGACAGATGTCGGTAGGTTTATTTGTTTTTTTGTGATAAAACCTTGCAGCTATAAAATGCTCTAAAGACAAGTTTATCTCAATCAAATATATCTTTTTTTTTTTTTTCCAGATTCATGATGGACTTCTTGTCCATGCAAGTGATGCCAACACTTCCCAAAGGAGGCGCTGTGGATTTGTGATCCGTTATGTTCCCACCTGTGCCCACCCCACTGAGGTGAGATAATCGTATTTTCTTAGCCAGAGGTTATTTTAGAAAACTTACCTTTCATTTCTAATAACTTTTTTTTTTTTTGTCTGTTTTAATTTAAGGATCCTGATCGTCCCAGGAAATTTCATGCAACAGAGTTAGTCTGTGGGGTGGACCAGTTCCACCATTTCTCCAACAAAAGCACATGAAGGATTAATGAAGACTTCACAACAACTGCTTTAACATCTCGCTTGATAAATCAAATGTCTATTTATGTATATGAACTATNAATAATAATAATAATAATAATAATAATAACTGTGTTATTGTTGTGAACCTGATGCTTTACAGACCTTTGTTTGGAATATGCAAAAAGGAAAATGTTCCTTTTCATTTAAGCATATCTAAATAATCAGAACCTGTCTTAATAAGAATCAACTATATGAGTGACCAACTATATCCAAATATAAAAAAAAACAAAAACATTGAATTAGATGTCAGACACTGAAGGTTGTTCACAATGCAAATCAATTTCAGTGTTTTGAACTGTCAACCCCCAAAATGCTCACATATTGTCAGACAACAGTTTTGTGAAGACTCTGGTATCCTCACAGCAGTTTTAAACTTGCTCACTGAAGGCATGTTCAATTGATGTACAGGGCGGACCATAAGTTTCCATACATCTGAGAATGTAAAATGTATATTTCTTTTATATTTTCAGATAGCTAAGAAGACGAGTTTGACAAAAGAGCAAAGAATTGAAATTGTACCGATGGCTGGATCGGGAAACAGACGCACAAAACTAGCAGAAAACATGGACCGAGCATCACACACACAGCACTGTGGCAAAACTTATTTCCAAGTTTCAGAAAACTGGAAGTGTTGCAGATCAACCATGAAGTGGTCCAAGACGTGCAGCGATTACACAGAGTCCAACAAAAATAAAAACATTTTATATAAACAATATGAAATGTTTTTTTTTTCTATGAATGGAAACTTATGGCCCACCCTCTATATTCAATGAATGGATATATTAAAATGAGCGTATATAAGGACAATGAATGTCATCATAAAACAACGTTAATCGATCCATTTTATTTTGATCATTGAAACAGTGACATGTCACCAGATTTCCAGCAGTCACCAGATCACACACTCCTTTAATTACTTCTGCTTTCATTTCGTGATGGTTCTTTCCTCAGTTTCATAATGAAACATCTTTATACTTTTTCGTGGGTTCATTAGTCACTAATTGTTCTTTCACTCTACATGAAAATAAATAGTTTACTATGAGGGTGTGGTGAGGGAAGCTGGATCTAGCAGGCTTTAACAGAATAACCTCTATTGTTTCAGATTTCAACAGAAACTGTATCAGTCACAATGCATTCTCCATTACTAGAGCAGAACGTAAAAAGTCAGAGATAACACAACACAAAAGGCATGTAGATCAAACAAAGAAATGTTTCTAAATAGCCTCCACACACCTGAATGAGGTCACTGTCTTGTACTTTTCAGGGATGGTGGTTTCCATGTAATATGACGACGTAGGTCTTTTGAGTAAAGTTTATGAATTTTAAAATGATGTCACAATGGTAGGAGTTTCCAAAGCTGAAGGGTATATAATGACTGACAGACAAGAGCCAGACAGAATCCAGACTTACTGGGGGACTGAGCAGACAACAGGTATGGAGAGACACCTTCTGCTGTAGTTAAAGCTTAGACTTTGGAGAATAATATTCTACCTAAACAAAAAGAAAAATATTACCCCATTTGACCATGTTCCATCAGTATTTGTAAATCAGGAGTGTTTTGTTCAGCTTTTTTGCAGGAATTGGACAACAGAAAGATTTTTGGAGAGTTTTACATCTCTGCAGTCTCAGAGTTGTTTTTAGTGCACACGGAAATAGAGTTTCTTATATTTACAAGTCCAATTAACTTGATTCAAGCGTGTAACAAGTTATAAACTGAGCACAAGTGCTGCGGTGTGCTTATTTTGAAGTGTATGTTCTTTATAACCAGCAAATAACTAAAGCCAGGTCAGTGTGAAGGCTCACCTTTAACGGCGTTGATTAAACTTAAGCTCTTTTCAACTTTTAAATTTCGCCTTCAGTCGACATCTCACCAACCTTGGAAGCAGAAAGCCAGAGACATCGGCAGGGAAACGCAACGATGACCGCGTCTCCAGCTGAACTACAGGAGCGTTACAATGAGGAGGGCTTCCTGTCACCGCTGCCCGTGCTGGACGAGACAGAGCTGAGGGAGACCAGAGACGCCTTCGCTAAGCTGGAGGAGGAATTTGGTAGGTAACAAACAGAGGGAGGGGGAATTAGACGAAAAATTCAGAGATTGAGCAAGATATAGAGAACTGAGATCAAATGAAACTGACGAAACAGTTGAAACTAAACCATCTAATATAGTTTCAACTAAACTAAAGAGTAGCACACAGTGAAGCAGTGTGCTACTGCTTCACTGGTTTATTTCTGTAGAAGCACAGCAACACTTTTCTCAGTAAAAGCAGCTGTAATGGGATGTAGACATATGAATTTCACAACAGGTGCCTCGCAATTCACATGTACAAAGAAACCAAAAACAATAAGTTCATATATCAAATATGGAAAAAAAATTGTAACAGCATAGAGAACATAACATTTATTTATTATTTAGTAGAAAAGCCATTACTGGCTACTGACTGAGCCATTCTGGCAGCTTTGTATGATTTCAGGTCAGAGTTCACTTGACTGTTTGAAAATCACTCCTCTTTTTCTCTGAAGAATGATTCATCCATCGAATCAGATGATCTGTTTGGGATGAATGTGCTAACCATTTTGGAACATCCTTCTATTCTGTTATTTCAGATGCTTGTGGTGCTGCAACAGAAATGTAACAAACTGATCACAGGAAAATGTGTATGTTTGTTCAGTGCTACGGAAGAAAAGTTTCATTTTTTTTTTACTTGAAAATTACACAGTAAGGAAATTTAATAATATCAAGATAAAAACACCAGCAAATACCGCATGCTACATTCACCAAGTGTGATGAGTGAGTGATTAAATTAAACAAATGTTTCAATAAACAGCTGATCTATTCATATACAAATATTAAATAACTACAGTAATACTTGGACACACCCAGCTCAGACCCAGTTTGTTCTCCTCTGTTAGTTTAATCATGTTGTTTTTTCATTCACATCACATTTATTTTCTTACATAATAAACACTTTCTGTAGATTTAGGAGGCTTAACTTTGCACACCAGCAATCATTATAATGTTCTTCTCCTTTGACGAAAGAAACTCTGAGAAAACTGTTGACATATCCAACACTTTGTTTCAGCAGATGAATCCGATTTTCTTTTTTTTTTCTAACCGTGTATTTTCATGTTTCAAACAGGTACAGCGTACACACAGTACAGCCTCCACAACGTTCATCTTCAGTACCCCTGGGTGATGAGCCTGACCAAGCATCCTCGCATCCTGCGAGTGATCCAAGCCATCCTGGGACCTGACGTCATTCTGCTGGACTCTCGATTTATCTGTAAATACCCGACAATCAAACCCGCCAAACTCCAGGAGAGCAAAACAGATCAAAGCAAACCTGATGGAGACGACGAGCTCCCCTATGTGGCCTGGCACCAGGACATGAGGTGAATATAACTTACCAGAGGAAAATAAAGTTTATTTTTTGTGTTGCATGATTAAGATTGCGGTGTTCACAGGTACTGGGGTATTGCCGGTGGACCTGTTCTGTCTGTGTGGCTTGCTCTTGATGATTCACAAAAAGAAAACGGAGTCCTTCAGGTCATCCCAGGTAAGCTAAATTTGTTAGTTATTTGCATTTTCTAAGTTATCACTGGCAGTCCAAGCCAGCTGTATGCTCCACGTATTTGACGTCAGTCCCTTACAGGAAGTCACTGCTCTGGCATGTTGCCCCATCGCCAAGCAACCCGCCCCGGAAACCTACTGTCAGTCAACCAGGAGATCCCAGAGGAGCTGGTGCAGGTGGACGAAGCTGTGCTCTGTCCTCTGAAAGCCGGACAGATGTCGGTAGGTTTATTTGTTTTTTTGTGATAAAACCTTGCAGCTATAAAATGCTCTAAAGACAAGTTTATCTCAATCAAATATATCTTTTTTTTTTTTTCCAGATTCATGATGGACTTCTTGTCCATGCAAGTGATGCCAACACTTCCCAAAGGAGGCGCTGTGGATTTGTGATCCGTTATGTTCCCACCTGTGCCCACCCCACTGAGGTGAGATAATCGTATTTTCTTAGCCAGAGGTTATTTTAGAAAACTTACCTTTCATTTCTAATAACTTTTTTTTTTTTTGTCTGTTTTAATTTAAGGATCCTGATCGTCCCAGGAAATTTCATGCAACAAAGTTAGTCTGTGGGGTGGACCAGTTCCACCATTTCTCCAACAAAAGCACATGAAGGATTAATGAAGACTTCACAACAACTGCTTTAACATCTCGCTTGATAAATCAAATGTCTATTTATGTATATGAACTATGATAAATCATCTGACTCTAAATTAAAGCATTGTCTGTTAACTTATTCTTTTAAGCTGCTAATGCCTGTTTAAATATTATTAAAAGAACAAAAACACAAGGTTGAAAAGCTCATTTTCTTTTCTTAAATCACATTTTTGTTCCTTCACATTTGCATGTGGTTTAAAAATCAGTAAATTTACGCAACTCAACCTTTGAAGACAAAGGAAGTTGAAAACATACATATTTGAGTACAAACCTCCAGGTAGCATCAAAATGAAACCAACAGCACAGGATATGGCCAGACAGAAGAAGAAGAATCTACACTTCTGCATGTTCATATTGTGATATATTATTTACATGTTAAATCTATTCATGGTATCAAGTTTCTACACATAGAAATACAATTTAATTTACATGCTCCACTTTCACTGAACAGGACTTTATTAAAAATATTTAGTAGCAGCAGGCTTTAAAATTCAGAAATGCTTTGGAACGCACTCAATACACTGTAAGAATATTTTGAAAAAGGGCTTTTTTTTTTTTGCAAAGATTGAAAAGGGAAGGTGTTCTAGAATCACCTCGTGTCTAACTGCTCATGCCCCAGTATCTGTGCCACCAAAGTATCCATGGTAAAATTTGGAAATGTTTACGACAATGCAGATTTTCAAAGATTTTGCATGTGACGACAACTTGGAAAATAACTAATTCCCCTTTAAAAAAAAAAAAAAAAAGATGTCTCAAAGATGTGCAGTGCCACACACCTGCTGAGTACTGAGATGGTGAGGAAAGAACACGTATGTGTGTTAGTTGACTCAATTCTTGGTCAGTTTGACCATATGCTTTGAATTGCTGTTGTTGAGTCTCAAGTCTCAGCTATTTTTTTTTTTTTTTGAGAAGGGTTTATTTTGCCCCGTGTTATTGTTCGTGGCAGAGTGGTAAATCTTTTCTGTTTATTTTGGGCGTGAGGTTTTCCAGATTCATCTTTTATTTCATGACAGACCCACCAGATGTCACCTAATGGTTGTTTGGACCTGATGAATCTAAAAGGGCACTCTGAAACTTTTTACTTTCCTCACCTTGCATGTAGTGGCAACATCAACTTGTCCAGTCTTGTGTTATATTTCCAGCTTTTTTAAACTTTTGGAAGATATCTACCTGACTAGAACAGGAAGTCATGGATTATTGATTTAAAGATCCTAGACACTGAGAAAGTAAGCTGCAATGTAATGTAAAGAAATGTTTCCACAACTATTAATTTATAGGGATCTCAATAGGTCTGGCACCAATGATTTTGCAAAAAGAAAAATCTTTAAAATTAACTGCATCTTCTTTAAACACAAGTCATTAACTTTAAGAAAAACTAGTGGAGGGTTTAACAAGTCTCTGAGCTTTGCAGTGACACTCAAACATCAATTAACAATGCTATCTATAAGCTTTTTTCTATGTTCATATATGCAAAAAATAAAACAAAATTTATTATAAAAAGCTAAATTATCTGAATAATCACTCACTTCACACATTGAAGAGCAATGAAAGATTGCTGTCTCGTACAAAATTTGTTGCGTCATTGTATGTATGAAGAAAATTATGTCCAAAGCTGTAAGTTCCACAAAATGCTTTATTTAAAATTTCACTCTGATATTTGTTTAATTAGAGTTTCTGATTAAATATTGCAGCATCTCTCATGATTTCCTGGTGAAAATAAATAGAACTGATTACATGTAACAATCTTCTTAGGCAAGTTTCAGCGTTTCTTGAACCATGACGCCGATTCCATCAAACACTTGGTGAAAGGGAGCGTTGCACATGAAGGCAGAGGTGGTGACCAGCTTGTTCTTGACATCAACGTGAGCTTCATCCACGTTTTTGTTCACGTGTTTGCAGCCCATCTCCTTCAAAGCTCCAGCTGTCCCAGCAAACGGCCACCTGAAGATAAAAACCAAGTGAATGATCACACAAAATCCATTAAACTAACATTTTCCTAACGTGAACAGAGATTTACACACTTTTCACACTCTTTGTCCTGCCCCACGGTGAGCTCACAGCCGGGCAGCAGCTTTGCAGCCAGGACAGGCGAAATGCAGCACATGCCCAGAGGCTTTCCTGCTTTGTGGAAATCCTTGATGATCTTCTCCAGATGTGGCTGGACGGTGCAGCTCTTGTTCTTTACAGCCCAGTCACTCAGGTTCTTAGCCACACCAAACCCTCCTGATAGAGAAAATAGGGGTTTGTTCAGAAACCTACATTGAAACATTAAACAGAGGAGCTTCACACAGGTTCCTCTGAGTTTATGCAAGATGAACTCACCTGGAATGATGGCAGCATCAAACGCTGAGACGTCCAGCTTGGCCAGATCTGTCACGTTGCCCCTAGCGATACGAGCGCTTTCCTGCAGGATGTTCCTCTTCTCCTCAGTAGGTTTCCCCACGCAGTGATTTACAACGTGCATCTGGTCACCGTCTGGGGCAAACATCTGCACCTGAGATCAAACGGCCAATATGGTCACTAAAAATCATTGACTCCTGCTGGTTTTCTATCAACACAATGTTTTTGACAGAAAAATAATTTTTTGTTGTTCTTACTTCTGCTCCAGCGCGACTCAGATGGACCAGGACGGCCGAGGCCTCGTGGATCTCTGTGCCGTCATAGACGCCACAGCCGGACAGAATTACTGCAACACGCTTCACCATGATTGCTAAGAAATGCACAAAGACATGTTCAGTCAGAAGGAGACTCTTTAAGGTGCCAAGTTGGTTCTTAATCATTCATGGTGAGGTTTGAATTTCTGTTTCCCCATTGGCAGTACAGTCAGACTGGTGATAGCCACTTGGCACCTGTTGCATGTTCACATAAAACATTTACAAAGCCAGGTGAGAAACAAGTCTCAGGAGTGCAGCTGCTGCTTGCAGGTAGCAGCAGAACCTGGCAGCAATAAATGTGGTTTTTGTCCAAATAAATATTTCTTTCAACACTTATTTCAGTGTTGCAGTGTAAACCAAAGATGCTCTGACGAGAACAAAAATGTGATATATGTTCTCTGATGTTACCGTACATATTAAGTAGACATTTTCCTGTCTTTATTCAGGGGTGAGGTCTCCAAAAAACAAACATTTTTAACTCGGCTTAGAGTCCAGCTCTAAAGGTATGAGGGGTGATTCGGATTCAAGGACTAGAAGTCAAGTTTTATGTGTGGCGAATGGAAGAGAGGACGAATTTGGTGAGTCTACTTTGTGAAATGGTGTGAGGAGGCTCATCTGGGAATCTCTGGAGATAGATTTGAGAAGGAACAATTCCCCACCCTCTCCAATGTTAATCAATCTTACAAATATTTAGGAGAATAATTGAAGAATCAGCTAGACTGGTCAGCCAAGATGGACGCCATGTACAAGAAGGATCTGAGCCGGCTCGACTCAGGTTATTTGTTGTATGTTACAACCTGCCTGTGAGATGCACCATCTTTTTTGCTGTAGCACTGTGGTATGCAGGTATCAAGGAAAAAAAAACAAAAACAAAAAAAAAAACATACAACAGATAATCTTAGGAGCAGGTTAATGACAGACTCCCTTCATAAAAAATGCAGAGGAGAACCATGCAGGATGCCCCTCCTGCTTTTAGGTTTTGTAACCCATTCACCATCTAATGGGGAAGTCACTTTTAATTTCTGTGCTCTTACGCAATTCTTCCGGCCATCCCATCACACTGTCAGCCTCACAGTGCCTAGAAAAATACCCTATCAAATCAAAGGAACACATTACTCTGTCTCTTTATAAGTGCATCTAAAATAAACTCTATTTTATTGGTCGCTCTTTCATGATCTGTTGGTTTTCAACAGATCATGAAAGAGCGACCAATAAAATACAAGCAAATCAGAGGTGAAGGAGGTTGGATTTAAAATAGAAAAATATATATTTCTACTGTTCCTTTGTAGTACATGTCAGTAGAGGGTGTTAACGGAATTATGTTGCATTTTCAAATACTAACCTGAGCAAGCAGTCACATGTAGGCAGGCAGTATTAGGTCAATAGAAACTGGATGTTGGGGGTTTTCTGTGTTATCATTTTTATTATTACTTTAGTTCATTAATCAGTTTTATATTAATCAGCATTGACGTGATTTTCTTGTCTGTGTGAAGACTTTTTGCTGTGTTGAATACTTTTGGAACTGATTGTTCCCTCCACCCTTGGGAGACATCGCTCTCAAGGGAAAGGGCTAGATGACCTGTGTGTGTAGATAGAGCTTGCCATCTGTTTTTGCTGTTTATCTTTTCTCACTATCGTTTTCCCAAAATAAAAGGCCTGCTCTAGCAAAGAGAGGGCAGAACGCTCTGTGAACGGCCTGGAGGAGCAATTTGCTGAGTCTTCTCCTTTTGCAAAAGTTCGACCATAAAATTCATATACGTTGTCTGTGGTTCTTTTATGTAGGTTTGGAAATTACCTATCACGGGACTTATTGGACTTAGGAAAAAATATTCCTATAATCGATTTGTTGATAAATGTCTACTAATGTGTTTTTTTATCTGATCATTGATTACACTAAATAAGTAGTTTTAGCACAAATATTAACTCTCTGACAGTTTATGTGATATTTTTAAGCTACTATTAGGAAGCCACAGAGTTAGACATTAATCGTTTTTAATTCAGTTTGCTGTTAAAAAAAACAAAACAAACTAATTGGTTTAAACCTGTAATCTGCTGCGTGTACTTTTTTTTAACATGCATTGAAGGCAAACGGATCAAGAGAATATATTACTCACCTTATTCAGCTTTTGTCGTATTTCTCCTGTTGAACACGGCGTGCAGCGGAGCTCCTCAGGGTTGGTTTGAAGGCTGAGCTCCGAGCAGAGCGGCTTTATAATCCCCTCCTGCTCGCTGGGTTTTTCCGTCCAACCAACACGCTGCTCAAGACGCTGACGTCACAAGCATCAAGTTACCAAAATCAGTGTCAATAGTTAATCCTTGTACCTAAAAAATGCCGAATCATTGTCCGTTATGAACTCCCAGTTGTGGTGATGCTATAAAAAGACATTAATCTCATCCATCTGGACACAAGGGTTTAGTAATAAGGAAATGATTTAGTAAAGAGGAAATGAATCAAGAAGCGTCACAAAATTACAAAACTTCTAATTTTAGGAGCATGTGTTCTGCCATTCAAGAGGAAATCAGCAAAAGATTTCATAACATTATTATTATTATTATTATTATTATTATTATTATTATTATTATTAGTAGTAGTAGTAGTAG
>NW_006799965.1:2795466-2797244 GCF_000485575.1 Poecilia formosa | reverse complement strand
TATATATATATATATAGGGATTTCATTTCATTGTTATGCTAACGATTGCCAGATTTATTTGCCCCTGAAAGCAGATGTTCCATTCCATCAAACATCTCCTGGCATGTCTAGGTGATATTAAAGCTTGGTTGGCCTTGAACTTTTTAAATTTTAATGAAAAGAAAACAGAGGTGATGGTGTTTGGACCCAGTGGCTCCTGTGAGTCCTCCTCTGTTGGCCTGGGACCCTTGGAGGTTCAGTCCCTTTTCAGCTCGATGACGAGAGTTTTTAATGAAAATAAAAAAAGAATGACTGTGTGCCATTTTTTAATAAACATATAAATTGGTTTTCCGAGAAAAAATAAATTTCAAAAGCTGAAACTGGTGTTTTAGCGGTTTTTTAAAATTCATTATGTAAAAACTTATAACACTGATAATGTTATTCGTATAAAAATGGTATTTTGATATATTTATGGTTGTTTTCAATAGAACTTCTTTTTAGTATTTTCTGGACCCAGGAGGAGGGAACAAAGAAAAGGCTTTGACTGGGTGATTGTCGGGTTTTTTTTTCTTTCTTTTTTTCTTTCTATTTTGGCGTGAGATGTCTCACTTTTCAAATTATCTTTGAAGATGTGATTCTTCAAAGTTACTTATTAAATAGTTACACAAATAATTATATAATTTAAATGCAAAAGTGACTTTGCATTGTGATTCAAAAATAGATATTTAATATCTGAATAAATCTATGGCATTGTTTTAGAATTTCACATGACGAGAAAGCATGTCTCATAAATCCATCCCTCCATCCATCTATCGTCTACCTGCTTATTGCAGGTTCGCGGGCGGGGGGGCTGGTGAGCAGCAATCATTGGGCGAAAGGCAGGGTACACCCTGGAAAGATTCACAGTCTATCACAGCACTACCAGTCCACCGGAAATACACAAATTAAATCATAAAAGTGACTTTATTACTTTATTTATTATAAAGGTGCATTCAAATGTCATATGGAAAATCAAAAATCTATTTACTTTTTGTATTTTTATCACCACAAATACTGAAAATTCAAAACACTTAGACAAATGTGTCACTTCAACTTTATGATTGGTTTAAACACAGTTTGTGGACATCAATACTTTTGCTGTTATGGTGGACAAGCCTTTGTCTTTATTCTAGGAGAAAATAAAGTTTTTACTTCTTCTTTTAATTGGGAGCATTGCTTTGATTAAGTTAGTTCCAAATAATAGCTGTGGATTTCGTTTTCAGGCTCTCTCCTGCTGCTGGTGAACAGCTATGCCAGCACTCCTGAAAAAGACTTCATCCCCCACAATGCGCTGGGGATCTTACTCCTCATCATTGCTGCCCTGATAGCTTACACAGGTTTGTTTCACCTCACAGATTTGAATTCCCTGCTTTTTTCCAGCCTCCTGACTCTGTCCTGTATCTTTCTAGGTGTCCGTCACAGTCTGTCCCACTCCCGGCTGTTTTCCACTCTGTGTCTGACCGTCTCTGCGTTGTGGTGTGGGTCGGGTCTGGTCTACATCCTGATAGGACAGAGAGTGGTGCCACTCACAGAGCTAAAATCCTCTTTGATTCCTGGGCTGGCAGCATTTACCTTAGCCCTGTTCATCATTGGCACTGCAGCCCTCTTTGTGAAGACACCAGTTCTCCTGGTCATAGCTATCAGCATTTCTTTAGCCTGTGCTCATCAAATCGCTGCTCTGTCAGATTCAGACTGCGGTCAGTCTGCCACAGCTGCAAACTACCTCCTTGTTTGTCTGGTGTGTGCCTATTTCGGCTTTG
>NW_006799965.1:2792918-2794769 GCF_000485575.1 Poecilia formosa | reverse complement strand
GTTCTGGCAGCTTTTGCCATCACAGCCACGATTGGGGACAGGAATCCTCTGACTGTGCTGGTTTTGCCCTGGGCAGTGGAGGCTGGTGGAGTATTGCAGCTCCTGTGCGGTTCGGTGGCGTTTGCTCGGGGTAAAACTCTTGAGAGCACCGCCTTTATTCTCTACGGGTTGATGTGGACGGTGTGGGGGTTGACACGATTTGGTGGTCTTTACAGTGAGACCAGAGGCTTCAATGTCGCTGTTGGGATTATTAGCTTTATGATGTTTAACCTCCTGTTGACAATTGCAGCAATATTTCTTAATGTTGCCTGGTTTGTCTACGCATTCACCTTCCAGCTCATCCTCATCAGCTTCCTGCTGGATGCAATTGGTGCACTGCCCTATGGTTATGATATTGGCGTCACAATCATCTTTGGTCTTGTTAGTTTTTATTGTTTCTTGGCGCACATTTTCAACAGCACCTTCCAGTCTCCTCAGATCCCCTTAGGAAGACCTTTAGTCAATCTGGGTGGGGTCGGAGGAGGGGAAGGGGTCTGTCCGCATGTACCAGCTCGCAAAGCAACATCAGTTCAGCAGATTGCAGGTGAGAAGATCATGTCGATAGTTTTTAGTGTGATCTGTTTACATGCATGGCCTGATGTCCATATTTGTTTTCTGCTCTGTATTTCTATGATGTAGAAATCATGAAAAATGGAGGCATATGTGGAATGCCAACTGACACTGTCTATGTGCTGGTGGCTGCCTGCAACAGACCAGATGCAGTAATCAAAGCTTACAAGTAGGCTTCATTGTTGTAAAAACCTTCTCTTAGCAACTTTTTTATTTGTTTTTCTGTCACTGATTATTACTGTTTGGTTTCAGGGTTAAGAAGCAGGCTGAGGATCGACCCATGTCCATGTGGATCTCTTCTGTCAAGCAGCTGGAGCCTGTTAGACACCTGCTGAGTCCCCTGCTCCTGGACTTCATGGAGGCTGCATGGCCTTCCTCTATCAGCATGGTCATCCCCAGAGGTGAGTGATTTCTTATTTTCATGGGAAAACTGTGTGAAAACTGAGTTCATGATGTGCTTCATGTGAATATCTAATGGGTATTGTTGGCTGACTTTGATAGGACCGTGGTTGGACATATTTGGTTTGGGAGACGCTGCCAAACACATCGGGACTCCACAAAGCATTGCCATCAGAAGCCCAGACTGTGCAGTAGCTACACATCTTATTAATTTGGTAATTTCCATTTTACTGTGATTAAAAAATAATGTTACATACTCCTCATTGATTGATCATGTTCTATTTCTAAAAGGTGGGTCCAATTGCAGTAACCTCAGCCAACCCAACAGGCGAGGCAGATACAACTCACCATAACCAAGTTTATGCTAAACTGGGAAAAAAGGTAATAACCATGATACAATATTAACAAGTTCAGCTGAAATAAATAAAAATGTTGTTCATATAGTGAATATGATTTTTTTTTGTAAGGTTGAAGGGGTGTTGTGTGATGGACCCTCCCCTGAGAATATTGCATCTACTGTGGTTGACTGCACCAAGATTGAAACTGGACAAATTGGTTTCTTCAGAGTGGGCCTCATTCCAAAATCCAAGGTAAAACAAGCAATGCCAATTTTTGCCCATTTGTCTATAAAAGCTTTTGACTATTTGAACTTTGTTTTTGTTGTTTTTAGGTCTTCCAGATTTTTGAGGAAGTTAAGAACCGGCATAGTCAAGGGCAAATAAATCCTGCTTTTGAACATGATTTGGCTCCTCCAGACACCCAAACTGAGGAGAGTTTGGGACAGGATGAAACATCAGAATCCGGAAGAGAAACTGAAAACTCAACACTCTCCACAACACATGA
>NW_006799965.1:2785708-2791903 GCF_000485575.1 Poecilia formosa | reverse complement strand
GGTGCAAAAACAAAAAAAAGCAAATATTGCCCTCAGACAACACAACTTGCAAACAAGTGTATAAGCTGTTCCCTTCAGTCATTCCTTAACCCTTGTGTCTAGAAATGGGGTCCAACCGATCCCACACACGTAAAACATGTATCATTTTCCACAGTCTTCTACATTTGCCTCAGTCCTCGCATGTACAAGGGATAATAGACGAGAAAAGACAACACTCAGTGTACCATTGCTTGCCATTGTAGCCTATTAGATTGCTTTCATGCCAGTCCCATAGACTGTGCCAAATTTTCTGTTTCACAAAAAATTGGATCCAGAATAAGAAATAATGTTCAGTTTTTTCAGTTGTTTTAACCTGCTTAAAGGAACGGGGATTCACTAGGTTGTCACCGTCACTGTCATAACTTTGTGATTGTGAGCTGAGGCACACCAGCTATGAAACACTGAATGGTTCCACCGAAAACCTTCCTCTTCAAACTTAAGATTCTGGAGCAGAGTAGTCAAAGTCCAGATAAAATCTAAATACAGTGTCATGGCATAACCTTAAATAAGCGGTCCCTACACAAAAAAGAACCTCTCCACGGTGACAGAATTAATAATTATAGAATGGATCAAATTTATTCTAAACTGATATAAAATTGTCATTGCCTGTGCCTTCTGAAAAGTGCAAACACAGAAACATGTCAAAACCCAAGCTCCCAAGATTATGACATGTTATCTTTGATATTTAAATTTGCTTGTGAGAAATGTATCAATTAATTAACTGATTAATTAGCAATTACACATTGATCCATGATGCTGAGTCAACTTGGGTCAGTACATTTACTTTTTATACTTTATACTGGCCATAAATTATTATACAGAGAAACATGTAATAGAGCTACAGAATATCTGCAAAATGTGCATGCAAGTAAATTTGTTATTTCGAGCCGTGTTGAAGATGACACAAATAATGTCAAGTTAAAGAAACTGGTAAAGCCACAAATCATGTTTCTTAAACCCTACGGGTTTAGAAATTCATTCATACCTGTTGTTTAAATACTCTTTCTCGGAAACTGTCTATACAATGATGTGATGTCCAAATATTTCCTTTGTCCAGTGTGATGACATCTCTCATCAGAAGTTTCTGTCACATTGTTTCCGTTGATCCATGGCTTCTCAGAAGCATTTTGGGCTTTGCTACCTCATACCTACAGTAAAATTTAGATCCAGAAATATTTGGGCACGGTTTAAAAAAACACAAAAAGAGTAAAGAGTAACTCATTAGTGTATCTTAGTATGTAAAAGAAATGTGTCAGAGATGTGAACTGATTATACAAATTAAATGTTTTTATACTGAAGGTCACTGTAAAATGAGTGAATTCTGAGTCAGTAGTTTTTCAGTTTTTACATATATATTATCCATAAATGTATATACATAAAGATCTTTAAACAGAGCTATAAAATACATGCCAATTGTGGAGGTAATTTATTGAAAGTTTGCATTTAGTTATTTTATAGGTATGTTAAAATCACACAAATAACACTGAATGAATGAACTAGTCAGGTCAATGACTGTCTACATGGATGTAATAAACTCTGTCACACCTTCATGTTTAAACACCGTTTCTCTGAAATCCCATGAGCTGATGAAATCTTTTCTTCCTGGTGATGAACCTTGTTAGCACAGGTTTCGGTAACTGTTTGCACTGCTTATTTGATTGTCACAAGTTATTGTTTCTTTGTCCATCATTTACGAAGCAAAGTTCCAAGGATATTTGTTCGATGTGTCGTCCACACTGACGTAACAAGTACATAACATTTTGATTTGGCAATTTCCTTAGTGTGGTGATATATTTTCCCTTACTTGTGTGGGTTGACGTCCAACAGTGACGTTGGATTCTCTTAGTACAATAGAGTCATTGTCTACATATTGTTTCTAGAAATGCGAGTTAATTCAGTTCTTAAAACAGATTAGAACTAATTCAGAATTAAACCAACATCTCAAAGTTCTTAATTGTGGTACCTGAATGAAAAATGAACATCCAAATTGTATTCATGAGAAAAGATAGATTAGAGATGAAATTACCAATTGTCTCTTCATTACTTTTGGCATCTATTCCCTAGAGATCTATCTTATTTGGCATGTATTCCTTTTAGATCCATTATAGATCTATTAAATCAACGCTAAAGATTGCCTTGAGTTACCTTTGATTAATACTGTATTACAGTAAATCCGAAGAAGCTTCTGACTGAAGACAATTTTCTTGTATGACAATGTTATGAAGAGGATGCTCAGAGTTTTTCCACAATTTTCTTGATGTTATGAAGAATCCTTGTCTCATCCTTTCCACTTTCACTTCTCCCATGATGGAAATAAGGTTTGCCCTAACTGTACTTCAATAGAAATCTACAATTATCTTCTTGTTTTTTTTTTTTGTTTTTTTTTACATTCAAGATGAGATGATTGTGTCCACGCCATGACATAAAGCAGTCCACGAGCTCTCTGTATTCAACTTCTTGTTTGAAGATTGGAAAGCAATCTGAATATTTCTGCAGATGACAGGACTCAGACCTGTGTCTGAGTCCTGTCAGACATCATCCTGACTGACTCACACACTGGAATAAGAGGTGTACAGAGTGAAAAGTAATGGCAAGACTACAGTCCCCTGTGATGCTCATGTGTTGTGTTGTGTTGTGTTGTGTTGAGTTGTGTTGACCACCTGGTTAGAAACATGACTCTTACAAACTTGTCTTTTTGTTATGTAATTAATGATCTCAGAGGTGATTGGTGCGGCCTCCACCAGTGTCTTCTGGAGTTTCAGACAATCAAATCAGGTTGAAATGTGATAAATGCAATTCAGCCTCATTTTCTTATGCCAGTTTTGCTGATTTTAAAGGAACTGAGTGTTTTGGCTATTTTGCTGATTTCAGGAAGTTTGTTTAGTTTTGGTTCTGGAGATGAAGTGTAGACTTGAACAAGAAGACCTGGGCAGTCTGAAAGGTTAATACAACAATAACAGGTCTGTAAATTATTTTGGTTGTAAGCTATTCAGTGATTTATAAACAGCCATCAGCATGTACAAGAGCTATTTGAAGAACCATATGAGTTACAAGATTTAATTTCCCTTTGAGATCAATAAAATATTTCTTAATTTGATTGAACTGAATTAAACAATTGAATTTCTGCTAAATACCTGAGCATTAGTTCTTGACAGGAAACACCTGTTGGCATCAGTTAAATTCTGACATAACACCTGTTGGCGGCATCAGTTAAATTCTGACATAACACCTGTTGGCGGCATCAGTTAAATTCTGACATAACACCTGTTGGCAACAGTTAAATTCTGACATAACACCTGTTGGCATCAGTTAAATTCTGACATAACACCTGTTGGCATCAGTTTTCTTTCTGACATAACATTTTGCAGTAATCTGTCTTTTTCCTTTCCAGTGTGTGAGTCAGTCAGGATGATGAATAAACAATGGCTTTCATTCAAAGCTTATGAAAAAAGCTTGACAGAATAATTGACTGTTGAGCAAAAATTCATGTTGTTTTGTCTAACAAGGGAAAAGATAGAAATATTTCCTTGTGATATTTCCCAGGTGAAGCATAGTAGAAATAGATCTGGCCCAAGCCCAGAGCCCTGGTGAGCCCCAACACTAACTCTGGTAGACTCTAATTTCGCATTGTGAATGTGAACAACCAGTACCTATTGGAAGCCAAAACAGGCCTCCTTGGTTACACCCTGCAGCTGCAACTTCAGTCCATCCTTTTGGCCTTCAACAGGTGGCGCGCCCAATCTAAGGTCAACCAAGCCATCCATCATCTGGAACGTCTACAAAAGTCCAAACAGAAAGAGCTGGTCTAGGGTGAGGACAAGTACCTCACTTCAGGTTCAAAGAACAGAATGATGTGGTGATGGCAAAGGTGATGAGGAGGGAGGAAAAGTGCTACAAGTTCAAGGTCATGTCGCAGGATGGACAAGAAACCAAAACTGAGAAGGACTTGTTAACTGGAACACTGGTTGGACAGACTTTTAGAACATCTTGCAGGCAACACTCTGCTTCTTTATCTGTTTTACATGCAACAAGCTTCCTGGTCCAATGAACCTTCAGCTGTGGTTCAGGAGTAAGGAATGGTGCAAGCTGCTCCATCTCTCTGCCCTGACACAGTGACGTGGTCCACCGAAACAAAATTCATGCTTCTCATTGAGCTTACAATACTAGCAGATGATCAGATGATGCTGTCTGGAAAACAACCATTTACCCAGTAGAAACTGGATCCCAGGAAGGTTCAACCAGCAGCAACACCAAGCAGCTGAGTCCAACTTTTTGTACAGACTTAAGACATGTAAAAGTTTCTAAATATTTTCACAACCCTTCAAATACAACATCATCTTGTTTCATTATGTACTTCTCTAATGTGAATATATTTTCTTTATTATTGAATAGTTTTGCCCATTGCAAATTCAAGTCCAAAGAACCTAGAAATGTCAAATGTAACTATCAATCAAAATAGATTGATAAAATACAAACATTTACTGACTACAAATACTAAGTACTAAAGTAAACTAACACAATTAGAAGAACAAAAAGTGAAGAGCAACTTCTAAAGATAAAAGATGGAATCAAAAGTAAGGAAGTGATGTTGAGCCATACAGCAAGAACAGAACAATGGAGTTTTTGTTGAATCACTTCTTCCAAGTCAGTAATCCTAAACCTGAGCTTTTGCTTTCTTTTATGTTTACCATGCACTTTGTGTTTGAAATGCTAATCTAAGTAAGATTTTATCACTGACATGACACATAGTGCAGCCAAAAATAACATTTTGGCATATTTTCTTTCATGCACATGTTGGATACGGTTTGAGTTCATTAGTTTCTAGTTGTTTAAAACTGCTCAGTGCACTTTTTAACATCCAATNATTTCCTTGTGATATTTCCCAGGTGAAGCATAGTAGAAATAGATCTGGCCCAAGCCCAGAGCCCTGGTGAGCCCCAACACTAACTCTGGTAGACTCTAATTTCGCATTGTGAATGTGAACAACCAGTACCTATTGGAAGGCAAAACAGGCCTCCTTGGATACACCCTGCAGCTGCAACTTCAGTCCATCCTTTTGGCCTTCAACAGGTGGCGCGCCCAATCTAAGGTCAACCAAGCCATCCATCATCTGGAACGTCTACAAAAGTCCAAACAGAAAGAGCTGGTCTAGGGTGAGGACAAGTACCTCACTTCAGGTTCAAAGAACAGAATGATGTGGTGATGGCAAAGGTGATGAGGAGGGAGGAAAAGTGCTACAAGTTCAAGGTCATGTCGCAGGATGGACAAGAAACCAAAACTGAGAAGGACTTGTTAACTGGAACACTGGTTGGACAGACTTTTAGAACATCTTGCAGGCAACACTGCTTCTTTATCTGTTTTACATGCAACAAGCTTCCTGGTCCAATGAACCTTCAGCTGTGGTTCAGGAGTAAGGAATGGTGCAAGCTGCTCCATCTCTCTGCCCTGACACAGTGACGTGGTCCACCGAAACAAAATTCATGCTTCTCATTGAGCTTACAATACTAGCAGATGATCAGATGGTGCTGTCTGGAAAACAACCATTTACCCAGTAGAAACTGGATTCCAGGAAGGTTCAACCAGCAGCAACGCCAAGCAGCTGAGTCCAACTTTTTGTACAGACTTAATAGACATGTAAAAGTTTCTAAATATTTTCACAACCCTTCAAATACAACATCATCTTGTTTCATTATGTGCTTCTCTAATGTAAATATATTTTCTTTATTATTGAATAGTTTTTGCACATTTAAAAATACTTTTGGGGGGGGCCCAAAGAACCTAAAAATGTCAAATGTAACTTTATCAATCAAAATAGATTGATAAAGTACAAACATTTACTGACTACAAATACTAAGTACTAAAGTAAACTAACACAATTAGAAGAACAAAAAGTGAAGAGCAACTTCTAATGACAAAAGATAAAAGATGGAGTCAAAAGTAAGGAAGTGGTGTTGAGCCATACAGCAAGAACAGAACAATGGAGTTTTTGTTTAATCATTTCTTCCACATGAGTAATCCTAAACCTGAGCTTTTGGTTTCTTTTATGTTTGCCATGCTCTTTGTGTTTGAAATGCTAATCTAAGTTATCACTGACATGACACATAGTGCAGCCAAAAATAACATTTTGGCATATTTTCTTTCATGCACATGTTGGAT
>NW_006799965.1:2783304-2785602 GCF_000485575.1 Poecilia formosa | reverse complement strand
CATTACAAAGAACAAAAAATTAAAACAGTGACTAAAATAAACTAATTCCTGCTCACTTGAGGGCTGACTGAAGTACATCAGCTGAAAGACACATCAAAAAAGTATTTCTGGAATTTGGATGTTACATGATTCATAGGAAAATAATGGTAAAACATAACAAAGAGGCAACTTGTTCTTTTTTCATGACCTGTGATCAGGAAGAAAACGTGAAACACTTAAGAGCGTTTCAGGGAAATGATGGTTCAACGGGACGACAAAGAAACGCCCAGTGGGTTTTCTTAAATATGTTACATAATCTGCCTTTTGTAAGCAGTTATCTTACTTTTAAATAAGTTTTAAGAACGTACACTTTCTGACAATTATGATATGCAAATGATCTGATCATTACCAAATTCAAAATTAATTTAAATCTAACTACAAGTGTCTGAAACCAGGCATGTCAATTACTCACTTAGTGAAGTTGAAGCCATGTTGGAAATGTTCGCAAAACAAAACAAAAAAAACAAAACTTAGAAATATAAAGAGGAGAAAGATAGTCTTCATTCTACTTAGGATGAGAACTAAAAGAAAATATCTGACTTCAAATTTTCTTGAAGTCATTTGATCATTTTATCCATCCCTCCATTTTCTGCACACCATTGTCCCTTAGTGGGGTCTGGAGGGGTGCTGGTGCCTATCTCCAGCTAACGTTTTGATTATTTTACACTGCGTGATTTGTCAGAAAATTCATGTGCTTTTTAAAGGGTGAGACATACAAGCAGATGATCAGATGGAGCTGGCTGGAAAACAACAATTTACCCAGTAGAAACTGGATGCCAGGAAGATTCAACCAGCAGCAACGTCAAACAGCTGAGTCCAACTTTTTGTACCTTCAAATACATCAGTGTTTCATTATTTTCTTCATGAATAATTAAATAATCTATTTAAAAGTCTAATGTGAATATATTTTCTTTATTATTAAATAGTATACACATTCAAAAATACTTCGGTGGAAAATCCAAAGAACCTAGAAATTCAGTCAAATGTAACGTTATAAGTCGAAATAGATTAATAAAGTACAAGCATTTACTGACTACAAATACTAAGTTCTAAAGTAAACTAACACAATTAGAAGAACAAAAAGTGAAGAGCAACTTCTAATGATAAAAGATGGGGTCAAAAGTAAATCAATCAAATTTTATTTGTATAGCATATTTCAGCAGCAAGGCATTTCAAAGTGTTTTACATCATAAACACAAAAACAGTCATGCAACATAGAATCAACAATCAAAACATTGCATTAAGTCAAGTGCCATCATTAAATTCCTAATTGATTACATTTCATGTACAACTCTAAACAGGAGGGTTTTTAGTCGAGATTTATAGGCACTCATTGTTTCAGCTGTTTTACAGTTTTCTGGAAGTTTGTCCAAATTTGTGGTGCATAGAAGCTGAATGCTGCTTCTCCTCGTTTGGTTCTGGTTCTGGTGATGCGGAGCAGAACCAGAACCAGAAACTGAGGGGTCTGGAAGGTTGGAACAACAGGAGGTCTTTAATATATTATGGTGCTAAGCTGTTCAGTGATTTATAAACTAACAGTATTTTAAAGTTTATTCTTTGAGCTTCAGGGAGCCAGTGTAGGGGCTTTAAAATTGGTGTTACGTGCTCTAACTTCCTGTTTTTAGTCAGAACGCGAGCAGCAGCGTTCTGGATCAGCTGCAGCTGTTTGATTGATTTGTTGTAAGGAAGTGATGTTGAGCCATACAGCAAGAACAGAACAATGGAGTTTTTGTTGAATCATTTCTTCCACATGAGTAATCCTAAACCTGAGCTTTTGGTTTCCTTTATGTTTGCCATGGTCTTTGTGTTTGAAATGCTAATCTAAGTAAGATTTTATCACTGACATGACACATAGTCCAGTAAAAATAACATTTTGACATATTTTCTTTCATGCACTTGTTGAATACGGTTTGAGTTCATTAGTTTCTAGTTGTTTAAAACTGCTCAGTGCACTTTTTAACATCCAATCAACATTTTTAAGAGTAAGTTATTGATAGAAAACAAAACCCAAAAACGTGTATATAGCACACATACAAATAAGTATAATCTGCTTTTCAGTGTGTTTGTTTTTAGACACTTGAAATACAGACATCTGATCATGTTAGTATTTGGATAATGAATAATTGATATTTTTACAATCACACGACATTACAAAGAACAAAAAATTAAAACAGTGACTAAAATAAACTCCTGATTCCTGCTCACTTGAGGGCTGACTGAAGTACATCACCTGAAAGACACATCAAAAAATATTTCTGA
>NW_006799965.1:2766733-2782372 GCF_000485575.1 Poecilia formosa | reverse complement strand
AATGACAAATAAAAAAAATGACGAACAAGTCACTTTGGACATCTAAAGTGATACCAAAACATGGATTAGTGATCAGGCAGAACAAGTTGAACAATAGGATTATTGTTGTCAATGTTAATCTCACTGAACGTCAATTAACTGTTCTGGTAAATCCTGTAATCCAACAGGTCCCCACATAAAACTGTCTCTCTCTGTTCAGTGATGAGTTGTTTGAGGCATTTCTTCCTCGTCATAAATATTTACATTTGATACACAATTATTTTCAGATATTGAGATTTCACCTCATCAATTCCGCCTGTTTTGAGCTTATTAAGGAATGCACTGTTTTAACGCAGTGTCACAGTTATGCAAATGTGCTGATGCATGGTGGTACAACTATGCATCTTTAACCCAGAAGCAGAAGAAGTGGAGCCTCCTGAATAACAATCAAGCCGCAACGAGGATTAAATGCTCCAGATATGATGCACATTTATGTCATTGTTATTTCAAACTCTGAGGATCCTGCTTCGCTTTGGGGCAGTGTGCCATGATATGAACTCAAGCAGCTGGTATCATTCAGCACAAAGACAGTTATTTTCCAAAAATGCAACCTATATACTTGCAAAATTCAGACAATGTCGAGGGTCGACAACGTTTTCATAACTGCTGCATCTTCTCAACTATTACTTCCATTTTACTGTCACATCTATTGCAACAGTAAATGCATAGATATTGTGAGTAAGGTAACGTCCAACACAGGACTAGCAGAGCTACCGTTCAGCATTAGCTTATGCTACGTGATAAATCATGTTCATGCCGAACAACAATACAAAATACACAAAACTTCATTATATAATTACGTCACCAACATCTGAAAAATTATGATGAACATTAGGAACAAAACCTTCCTTTAGTCCAAGTATTTTGGTAAATCCTACCTTGTATTGTTGGTAGTTTTCAGACGACTTGATTTAATTTGCTCTTGGACTGTTTCTAGAAGCAGGAGATACCCATATAGAAGAAATATGCAAAAAGTGAATTTTGCATAATTTTGCATAATAATGGGCCTTTAATGTTTAAATAGGGTTATTTCCTTATTCTTGCAATTCTCTTTCTCCTTTGTGTGTGTTTGTTGTGAATGTTTAACAAATATCTGTGTTATTCAATTATGTTAGTGTCGATATTCACAGAATGTGTTTTGAGGAGTGTCTTTCAATGAGTCCTAATGACAAAAAATAGGAGAATAAATAACTGAAAATTATTTAAGCTCAGGTGGAAATGTGACATTACACACATTGAACATGTTTTTATAATTTGTAGATTGTATTATGGTGGCCATTTCCGGCTGGATTTACATTGAAAAGGAGGCTGAGGTAGATCATGGCAGAAGCAGCAATGCTCATGCGTCCACAGCTAAACAGTGAGTAATAATTTGTCACAGCAAAAGCCCCTATGAGTTCCAGATGAGTATTAATATTAATATTTCCAAATGAGTGCCGATGTTTTTCTTAAAACATCTTGAAAACAATTTACACAGGTCTATTTCAGTGAATAAAAATCAAACATGGCATTTGTCAAAACCAAAATTATGATTCCGAAACAATGGAATAAATGCCTGCGAAACAACAAGACAAGTGGATACTGGTCATCCTAGTTTTCTTTGTTTTAACTTTTAGTATATTTATTTAATTTTAGTATTACCTCTTACAATATTGGAACATAAATGTCATTTTCTCTATTATCATCAAAGTATGTGATTTTTGTCTGATTCCACCCCAAGAAAAGTTGATACTCTCAGGGATTGTCATCATTTTAAATACTTTAAGTGCAGTGAATAATATTTGAATCAGTTACAACTTTATTCAACAAGTTTCTGGAAGTTTGTGAACACAAACCAGGCAACTGTAATTAAATAAAAAAGGAAATAAATATTCCTTGTCAATATGTCTATATACAGTGTTTTGACAGAAGAGGAAGTTGGTGCAGGTTGAGTTTGTGCAAATATGCATATTGATCTTGGCACTCTGAGTGTTAGTTCTTCCTCAAAGAGGCAGCCTGGGGAAAGAAACTGTCTTTTTGTGGTGGCAGGTTTTTGCAAATAGCTCTGTGGCAGCTATGATGATGAAAGTCTAGATTGTCTGTGTCCAGGATGTGTGGGATCTCCACAGATTTTTATTGCCCTTTTCCTGACCCGAAAGCTGTTTCAGTCCTGGCTGGAGGCGATGTGAGTCCTGAAGATCCTCTCTTCAGATCTAATTGTTTGTTGCAGTTCTGGACCTGTTCTGTTTTCTTGATGAGTCAAGCCACAAAACACAGTGACGGACAAACACAAGACACAGTGAATAATGTAGAGGTTGACCAGAAGCCGCAGGAAGTCCATTCTTTGCTGGGCTTTCTTCTGAACAGTGTTTATGTGTGATGAGTTTCTCAAGTCCCGAGAAGGTCAAGATAGTGAAGGGAGGCAGTGAGACTGGTTTATTGGTGTGACTGGTCATATTAGCTCTCACCAATTATCTCATAGAGATATAGGGGAACCATAAGGATTTCACTTCTGTGAACTACATCTTTGGTGTTTCTGTGGCTTGCTGTCTCCTGCCCAGCATGTGTGTCACAGGGATGACCAGGTATCAGGGTAACCTGGAGAAACTTTTCAGGCTGGAGAATTGATAGGGGGGCTGTATCCTACGTTTCTTTTCATACAGTTGCTTTTTTTTTTTTAACCAAATACCTTTTTTACTTTAACTCGATTAAATTTTAAGTAAATTCTTGGACTATTACTTTTCACTTCTACAGTACTTTAGTAAAGATGTGTTGAAGTAGTGCTGTTCTTACTGGATTACACTTTTGGATACTCTCATCCTCCACTGTTTATGCATAAATGATTGCTTACTTGATCTTGCCTTTACAAAAAAAGAAATCACCAGGTTAAAATGAAACATACAATACAGATGAGAGTCGGGCAACTCGGGTCATGGTTGTCATAGCACACAGAAGCTATGCTGGCGGTCCCTTATATTCATTTATGACAGTTGGCAATCCTATTATATTTGTTTTGAAAATATTTTAATTGTATTCATTTTTATTCAAAGAAAAAAAAAGAAAAATGCCAAACATCTTTTATTTAGTTATTTATTTTTGGATATATTTTGTACATAGCTTAACATCATTTGGAATAGTAGTGCAGAACAGCTGTCCAATATTTCATTGTAAAATGCTCTAAACTAACATAAGGTTACATAGAAAATGAAAAAAAAAACATAACTAATGAAACAGTTAAACTTGTCAAAAGTAAAGTAAAACCTTTCAGAAATTGATAATCACAACATAGTGCCTTTCACTCTGTCAAAGATCTGCTGAACCTTTGCTGCAGGAACGCAGCCCTCCCTGACAATGCCGATGATTCCTGTGGAAACAGTTTGAGTTAGTCATGAAAAAAGTTAATCTGAAACAAATAAATTAGGAACTGCTGTGAGTTTCACCTTCATCAATCCTCAGACAGTTGACCACAGTGGCGGCAACAACCTCATTTGAGTCGCCATCACAGAGAACCCCTTGGATCTTGTGTCCCAGTCGACTGCAGTACATCAGAAAGTATTTCACACAATTAAAGGTCTGATGGACCGTCACTTTCAGTTGCATAAAAATATATATGATTCACAGAGAAAATGAATTAATCACTGAATAACTCCAGTGAAGATAAGCTCTGTGTCCTTAAAATGCTTTCAGCATTTTATGGACACAGAGCTTATAGCAATAATCTACAAATTGTCAAGACATTGTGACAAAACTGGCATGTAAAGCTGCCTGAAATGTCCCACAAGTCAGGAAAAAATGTTGAATGTTAACATAAAAGTTAGTAGAGTTCTGTATTAATACCAAACACCTACAATAAAGTATACTGGAAGAAGACAAATAAAACTAAACTACAGCTACTAAAGTGAAGTTTTCTGTGAAATGTCAATGTTGTTTAGAAATGCAAAGCACACTGGCTATATTAAAAAGAGTATCTTACTTGATGACCGTGCTGTGGTGGGTGCTGTGGGCTATGTCATCATGCCTGTTGAATAATTGTTGAATATTTTCAATGCTTTAAAACAAGCTTACAAAATCTTAAGCATTTGACAAATACATGCAATGGTGATATAAATAATAAAGATGAGATTGATCTTAAAAGAAACAGTATGTTAAAATAATTCAATTTTGATCGAATAATGAGTTTTTTGATCAAATATAAAAATTGTATGATTTCAAGACTTTGAAGCTAAAATCAAAGCAGTGACCAGCAGTGTTAGTCCTCACAGCTAATTTGAGACGTTATGAATATATTACNTGAAGAGTTACAAATGACAGAAACTATTTACTCCAAAGTAAAACATTTCCCCTTAAAACTGTGAATGCTGTCATTTTCTTGTTGTAGCAAGTTAAAAACTGTTGTGAAAAACAAACTATTCCTATCCCTGGCAAAAGTAGGCTTAAAGTTTGTTTTTTGTTTTTGTTTGTTTTTTGCCAACAAGTTTTGTCTTATTTTAAGTAGTATAACCATTTGAGAGAATCTTGAAAAGACTTGAAGAAAGATAAATAATCATAATCTAAATAAAAATCTGCACTTTTTTTTAAATTGTGCTCTTTTGTGTTGAATATTTTGAAAGGAGACTAACTCATTCCCTAGCAAAAACAAAGTTCTTGGTTGAATGAAAATAATTCAAAATTTAAATCTGCCAGTGGTATTAATAATTTTAGACTCCAGGGTACCTGCTGTGACAAAGATTTAGCTTTTGTCAGTATCAAAACAAGTAAGTGATGTCTTACCGGGTGAAGTGCCTCAGACAGATGAGGTGTTGATTTGTGCTGCAGCAAGAGTGAAAGTTTGTTTTAAATAAGACTCAGGAGGAGTTTGTAGGAGGAGTTCATGAAAATTCCCCTACTCAACCACACAGACTTCATGCTGAGGAGGGTGACATCACTGTTTGCACCTTGTACAAAGATTAGACTCTTGCTTCCTCCTCCCATGATGATGCCTTCTGAGACAATGGGGGACAATGATGGAAACTGCATTTTGATTCGATGAAAACTTGTCACAGATACACCTGCCCTGCCCTGTCCGGTTTTTTTTTTTTGTGGTCATTGTGTGTCCAGGACTATATAAGGCAGGCAGATTTACCTCCCACCAGAGAAGCATCAGCATCCTTTGGGGAAAAAAAGCTGCTGGAAGGAAAAAGAAAGAAAATCTCTGTGACAGAAGCAAGTTGAAGCCATGTTCTCAGTGCTACAGGTAAGAATTAAACTGTTTCTACATTTGTGAAGTAGAAGGATTAAACTTTTTTTTACCTTCTGGTTGAGATCATAAATCTACTAAATGACTAAACTTTTCTCATGTTTAACCATGATATTATTTTGAGTCCTTTTAGTGAGAGTAAATGGTAAAGAAAAGATATTTTAAGGAGTTTTTGTTAAGCCACACTTGTCACAGCTGTGAGACAGCAGCTCTTTGAGAGGGAAAAGGTCCTGATTGTTGTTCATTGAAGTTACAACCTGAGTGAAGTTCACTCTGAGACACATAGGGTCAAAGAAAAAAAAAAAAACAACTGCAACGGTCTCGGTTTCTTGTTTAAGACTTTAAATGTTAGAAACAAAAAAATGACAAAACATAGACTGTTTTTAAGGTGCCTGAGGTATAACTAAGCAAATGTTTTGTCTTTAACCTATAGAAAACCATCCGGCCAGTTCAGGCTGCCAGAGGAGTGCATCAATCTGCAGTGAAGAGTAAGGATTTCTGCTTATTTTCTCATTTTCTGTTGCAAAAAAAATAAAAATAAAATAAAGTAAGCTGGCTGGTGTTCCACCACATTTATGAGCTCACACAAACCAACATTTCTTTTTCCTCCTCTTCGCTGCAGTCCTGAAGCATCCAGCTCCAGAGGACACAGTCACAGCAAGTTTTGGGCAGTTCATCAGTGAAATCAAGCCCCAGCATTTGTCCCCCGTTGTCCTCCAGCGCAGTAAAAGGATGGTGCTGGACAGCATCGGGGTCGGCCTCATTGGAAGCACAACAGATGTCTTTGATCTGGCCCTGCAGCACTGCCAGGTAAATTAAACTCTCTATTAACAACATGCAAATCAGTGACTCTGTATAACCAGAAATGCTGAGTCAGGGGAGATTCAGTGTGGAGATAAATGATCAAAGGAGTAAAAGATCTCTGGCTATTAAAAATGTTTTGGTCAAGAATGGCTCATTTACTAAAGTCTTTTCATTTCAGCACATGTACGCACCTGATTTCATCAGCTCTGTGTACGGCCGCAGCAACATCCGGCTTTCCCCAACCCTGGCTTCTTTCGTCAACGGAGTGGCGGTGAGTATGAGACCAAGAGGCCAAGTTTGGTCTCTGGTTACAGGAACTGCTTCAACTCAGCTGTTCCTGCAGTCTGGCTCCTCAAGCAACACGGCTGGTTTACAAAAATCAAAACAAGCCACCTCACCCTAAATATTTCCATGAGCGCATCTGCTACCAGAGAAGCCACCGGAACATCAAGGTTGTTTCTTCAGGAAGCAGTTTAAGTAATTTTACCTTTTAAACACACCAGGTCCAGACAAAGACGCACTTTACTAAGACTGTAAACAGGTGACCTGAGTCAACTGAGCTATAAACTGCTTTCTGATCCAACAGCATCTAATGAATAAAGTCTTTTTGCTTCCAGACTCACTCCATGGACTTTGACGACACCTGGCATCCAGCAACGCACCCATCAGGAGCCGTCCTTCCTGCTGTGTTAGCGCTCAGCGACATGATGCCAGCCAGCAGGAAGCCCAGCGGTCTGGACTTCTTACTCGCGTTTAACGTGGGCATCGAAATCCAGGGCCGCCTGATGAGGTTCTCCAATGAGGCCCACAATATTCCTAAAAGGTCAGTTCTTCAGAGTTGGAGTCAACTTACATCAAGATAAAACTTACTCAGCACAGACCTTCTTGTTTGTAGCTTATTCTACTTTTATCCATGAGTTAATAGACTTCCTGTGCTGATCAAGAAGAGTACTATTGGTCACTGAGGTGCTATATGCAGTTGTTGTTATGCTCAGAATGGAACGTAATGATCTTAATCTCAGGAACAACATGGGCTGTGTAGCTTTAGCACAGTAAGCCAAGTCTAGGAAAAATACTGTGATTTGCACACTCATATGACTTCACACCCTCTACTTGTTTTCTTCATAAAATACCAAAAAGTCAAATAAACAAAACACCTTGTCCGTTAGCTAGAGGTCTGATTGTTCTGTTAGTATGTTTTTAACATATGTAATCTAAAATATTAATTTAGTCACAAGAATGTTTATTTACAAAAAGGTCTCTGTTTGTCCTTCGTCAGGTTTCATCCTCCCACTGTGGTCGGTCCCATGGGAAGTGCAGCAGCCTGTGCTCGCCTCCTGTCTCTGGACTCCTCTCAGAGCAGCCATGCCTTGGCGATAGCTGCTTCCCTGGCTGGAGCTCCCATGGCTAACGCTGCCACTCAGTCTAAGCCCCTCCACATCGGCAACGCCTCACGCCTTGGGCTTGAAGCTGCCCTTCTGGCATCCAGAGGCCTAGAGGCCAGTCCTCTGGTGTTGGATGCTGTTGCAGGAGTGGCAGGCTTTAGTGCTTTTTATGAAGATTACATGCCACAGCCTTTACATTCACCCCATGATGGCCATGCATTCCTGCTAGAGGAGCAGGACATGGGCTTCAAGCGCTTCCCCGCCCATCTGGGGATGCACTGGGTGGCAGATGCTGCAGCTTCCGTCCATAAGCTTCTAGTGGGCGTTGGTCCTGGAAAGGTCTCTCCAGATCAAGTCCAGGACATCTTGCTCAGAGTTCCCCTTTCTAAATACATCAATAGGCCTTTTCCTGAGTCGGAGCATGAGGCCCGCCACTCCTTCCAGTTTAACGCCTGCACCGCTCTCCTGGATGGTGAGGTGACCGTCCAGTCCTTCACGCCAGGCGCCATTAGCCGCCCCGAGCTCTGTGCTCTGTTGAGCCGCGTTCGGCTGGAGCATCCCCACGACAACCCCGCAAACTTCAACGTGATGTACGGGGAGGTCCAGGTGACGCTTGTGGGAGGAGACATTCTGAAGGGACGCTGTGATACCTTCTACGGCCACTGGCGCAACCCGCTGACCAACGAGAGCCTGAGGAAGAAGTTCAGGAACAACGCAGAGGTGGTGCTTCCATCGGCGAAGGTTGAGCGGCTGATCGAGGCGGTGGACGAGCTGGACAGACTTGACGACTGCCAGCACTTGCTCTCACAGCTGCAATGAAGATATGCAAACCTACGCTACAAAATAATAGAGTCTGACTATTTAGTACAAAGTAACCTCAAAATGCGACAAAAAAAAATGTTGAACTTTATATTTATATTAAAAATGTTTTATTATCACAAAGAGTTTCCTTTACCAAAGAAGAAGGACATTAAAATGCTTGCTGGTGTTTAAGGTTGAGTTTCTTGAATCTACAAAGGGAAAATATTTAGTCTAGAAAGAAAATCCATAATGTGAATGAAAAAATAATGTAATTAAATCATCAGAGGAGAATAGACTGGTTCTGAAGTGAGTGTGTTAGTGTGATAAAGTGCAGCTATTTAATATTTGTATATGTTGTATGGCTAAATCAGTTGTTTATTGAAATACTTGTTTAAGGCAATGTCTCACATATTGTGCTTGGCGAATGTAGCATATTTGTCTGTTTTCATCCTAATAAACTCGCTGAATTCCTAAATTGCTGTTTGGGTGTGTAATTTTCCAGTCAAAAATGAACTTCTGATCTTCTTTCCAGTCATGTATTTGTTACATCTTTCGTTCATCAATTCATCAATAATAAAGGCTGCTTCAAAAATGTTTAGCCTCTTGATCCCAGACTGATAATCTGATTAAAATGATCAGATCAATGGATGGATGGATGGATGGAGACGATAAGAGGACTGTGAGGAACTTCATCTTCCTCTCATACTTCTCCATGAGGAATTTAGCAGCTGTGCATCGACTTCGTCAACAGAAACTCTGTAATGAGAAGCCAAAGAGCGGCGTGGGAACTTGCCATACGCCGTAGTTTTCATCAAAGTGAAATATTTCTTGGCGAAACACTGAACTGTTTTTCTGTCAGTCAGTCTTCATGACAGTCATAGACATTCATAAAGACTCCTTCATGTTCATGACAGGTGTTATGTCAGTCTTTTGCACCCCGTCAAATAAAGTGTTGCCAAAATTCTCACCTGTAACATATATATGCCTAACCAGATGTTCATCTTTTATTATTATGACCTAGAATTTTGAAATAGGTTTTTGGTAATATGACTTTAAAACATTGCCCTAAATCACTGAAGGTATAACAATTTCCCCTTGTAAGTAAGTTCCTAAAATGCTGCTTAACTTCTGTGTGAGACTCCTGAGAGTGGAAAAAAAAAGGAAAATAATGACTGGCAGACCAGCCGACGTTCGGAACCAAAACATTTGTCCAATAAAGTCAACATTTTTAAAATTCAATAGCACCGTTTTGATTCACCCTCTTTCATTTTAATCCCAAAGAGGAAAATGCGCATGCAAACATCTAAGAGCCCTTTCATTCTCTGAGTAAGCAGCAATGAGGTGAGGCTAATGATGCTTCTTCTAGCTAGAAGAGCTGACTGGACCCAGAGCAGAAACCCACATTAGTTCCAAGAAAGTAAGCAGCGTCTGGCTAAAATGGAAGTAATCAATTTGTTTGTCAAAGCATTAACTTAACCATCAAAGCATTATTTCACCCAAAGTTAAGGAAGTAGTTTTCCTGAAAGATGTAATATTACCTAAAAAAATCCCTCTATGACTTTCAGCTACTAAATTTAGTCTGCAAAAGAAAAATGACAAGTGATGATTCAATGACTTTATTTTGGTCTTTTGACTAAAATTAAGCTTCAGTCAAAAGACCATGACTGAATAAATAAGCTTTGATGTTGTGTGTCCTCTAAAACCTTTAAAAATGTTGAAGATATTTATAAAATATATAAAATATATTAGTGATGCCTGTTCTCTACAAGATAAAGTGCTGTGGGAAAACTATGTCCTTTCAGTTTTCTTTCTTCACTGCCCTTTTGTCACATATAAATGTTTCAGATCTTCAAACACATTTTAATCTCAGTCTAACACAACCTGAGTAAATACAGAAAAAGCCGTAAAAAGCTTCCCTGTTTAAGTCAAAAGACGGGGATTTTTCCTGTGACATTTGTAATTGCACCACCTTGATCTGTCAAGTAGGTTAATCGCTTTTTGTAAATCATTTCAAAGGAAGCAGGTTGGGGTTTTATCACCAGGCCATCTGAAGAATTGACCGACTTGTTCGCATGTGTACATTTTCAGTGCCCACATAGGGCTCCGAGTATTTCAGAGAAATCAAGGAACTTCCCAATTCCCGTCTGTGATAAACTCAAGTTAATGAGTTTTGCAGTTACTGCTTGTCTCTGTCATTCACCTGCCAAGTTTAGCCTTGCAAAGGCTGCTATTGAACAAATATACGTAAGCCTCTTTATGGTTTTCTGAAAGAAAAACAACTGTAAGGGGGAATGAAAACAAAAAACTTAGAAATTATTAACTTTTGGGTGTTATTGATTAAAGAAAAACACTCTAACGTGAGCAAAACATTTAGCTACTTCCTGTATTCATTATTTATCATATCAATGAGATAAACCTTAAGTGTTGCTAATGATAAATTTCTTTGAAAATTATACAATTGAAACTATGATTCACTTCATGTTAAGTTTTTCTGTAGATGATATTTTACACAATAAAGTTGTGTCAAAACAGAAACAGAAGATTTCTGCTCCGTTGAGCTTATAGAGGAAGAGAGCGCAAAATAGTGACATTAAAAAAAGTTAAATCCATACGAGTAAAGACTTTAGGGGTACGTCCATAACTCCTGAACAATTTCATGAGGAGAATTTCTAAAATAACAGAAGCAAACACAGATGAGAGGTATCCGTCTCCAGAACCAGAAATACCTGCAAAAAACTTTCAGGGCAACAAGAAAGAAGAGAAACATCACAATACTCTAAATGCATGTGAATGAAGAGCTGACAGTGTTGGGACATTTAAATGTGGGCCTATAACAGCTAACTGTGGGAGAAACCAGTCACCAGTAGCATGCAGCTACAAATATGATAAAATATGTAAAATAACATAAACACCGCCAAAGACAAATGAAAGGTAGTCTGTGTTCCCATTCTACTCAACAAAATGTGCTAAGAGTGAGGTTATGTTGATTAGAAAATGACACAAGGTTTTTTATTTCTTTTTCTTTTTTTTTTCCAGATCATTTAATTGAGGAAAATGAAATACAGTCTGATTATACAAAGTGATCAAGTTTAGTTCATTACAACAATTAGAAAATGACCCAATGATTCATTTTACCAATTGAAAGATCTTCTTTTAACGGGAAGAAACCTCCGTCAGAATCAGGCTGGGTGTGAGTGATCACACGTGACGACAGGCGAAGAGGAAAATGAGCACACACACCCAATGGCATGGAAACACTAGTCAGGAGGTCCAGGAGGTCAGGCTGTGGACTGGGGGATATTAACGCAAAGCTGCTTATCTGAAACTGTCCACGTGTTCTCAAATATTGTGTTTTAACATCAGGATGTATTTATACTTGATGAAAAGAAAACAGAGCAAGAAATATGCTGTGTTCTGATGTAACAGAATCTGGACCCATTTCCATTGGGACAAAAGGAAAGAAGAGATAATGGTTATCGGTTAGTAATGAGCCGCACGTGAATGGTTCTTGTTGTTTTATTTTGTTTTGTTTTTTTCATCCACATGCAACACAGAAAATGAGTTGAAAAAGTGAAATTATATACAAAAACGTGGGCGCCCGTGGAACTAAACCTCTGACGTAGACGGAGCCTTCAACAAAGGATGAAAAAGTTGCTTTTGTTTGTTGGAGATGGAGTTTCTGAGTGGGTTTATCATGAAGAGGTTTCACCTGGCATATCTTTGCACCCCTGTAGATGTAGGATCTTTCATACATAAAGCACACCTGGTACATTCATAACATTAACACGGAATAGCTGTAAAAGGACCAGCTTGGATTACAAACCTGTGCAGGTCAATACGTATCATTTCACACTACAGAAGAAACGGAGAAACACTTCAACACAGTTATTAAAACAAAGTCTCTCCCACAGAGTCAGAACAATGCAGCAGTGGTTCACAGTACAATACCTGATTAGATTGCTTTTGTCAGGTCTATTATTGAAACATGACTCAACACTAACCACAAAATTATCAAAGAAGAAAAGAGGATCCACTCCACATGAAAACTCTTACATAATGAGTGATGTTTCCCTTAGGGTTCGTTCTGCAACACCCAAGAAAAGTCATAAATAAGAATAAGGGAAAATAACTCATCCTTACAGTCAGCTTAAGCTACTCATTCAGACGTCAAATGACTAAAAGGAAGACATTTTTAAAATGCCACTGTTGATGGGTCACCAACGTTTTTAATACACAATGAATCTGCAGATTTTACAGTCATGCCCGATTGTAAAACCTTTCTTGATTACAGTCGCTGCTTTTAAAAAACTAAGAAAAAGTATAACCCCCTTAAGTTTTCCTAAGGTTTTTTTTGTTTTGTTTTTTTTATGTCACATTTAAACATCTAAAGACTACAATCAAATCTTTTAATGTAATACAAAACACAGACAAACAGTTCAGTGAACACAAGAATCTGTTTGCAAATGATGATTTTTCTTTATGATTCAAATTGAACTATCAGCCTGGCCCTGAAAAGAAAATGTGCATGGACCACCAACCTGAGAGCCACAACTTCCTTTAAGGATGTCCAATATCTAGCCGAGAGATTTTTAAAAGGCTGTGAAACAATTTCAGCCCAATCGCATTTTGCTGAATTGTGTAATTCAGTCACATTGAATTGTCTCCGCGCATAAACGATAATGTCACAGCATTTGAGTCCGATTTAAGTCCAGATTCTGACCAGGACACTGAAATATTTGTTTTTGCTTTAAGAAAATCATGTAAAACTGATTCAGACAGATGGAACATTGCCCACATCTTGCAACTAGATCTATTTTTGTCTCCTCAGACCACAGAATAATTTCCCCAAAGTTTTTGACCTCATCAAGACGTTTTCATCAAGAAATGTATGACCTAATAGATGAGTCTCTAATGTGCTCTTGGAGTAATTTTGGTAAGTAAGTTCACGTCTGTTCCTTATTTTCCACAATGTCTTTCTGCAAATGCCAACATCTTTGTAATAGGTTACTAACAACTTCCAGACTTTGCTTCTCATTGAATATCTTTACTTTAGAGCACGATGTGCTGCTTTTCGGGATATTTCAACCTAATTCACGTTGAGACAAGCTACGTATATTAAC
Source organism: Poecilia formosa (assembly GCF_000485575.1). Classification (NCBI taxonomy): domain Eukaryota; kingdom Metazoa; phylum Chordata; class Actinopteri; order Cyprinodontiformes; family Poeciliidae; genus Poecilia; species Poecilia formosa. The sequence goes on along the minus strand of NW_006799965.1, from coordinate 2,769,008 downwards.
TTAAACCAAGGACCTTATAAAACACTTCCAGCATGCCACAGGGAAATCAGTTACTTGTCTTTGAAAGAAAACCAGCTATAAAATGATGAATGGTGAGAAATTGTAAAAAAATAAATAAATAAAATAAAATAAAATAAAAAAGATTTAATTGCTCCAATAAATCCACAAATTGCTGGGCTAATGCTGTTGATCTAAGGATCGGTGTGTTGACTAAATGGTCAGCTGACTGCACAAGGTTTCACTTGAATGGGCATTTGGATCATAAGGAAGTATTTTATTGACTCAATAAAAGCCTTTGTAACCGAGAAGCTTCTTAATGTTGACCTTCAACAGAAACTGGAGACATTCTTTGGAAATGACTGGAAAGAGGAGATCTGTTTGCCTTTTTTAGACGTGGAAGGAATTTGATCATTCACAGTTTCTTCTGTGTCACTGATTAAAGATTCTTTAATGCACATTTTGAGCATCATTAAACATTCTAAAGCAATTTTTTTTTTTTTTTTTGCCTTAAAGGCAACTTTTACTCCAAACAAAAGTGGAAAAAAATAATCTCTTGTCAAATAAATCTCTTGTCACATTCTTGGACACAAAAGAAGGGACCTCGCCCAGGGAGAGTCCAGAAGCGTCACTGTGACATAGTTAATGCAAATGTTTCTCTCACACACTCAACACAATACAGCAGCGCCGCAACATCAGATTTCCAAGCACCTGAGTCTCTATTCAGTACGTTAGATATATCATGTACCTGAAGCTGTGACACAACTCGTTTCCATCTAACAATACCCAGGCAGGTGTCTTTGGGTAAGAGGTAGTGACCTTTAACCCCGCATGAATAACACACAAACCAAGGGGTGGGTTCTGAGATGGAGAAAACTGCTAGACTACAAGGAGAACAAAGTTTCCTTTGTGTTTCTGCATGCAACATCCAGGAAAAGTCATCAATAGGAGAAATGAAATCCACCTTTCAATCAACTTAAGATGCTCATTGTAAAGTTACATTTTGAAATGTGAAACGAGGATCATTTAAAAAGCAATGGGTTGCTTCTCTATTCATAAACAGAAACATAACATAAAGATGTGTTTTGCAGCAGGAAAGGAAACAGCAAATGGAGAACATGATTAACAGGGCAGGTTGCTTTAAATCACAATCTGCCTGTTCCTTGGCAGCAGTAAGGCTCAATAGAGACAATAAAAAAAAGACAATCTGAGTGAAAACAAAACATAGTTTTTTTTTAAATTATGTTCTGAGTTCTCAATTGGGAAATTAAGTATTTTAACCAACTTAGCTCCATGTAATTGCTCCCTACCCCTCTTTTCTAGATGCCATTGTGGTAACAAGTGGCATCAACTGGTAATGAGACTTTTGTATCACTATGGAAGAATTTTGGCCTTCTCGTAGCAGCTAAATTATTTTTATTGAACCACATAAGGAGATTTTGAAATATGAACAGAATGTTTTAGGTTGTACCACAGTATCCAGTTCAAATCTAAGCCAAGACTTTGACAAGGCTACTTGTGAGTTTTAAATCAGATGTTCCACTTTTTTTTTTTTTACCTTCAGCCCAAATAATGTTTTTCCAGAAGTCCTGATGGTCAAGTTAATATCTTTGCAAATGTAAAAAGGTTCTTTGTTCTTTTTGGTTTGTGGGGAAAACAATCACCTTTTAAGGAAATGAGTTTTATATGTAGATCATCTTTGTCTGACAATAAAAATTTATCTGAAGAACGTAATTGTGACAATAAGGAAAAAAGTATGCTGAACTTGTAGGGAAGCAAATAATGTTGATCTCAGACACAAATCTGCAAGATAAGATAGATATATTGCTCCTATTCAGCTTTCTTCTCATGCCGGCAGACTTATTTATTGATAGATAAGGGCAGGAAAGGTATGCGTCTTTTACGTACGGACTGCCGTCACGCAGGGTGTGTTAGTTATCAAGAAACTGGTAGCTGACATCATCCAGGTTTATGTATCAAAAATCACCAGTAAATCCTTAAAAACTTGAGCTTTACCAGTAACATAGAGCAGCAATGAGTTCACCGCAGGTATTACAGTAACTTGCTGGCACTCCTGTTGCCAGTAGTCCACTGTAAATTTTACAGGGGTTGTCACAGTGCATCCTGAATATTAATGTATCAAACGGGTTGAGTGTTTCAACTAAAGACAGTAAAGTGAAGAAAAGAATGGCAAAGTGGAACGATGTATTCCATAAAGTTCTTCCAGGAGAGAACAAGGCAAAGCCTTTAAGTAATTTGTCTTTGTCAAAATGACTAA
>NW_006799965.1:2740982-2762765 GCF_000485575.1 Poecilia formosa | reverse complement strand
ACAACCAATATGTGTGCTTAATATATTACTGGTTGGTAGATAACCTTTCGGGGAAAGTTAAATAACTTGTTAGTTCAGGAAGTCTCGAATTTTACACTTTAAAAGCTTTATTGCATTTTTACCTTTAAACTGATCGCTAGGTTCCAGATTATGAAAAGGTAAAAATCTAAAAACTGTCAAAAGGGAATACGCAACATCCAAAAATAATTTCTGGAAACTTAAAAGATCAGAAACCGAAAGTGTTATTACCAAAATAAATGCTGTGCAGTCAAGAACAAAGATGCATACATCAATGAAACATTGAGAGAAAATATTTAAATATAAACTGCAAACCTGTGTTTTTACTTCTTAGAAAATCAAAATTGAAAACAGTGACGGCCATGAGGTCATGAAAATAATGACCCATGTGCTGCAGTTATTGCCACATGGGCATTATTCAACACAAACTTCACAATCTTTAGACCCTTTTAACTTAAATGATTTAATCACATTTGTAAGATTTTTCATATTATTTAACTAATATTTCTATCCATATTTTGTCCAATAAAGACAGAAATCTCTTAACAGGGAAGTAGAATATATAACAACACTTTTAGATCTTTACCTAAGAAATGAAAAGAAACTAATAGAAAAAGATGTAATAATAAACCCTCCAATAAATCCCTCCTTTAGAAAACAGAACAACTCCTTTAGATACTAACTCTGAAGCATAAAACACACCCACAAGATTCCTCTGATATTTATCAAGAAATTAAACAAGTTACTGGCAGGCTTGTTGATGGGGCCTTTGTTAGCCACTATTGGATTGGTAACTCTGTCCAAGTGTTTGATATAGACCTAAAGAGACTTGCATGGACATTATCAAACAGATTTATCATTAAAACTGCATTAAAAGTGAGAGGACACTGTTTCACACCCAGTTCTGACACCAAACTACACACTGAGATCAAAAAAGAGGCTTGAAGAAGAAGCAAAGCTGAGCCACAAAACCTGAGCCGCAAAAAGGGAATCTGGCTGTTCATTGTGCGAAAGGATCATATTCATTCATATCTCCTGACTAACTCGAGCTAAACACAGCTAAACACTCAGACCTGTACAATAGGCACCACTCTGTAGCAACATTTAGAAACAAAGTAAAGGAGAACATTTGGGAAGAGCGTTGCTTCATTCCTCAAAAAGAGAAACCAGTGTAATAGACTGAATGNTATGATCTTCAAGAGAAAACCAACCTTAGGATGTCTTTAGATGGAAAACAGTAACAAAGAGCTACGGAAATGTGTTTTATCCATAGATAAGCGTAAAGATCAACACCAGGATGCATTTTAAACAACTTTTCTGTTGACTGTTTCTTTAATGTTGGTGTTTTACAACAAGGAAGTCAGTTTTCTGGTGAAAAAAAAAAAAAACAGACGGCAAGAACCTGACGCCACCATTATTTTGTTAAACAATAACCAAATGAGGGATGAATGGTTTAATTTCCTCCTTAACTAAATGACATGTTGACAAAGAGAAGCAGATATTAGCCTCTCTGCATCTATAGCTGTGTCACCACTGGAGTTTCCTCAAAACAACAACAGATCATTGTTTCATTTTTATTGTCTGTCTGAAGCCAGAAAACTGAGAACATCACACACCCTGTCACTCACAAGTTTCCGAGTGGCTTAAACAGCGGGTCAGATCAAGGAAGTCATCATTTTATTGATGGAAGAAAAATAGAGCATCACCTTAACAAGATTTGTCTTTAAGAAAATATGCATCGTGACGCCTGATATTAGGAAACATTGTCATAAACTGGTAAGTGCACAAACAAATTCACTCAATGCATGGGAAGAATGTCTATGGATTAGAGTGTAGACATTTAAATATTGGCATTTCAAACAAGACAAAGTCTGGCAGGTTCCTCTTCAATTTCCGCCACCCTAACCTGCTTAAGAGGGATTAGATAAGCTTGAGTCTGCTAAATAAGCGTTAAACTTTGATCCAGACTCTACATTACATCTCGCATGCAGGAGCCAAAAACACCTCAGGATACAAATAGAAGCTGTGAGTTGAATGAGAATCCAAGCCTGCCCTCTGGTGGATGACTTCCCTGCTTCGAGTCTACTGACCACGCAAAAAAGTGCAATGGAAATCTAAGAATAATTTACTATAGGGAGTTATTTTGTAGTAAATATTAACAATTTGAAAGTTAGTTTTTTTTTCCCAGCTGACTAAAGTAAAACAACTTGAAAACATCAAGACACGTTTCACTCGCAAATATCTGTAACCTTCAGGTTCATCTGGCATTTCTGGCACTTATAGGTTTCTCACATTAAGGCGATAGTTTGGTTAATGAAATGCAGAACAACAGAGAACATACAACTTAAGCAAGTGCTTCTGATGTTTTAAGTCATATTTTAACTTTGCATTTTGTCATTTAGAATAATATATGGTAAATGTATTGTTTGTCCATGCTACTGACACGTTAAATTACAAATGTCCCTCATCTGTCCACTGTGATTACAGAAACAGTGTGTGTGTGGTAAAACTATGGCTGTACAGAAAAGCTGCAGGGAACCACAGCTCAGGTGGATGAATCTGTTTACAGAACATCTGCAGGCAGCAAACTTCACAAATCTGGCCTCTATGGCAAAGTGGACAAGAAGTGAAATTTACACAGACAAACACACACACACACACAGAAACTGACACTTTAGACAATATCTGTTCATCCTGGTGACTAAATTGATATTTTTATATCTGGTGTGTTATGCTCCTGGTTATAACAGAACAACCAATAGAACCAAAATCGACAGCTGATTTTGAAAGTGTTAACTTTTTGACGTTTTAATCATTTTTAAATAAAACAAGCACAGTTTGTTCACAAAACACACACCCTTCTGGAGGACCCCAAGACATTCAGCTACACATGGCTTAATGTGCTAACGCTACAGAGCCTCTGCTGTCCCTCACATTAACATCATTATGTTCCGTTCTGAGCGTAAGAGCATAATGACAAAACTGTAAAAAGTACCGACATCAGCACAGGAAGTCTATAAACTCATATGAGGTTACAACCAAAATAAGCTGCATACAAGAAGAGTTCTGTTCAAAACGTTTAATCTCGGTGTAACTCGACTCCAACTCTGACGAACTGGCATTTCAGGAATATAGCATCATGTCACTCAGCACTAATGGAGGAGAACCGGCTCCTGACGGATGAGTTGCATGATGCCGCGTGTCGTCAAAGTCCAAGGAGTGAGTCTGGAAGCAAAACTACTTTATTCAGTGGATGCTGATAAATCTGAAAGCAGTTTATAGCTCAGTTGACTCAGATCACCTGTTTACAGTCTTAGTAAAGTGCGTCTTTGTCTGGACATGGTGTGTTTAAAACGGAAAGGTAAAATTACTTAAACTGCTTCCCGAAGAAACAAGCTTGATATTCCGGTGGCTTCTCTGGTAGCAGATGCACTCATGGAAATATTTAGGGTGAGGTGGCTTGTTTTGATTTTCGTAAACCAGCCGTGTTGCTTGAGGAGCCAGACTGCAGGAACAGCTGAGTTGAAGCAGTTCCTGTAACCAGAGACCAAACTTGGCCTCTTGGTCTCATACTCACCGCCACTCCGTTGACGAAAGCAGCCAGGGTTGGGGAAAGCCGGATGTTGCTGCGGCCGTACACAGAGCTGATGAAATCAGGTGCGTACATGTGCTGAAATGAAAAGACTTTAGTAAATGAGCCATTCTTGACCAAAACATTTTTAATAGCCAGAGATCTTTTACTCCTTTGATCATTTATCTCCACACTGACTCTCCCCTGACTCAGCATTTCTGTTTATACAGAGTCACTGATTTGCACGTTGTTAATAGAGAGTTTAATTTACCTGGCAGTGCTGCAGGGCCAGATCAAAGACATCTGTTGTGCTTCCAATGAGGCCGACCCCGATGCTGTCCAGCACCATCCTTTTACTGCGCTGGAGGACAACGGGGGACAAATGCTGGGGCTTGATTTCACTGATGAACTGCCCAAAACTTGCGGTGACTGTGTCCTCTGGAGCTGTGTGCAGCGTGGCTCTCAGGTTGAGAGAAGCCTAGACCACTGAAGATCTTCTTACGCCAAGCTTGTAGGGCTCACACGATTAATTGCGACAAATTGATTACTGAAATAATTGTTGGTTGCTTTATACACTGCTGCACAGTCATATTGTGACAGGAAGGAGCCATCCCTAAACTGTTCCCACAAAGGTGAGAGCGGAAAAATGAAATGCCCAAACTGCCTTGGTATTGTGGATCCCTTATCACCATGCTCCCTTGAGCTCTCATCTGCTTAGACATGCATGTTTTTATGTCAAATTAAAAATTTCCAGAGGTTTCAAAAGCTACACTTAATATCAGACAAAAAGCAAGAATAAGGGAAATTTAATCTCCCTTATTCTTTTTTTTATCCTCTTTTTGGTCAGCACTGTTTCTCACCATGGAATTCTATCTTATGTTTTAATCAAAAATATTTTTTTCATGACTCATATTCGTTTCAATAAATAAAAAGGCTGCCTGTCTGATGTGCCATTACACCACTACACTTTCTGTAACTCCGTCTGCCCAGTAGGTATTTTCCTAATTTGCTCCGACAGATATTACAGAGAAACCCAGAATGTTTATCTGAAATGAATGACTCCAGTGGGTTTATTTTTCACTCCTCACAAACAGAGAAGGTACTGTTTCTGCTTAACTGTAACAGGGATTCAACGACTCCTGGAAACAGAAAGAGGACGGGGACGACGAGACAAGACGGCCTCATGATGACGGTTTGGTCAAACTTCTCACTCATTTTTTATATTACAAACATTTAAAAAAAAAAGAAAAAGAAAAACATAAAAAGGGTTGAACTATGTAAACAGTGTGAAAAGACAGAACAAATCAAGAGAGCACCAAACACAAATAAAAGTCTGGACAGGAATATAAAGAGACTGAGTGAGACAACAGTTCAGCCTTAGCACCAGAGCACATCCCCGCTGTCAGTCTGGAGACGAGAAGGCAATGCTGTACCACAGTGAAGGCAGTGCTGCGTTCAAGTAGGTACCAAAATATGGAACTCCTTCAGTCCTGTCAGCGTGTGGAGGGAGCTCCTGCTCAGCGTTACAGACGGAGTCACTTCTCATCGTCCTCCAGCCTCCCCCAATCCTCCACCTCTTCATCATCAGCATCGTCGTCCACGTAGCCGCCCCACGTCCCGCACACCTCCCCTCCTTCCTCGTCCTCCTCCTCCTCTTCGTCTTCTAGTGCGTCGCTTCCATAAGGCGGCTCCTCTTCTTCCTCCTCCTCCTCCTCCTCAACCTCCATCTCCTGAGTCTCATTGTCCTCGTCGTCATCTTCGTCCTCCTCGTCCTCCTCGTCGTCGTCCTCCTCCGTGTCTAGCCTGTACACCTCGCCGTCCTCCACCTCTCCGTCCTCTCCCTCGCGGGCGGCGCCGGTTTTCAGTTCGGTTCTGTCAGTGAGGTAGGAGGTGTTGGAGGGGACGAAGCTGGAGGTAGCAGTCTTTGTGTTGATGTAGAGGCGAGGGGGAGGCTCTCGGTCGCATGGAGCAGCCTCGGAGGGAGCGGAGGAGAGGGAAGCAGCAGAAGAAGACGAAGGAGGAGTTGCTCCTGCGGCGGCCGGAAGCGCTTCGGGAGGGACGGGCACGGCCATGTTCCCGGGCCTCATGGAGGCCATGTTGGGCACGTATTCCCGTACCTCCCCGGGTTCCAGTGGCTCGGGCCCGCACGGGTCGTGGTCGCTGCAGGACAACTTTCCGTCCAGCTTGGAGATGAAGAGCTTGCCTTCTCGGTGCTCTTTACAGTACGAGTTGGGGCACATCACGCAGAACGAGGCTGCCTCTTTACCGCAAACGTCACACTGATGCCATGGGCACTCCCATCGCCCTGGAGACAAGATCATTCATCACGTCAGCCATGTTGAAATGTGGAAAAATACTGAAACAGTTAGTGTGAGCGCAACATGTTTTAAATATTTAAATATTGTCTTCTTCTCATGTTAAACTTTACAAACATTTCAGTTTGAAACACATCCTTACTTTGAGTATAAATTTTAATTTGAAATGGTTATCACTTCAATCAATCAATCAATCAATCAAATTTTATTTGTATAGCACATTTCAGCAGCAAGGCATTTCAAGGTGCTTTACATAATTAAAGAAAAAATAAAAACAGTATGTGACATTAATAAATAGATAAAAAGTAAAGATAAAAACACTTGTAGGTCTGCTAACCTGCAGGCCGCTTTGCCAAGTTGAGGCAGTCAGCGTGATAGACTTTGGGACATCCCGGCTTTTTACAGGACACTATCTGGCCTCCGTCGCCGCAGCTGAAGCATTCGTCTTCCCTCTCCTTCGTTACTTGTTGCTTGGTCTTCTTCTTCATGCTGCCCTTCCTCTTCCCTTCCTTCAGTTTCATTTTCTCCGCTGGTGGCTGGTTCTGAGTAAAGATGGGGAACGGAGCGGTTTGCAAAGCAGGAACCAAGTGAAGGTTAATCAGTGGTGAGTGTTATTTTAGAGTGATATTGTGATCAGAGGCACAACGGGTTGAATATACAGTTTTACCTTTGGTCGGACCCCCAGGAAACCGCTACAGTTGGGAGCTCCGCATTTACAAGCAGTCTTCCCGTTTCCACGACACTCCAGGTTGTAGTTGAAGGTCAGCTCAACCCCTGAAGTGAAAATCATACTGATGTTTTAATTGTCGAAAACAATTTCTACGCGTAAAGAGCAAAAATCACATATCAAAAGTCAGAAAACTTAGAAATCTTCTAAGAATGAAACATGAATAAGGGCTTCGCCTTGCCTCATGGGGGTCTTGCAACTTTTAGAGCTCTGCTTCAGCACAGCTAAATCGAATATCCTGGCCATTAGCAGGACTCTGTGGAACCTGACTACACTCTGACGAGTCAATTTATACATTTGATTCAGATGTGAACTCATAAGGACAATGGCCGAGGAAGACTGGAGTTTGCTAACTCTGATTTTAGAGAAAAAAGGCATGTGATTTAAGAAAATGCTGTTTTCAAAACGTTTTAATAGTGCGGCTAAAGCCTCTGTCTAAAAATGTGTAGACCATTGAGACTTTCAGCTGCTTCCTTTCACTGACGGAGAACAAAATTACATCAAATTGTCTTTATTTTAGTTTGCAGGACTAACATTTTTGTCACAATTGTTTATTGTAATAGCAGGCTGAGTTCAACATGGAGGACTATTAAAATCCATGGTTAGGGTGCCAATCTGTTGAGTCTACAAGCTAAAACTTTCAGAGAAACATTTCTCGTGACTTCCTCCTCTTAATTGAACAAATTATCATATAAATCTTTAGCATCAAATAAATGTAATTATTTGGAGCGACAAGTCAAACCACAATTGAAAAGTTGTAAAAACTACTAATTTTAAGAAGGCAAAAAAAAAAAAAAATCCATTCAATCAGTGAAACCTTTTGGGATGTCCTGCAGAGCGAACAGCCCAACCCTGGTGTCCCCGTTCACAGTCCACTTCTGAGTCTCACAGTTTGGTTGGCAGCTATGGTTCATGAAGCGTGCCTGGTTCCCTTTGGGTCCAGCATCGATGACCCGATCCTAAATTAATAATAAAAATAACAAGTTTAGTCCTCTGATCTTCTTCGGTGTGTTTGATCATTTATCCCATCTCCATACTCCATTGACAGCTATTCGTTCCAGAATCACCTTGTCCAGGGTCAGCATGTAGAAGTTGCAGATGTCGTTCTCCTGAGCGTGTCTGATTCTGGCGCGACATTCTTCCTCGTCGATCACCTCCCCAACATATTCACTCACAAAAGCACCCTAGAGGTAAAAAAAAAAAAATCAAAGAACAAAATGAGAAATAAGTAAAAATGTGTCAAAATCTCTCAAAAGAACTTTGGTGTGCATTTTTCCCCAATTTACCTTCTTGATATCAGAGACCGCGCGTAAACCCCACCCACAGGACAGCGTCCTGAAAATCTCCACGGTGGTGTACTGTCGCTTTGTAAAAGTCTGGTTCTGACATCGCTCCCCGGCTGCACACACTTGCGGGTGGCACTCATACATCAGCATGCGATTTATGCACTCCGAGTCCATGCCGCACGGGTTTTCGTCGTACGCCTTGCAGTTGCAGCGGGGGATTTCAGACAGGTCGGCAGTGATGATCTGCACCTTCCCAATGGGTCGGTTCACCTAAAGAAGCAAAGTGCCATTCACCAGGTGTTCAGTTTATTGCAGTCAGCTGGTTTTACGTCCAAGCCGGGTCGGTTCAGCGTACCTTGATGTGCTTGTACGGAGGTGGTTTCTTGTCGTTCTTTCTGTCCTCCTGAAGCTGCTTCATTTCTCTCTCGGTCTGTAGCTCTTTGAAACGCTCTGCGGCCTCAGACAAGGCTTCAAGGACACAAATGCAATCTCAGCTGATGTCATTTATGTGCAGAATTAAAACACCAGCGAGAACACGTACCTTTCTTGTACACCGCGTCAGAACCTTTCCCCATTTTTTCGATGTTGTGAGTGTCACCCTCCATGTAGGGGAAGACTCTGGCTTGGTACGTCCACACGAAATCTTTGGAGCCAAAGAACTGCACCGGGAACTCCCCCACTTCATGTTTCATCCTCAAGATGTTGTTTGGGACGTCTTTGGTCAGACACACTTCAGCGGGCCACCACCTGAAGCATCGGGCCGGGTTTCAGATACCTTTCCTGTTGCGTTGAGCTGTTGTGTGGTGAAGAAATGTTGCGCCCTTACCTGTATCGCCCCCATTTGACCCAAAGGATGTCCTTCATGCGAGGTTTCTTTCCGGCTTTGCAGTCGTTGCAGAACCAGCTACCCTGAGGCATCTCTATATTCAAACATTCCCGATGGAAAGCAGCAGGACAGGATTCACAGCACAGCAGACTGCCTCCTGTACAGTCGGGAAAATACGAGTTCTTCATCAGTATAAAGAGGAGATGCCGTCCAAGTCCTGTGGATGCTACATTGATCATCGGCCCTCTGGCCCTGTACTTAACAGCTGTTTGTTCTGATATGCTGAGTTTTGTCTGAAAATATCGCTTTGCTTTACGCCCAGTCATATATATTTTATCCTCATCTGTTCAAAGAACATTTCTCCAGAAGATCTGCAGCTGATTTAGATGAAACTCTGCAAACTTACAAAACAACAAAGCATTGCACTATCCAGAGCAGAAAGCTGTCAAAACCTCTGCTTGTTGATGATCTGTTAATACTGGTTGTGATGCCTTTTCTGGTCGACTTATTCTTACGAAATAAAACAGACTATGATACATAATCACACCACAGTCACTGCAATTGACATCCTGCTGGGCACATAGCATTTTTCTTATGGAAGACTATAAGTATAAAATAGAAAATCACTTTAAATCATCACTTATCGAAGTAGGCAGGGGCGGATCTAGAAAAATATTTATGGGGTGGCAAGAGGGGGGCAGGGATATTTTCAGGGGTCCTGTATTTGGTATATATATATATACCAAAAAACAAACATTTCCCACACAAAAACGTAGCAAAAACACTAAAACATTACATCCAGTCTGTTACATTATGTTGTCAGGCTTAATGTATATATTGTGATTATTAATAAGTTTTCGCCTGATCACCGCGGTGGTTGATTAGCTGATTTAAACAGCTGCTCTACTGATGACTTGGTGGGCGGGTTGTTTAGTGCTAACAGAACCAAAACACACCAAACTGCGCAGCACATGCAAAAGTTATCAAAGTCAATAGCAGGCTAACAGTTAAGCTTGTATAACTGACCCACTGCTCACTTGTTCAATGTTTTCTTTAAATTAAAAAGTTTTCCTCACCTGTGAAATCTGAAGCCCTTATTACCATTACCTATGGTTGAATTAACTGCTAAACATTGCGTCCGTTGTTCTGATTCTTTGCATGATTGTAGTATTTTCCTGACCACCGATATTCCTGACTCAATGGACAGCAATGGCGCATGTGCGACTTACGATAAATCACGTAATGTCCAGTCCAGTAATATATATCAATGCTGCTGGCGCTCTGTCCTTCTCTCGCACTTTCCGCTACTTAGCAGTGGGTGTCAGGTTACATTGTGTTGCATTCAATGTTGTCGGAAAAAAAAGAATTTCATGAGCTTAATGTCCGATTTGCCATAACTATTTATTGAATTCATTGTCGCTAGCTGGGGTGGCAACAAGGGTGGCAAGGCTCTCATTTGGGGTGGCAATTGCCACCCCAGTAGATCCGCCCCTGGAAGTAGGTCTAAAATATTTCCTGAGCCAGTAAGATTTGTTGAATGATCAGTATGAACCCCCCTAAAATAGTACAGCTACTAAATCAGCTACTTTCTCTCTTAAATGCAGGCAACAAGGGTTTATTTTAAATTTGACTTCATTTGTATTTGAAAGTGAGAAATCTGTTGGCTTTTTGTAGACTCGAGGTGAGATTTTGTCTAAATTTACGACCCGGTTACGCATGAAACCCTACAACTGAGTTTGTAGTTTCTTTTTACCATCACCGGAAGCTAAAAATTGAGACCTGAACCCAGACTGACCTTCGGAGCAGACAAAGCACCAGCTAACGTTTATGTGTTCGTGGTTCTTGCAGCCTTTGCGAGGAGTGAAGTGGTTGGGACACAGGAAGCTGTTGTTGGACAACACCAGGCTGCCTGCTGCCATGCAGTTGTCGTTGGGGTGATAAGCTACGGGACAGCGGACGCATCGAGCCAGCCGACCTGAGAAACGAAACACACAGAACGGCTTCATCCACGCACAGAACTGTAGCCCAAGTTCAAGTTTAACACAGCTGACACTGTTGCATGGGATTAAATGCTTTAAATGAATTTACTATTTAACAGAAACATTAAATTGTTGGGAAACTGAGTGACATAACAGCACCAAATACTGAGTAAGCAACTAAAAAAGAACCACAGACGTTTAGACACGGAAAAAAATATGTATATTTTTAACAAATCACAATTATGTAAAAATGCTGAAAACACTGTAGAACTCTATCTATGCTCTTATTTTTCCACCAAAGGGTTTTAAATTTGCAAGAAGAAAGTAAAAATACTAGAACTTGCTCAAGGTGATTATTGGTAAGGAAGAAAAGTTATCAAATACTTTAGGACTTTATTTAAAAATCAGCAGAATTTTAAAACTATGCATTTAAGACCTTGAAGATTATGCAATCTCTACCCTTATCCAACGTTAATTATTGAATTTAACTCAACCTTATTTTCAAAGCGCCGATTCACAATTCAATCCAGTCACGCAGAGAGATTCAAAGTCATTAATTGATATTATTCATGAAACAATCTGGTCAAGCTCAGTTTACTACTCAAATTGGTTAAACAAATGTGTTTTCTGATTTGGACTATAACTTTATTTAGAGATGTCTATAATTAGCATGTAAAACCTGCAATTGGTTGGTTTACCAGGAGGTGGCAGTAGAGTCAAAGGGCCATTTCACAAGTTGTGCAGTTTCAACACTTTCCAAGCGAGGAACTTAAATATTTGATTTATTCTAGTTCAGATGTCTGGAGCCAACTCTTTACTGTTAAGAAACTTATCTAAAATACAACTAATTTACTATCTTAACCGTAAAACCTGACCATTTTTTCAAATGTGATGTTGCTGCCAAAAATAAGAGCTTCTATCTTATCTGAGTGAAGGCAGCCAGCCAACCATGTGCTTCAGTGTTCAGCGTGCTAACCATGTTGCTCCTCTACAGATGCGGTTTGATTGAAATGACCTGGGGGGGGGGGGTTCTACCTTTGGTGCTGCAGGCGTTGAGAGGGTTGGTGATGTGGCATGACAGGCAGACATGCAGAGGGCAGCGGAAGCCCTTGTTATGTGGCTGGGTGGGCGAATACGCCATGATGCAGTCCGAGTGGTAAAACTTCCCACAAAGGGGGATGATGCAGCGCTTCACTCCGTTATCACACTTCTTACACACAAAGCAGTTATGAACACCTGAAACAAAACGAAGTCGATGAGAATCTGAAGACTTGTCGTGCTTCAGGACAAACCGCTCGCGGTCGGTCGCGGGGTTTTTAGGTCCTTTGTGAGTCGCAAAGCGAGACCCACCGGTTTTACATTCCTGACAGAGGAATTTTCCTTTGGGGGCCACAGAGAGGCCGATGCACTGCAGGTGAAAGGCACCGAAACACGGACCGTCGCACACCAGAAGGTCTCCTGTCTTCTCACACACCTGTAAAAACACACACGCACACAAGAGGCACACTGATAATATACCTGCCACTAACGCAGAAGGTGAAAATAATCACGTCACAGTCAGCGTGAAGGTCATTTCACCTGGCAGACGCTCTCCTTCAAAGACGCGGCTCCTATTTTTCCCTTAACATCACCCTGGGACGAGAGACTGTCATTCAAACCCGCCGTCATGACCTAAAGGAGATGAATATCGTCTAATGTTACTGAAGCAGTCAGAACAGATGGAAACTTAAATTTGATTCTACATTTTGCCTGGAGAAAACACAGCAGGGGCACCTCAGGTTTAGGAGTTAGTGTTCCAGTGTGTTCCTCCTGTTTCTCCTCGGTGCTGCAGGGCTCCGTCTCAGCCTCCTGCTTCGGGGTCTTACACCGCTGAGGGCTCGGGGACCTGCTCTCTGGACGCTTGGCGGCTTCAGCAGGGACGGACGATGCGCAGGGGGAAGATTTCTCTTTCGTCACGGATGCAGCCTATCCCGCAAAACACAAGGATTAGAGTAACTAAACAGAACTTCAGCACATTACAGTAAATGTTTGGTGATTTCATGAATACCTGTGTTTTCTTGACCAACACTTTTGCGTCTGGGGAAATGCCGAGTTTCCGCTTAGATTCCTATAACAAAATATAAATATTCAGGGTCCAGGAGTACAGAGCCGTCCTCACTACAGTTTTGTGAAGTTACAGTAAATCTCAATGTATTTTATTAAGATTTTATGATTATAAAATAAAAAAAAAACGCCATATAATTGTGCAATTTTTTGTAAATGGAAGAAAAATGATACACAGGTATCAAAAGATATTTTAAAAATGAACAAGAAAAAAAATGTTTGCATTTGTATTCAGCTCTAATGATTCAGTAATTTGTAGAACCATCTAATTTACGGTTAGGCCCAAAATTATTCATAATTTTTCTGCAAATGAGAAGTTTTTGTCTGATTGGGAAGATACTAAAACACTTTAAAAGGAGGAAGACATAATAAAAACTCCTAATCAAAATGTGTAACCTTCTCAATGATCAAAAAACAATATATCGGGATTAAAGCAACCAAATCCTTCTTGTGCTTCCACTGGTATTTTGACAATCGTTTGCAATGAGCTCCAAGCCAACTGAGGGCTCCTTGCCATCACCCTAATCTTTATCTTTCTCCACTTCAAACCTAAATCTGCCGGCGATAAGAATAATTTTAAGCATTCGCGTAAAAACCCAGTAAAATACATTGAGGTTTACAGTTGTTAAAGTGACAAGAGAAGAAGCTCAGAGTGTGAATACCTTTGCAAGGCAGTGTAGTTTTAGATTTCGTAGACATACCTTTTTCTTTGAGGAACCTGCCGACACTTCTTCTATGGTACACTCCATCGCCTTGTGTGAGAGTTTTCTGGGCCTCTTTCTTTCTTGAAGAGATGTTCCCGAGTCTGACATTAAAAACGATTCAGGTAAGTCTCAAGTATTCACATGCAGAAACTGACATTCAAAGACAGACGACATGGCAAATACAGTTAAAATAATGGACTTTTGAGATGTAAAAACATGAGACCAGTACATAAATAATTTCAGAATTGTTTCTAAGTACCATATATGATGAAAAAGGACAACTCCCAAGGTTTTGGTCTGCAGTACCTAAATCAAGCCAGTAGGTGGCAATAACATCAAATTTCCTCAATAATCGCTTTGTTTTTTAACTGTTTACTTTTTTCCTCTAAATTAGAAGGTTAATTGAAAAAAAGTGAGGAAAAAAAAACATAAAAATGGCCCCATTGTTGTGGGTTTGAGCTCAAAAAGCAATAGTGATCATATGGGAAGGCCCATCTCTATCACCGCTCTACTAATCTCCTGATATCCAGTTCAAATGGGAACACCACAAACAGATCTAAGAAAACTCGAGTTGCATGTGGATGAGCGGTGAAAACCTGATGAGAACAGGTGGAGAGTAAGACTCACCACACTCAAAAGACAGATCCGTTTCCTCTGCTGCGTCTGCGTCAAAGCGGGGTGGTGCTGTGACAGGAGACAAAGGTGGTGCTGGAGGAGAAAACTCTTCCTGAGACGGACTCGGATCCATCTTTACCCGAGCCTCTCCTGGCTCCGCTAAAGACGACGTTGAGGTATCCATGGCTTCTGTAGCACTGAGATCATGGAGTGCCGTAATCCCTGAAGTGTCCTGCACACAGAAACATACGACGCAAAACACAAGTGGATAGTAAAGGTATTGGGAACACCACAAACAGATCTAAGACCTTCGGCACATTTAGTCACCTTACAACAGCAAACTTGCTGTGATTTTATGTGACAGACCAAAACAAAGTAGTGCCGAATTCTGATTTAAAAATCTGAATTAAGCCCCTTTTAACTCTGATAACCGTAGATAAAATGAAGTGCAAAACCCAGAGTGGCTACATAAAATACACTACTCACATTTTAGTTTTCATTTGTTAAAAAAAAAAGAAAGTTAAAAACCATGTAATCTTTTCATTCTACTTCACAGTTACCTGTGTCTCTAATAAAATATGCTGAAGTTTGTGATCATAATGGGACAAATTGTAAAATACGTCTACTTAAATGTACAAGTTTTGTACAGTTTTATAATTTACTTATGGTTTTGGGCTTTTCTTTGATAGCTGTAACTAATTATTTATTGAAAAATCCCCAATCTCTTGTTTCTTTTTTTTGTTTGTTTTTTTATCTGTACTGTAGGAAACCACAACCCCAAAAACTTTCCTCACCAGTTTGGAACAATCTGCCGTGTGTTTCTTTGACCTCTTTTTTGTGGAAAATATTTGTTCATACTCCTCGGTGGACTCCAAGAGCCTCTTGGTTGGTTTCCGGAGACGTTTGTTCTCAGATTGTCCTGTGTGCAAAAAAAAACAAACACTTTGATATTTCAAAAAGTATCGTCTCAGTAAAAAAAAAAAAAAAAACTATAAAGCACTTTGCTCAAGTCTTACCGGCTGTGCTGCTTGCATCTGAAGAGTGCGAGTCATTCTCTGTGTGCGCCTCAAGATCTGGAGAAGCTCTCATTGTCGGAGAACCCTTCATCTCGGCAGGTGCCTCAGTCTCAGCGGACCTCTCGCTCCCAGCTGCCTCGGTCTCAGCAGCTTCCTCAACCAGCTGCCAGCGCTTCTTTGGAGCCACAGCTATTTCCGAGGACTTCTCCAGGTAGCTGGTGGAGGAATCGGGGCCAAATGGGTCCGCTACAGGCTCCGTCGAGCCAGACTGGACGCTGATGAAGTCTCTCTCGGGAACATCCAAACGCAGGTCAGGCGTTGTGAGCTTCAGTTTAGACGGAAGCCTTTGTTTTCTGCGCTGCTTCTCCGAACTCCCGACCTCAGCGTGAGAAGGAAAGTCTTCACAGTGATGGGTGTCGACCGAGGCGCCCGCTTTAGTGCAGAGTTTGGTTTTCACCGGCGTGCTTTGGCTCAGCGTAGGTTTCTCCGACTGCCCGTTCTCTAATTTGATCTGAAGAGGTAGACCTTCGCAGGAGCCTCTCAGCGGACCACCTTCTGCTGCGGTGGGGATCACCAGGGGTTCCTCCTTTATCAACGTAGCCGACGGCGGCAGCACCAGCGGTTTGCCTTCTTTTTCTCGAGTGTCGTGCATGTCCTTTAACAGCATCAGAATAGTGCTAAATTTGTAATTGGAGTCAGGCCGAAAGACACTCAGCTCAGAGTCACTGTTGTTCTCCATCACTAGCGATTTGAACCTTAATTCTTTACTATCCTGAAAGGTGTCCATTGGAGACAGAGACAGAGAGGAGGAGGTAGATAGATCTGACGGACTGTTTTCCGCCTTGATTTTGACCGGCTGCTGCGCGGGCCGAGTCATCCCCTCGCACTTTGACCTGACCACCGAGCCGTTGTGAACTGGTTTCTTATTCAGCTTCCTCGCGCGACGTTTCGGAGAGCTGTGGTTAACAAAGGAGCAGGTTTTGCTGGGGTATTTCCGATTTGGAGACAGTTCAGCTTTGACGGCAGCATCAGTAGGAGTTTTTCCGAAGCAGTCTTCAGGAGGAGCTTCTGCTGGGACTCGGCTTGTGGCTGGTCCATCTTTGTGATTGGTCTCTTCTGCTGCTTTCAGAGCCTTTGTTATCAGACGGCTGCTGGCAGAAAGAGCCCCAGAGTGCTTTTCAGTGGAACCTTGGGGCAATTTGCCCGGCCTTTGCTCAGGGTCTTTAGAGGTCGCTTTGTTTTGAAATATACAGGACGAATCAGGCAGGTCCGAGCAAAGGTTTAGTTTTTTAGATGTCTTTTTCACTTTTACTGAAGCGTGCTCCTTTCTGCCCGTGGCGTCGGCATCATATATTGGAGAAAGAGCTGTGCGTTTAGGTCGATTCAACATCGGAACTGAGTCCAAATCGGCATAAGGCGAGTCCTTCGGCTCCTCTTTCAGTGCACGTGTTGTTGCATGAAGCTGACCAGCCTTGTTGGCTGTTTCCTTTCCACCAACAATATGACCAAATATGTCCGACAAGCATTTCTTCTTCTTTTTGAAAGTTTTGCTCTTATTGCCGTGTGCTGTGGAGTTTTTGAAGAGATGGTGACCATTCCCGTTGGTCGCCGGACCAGGTGAGTTGGGTCGATTTGGGACAATGGAGGCGGAGGGGGCCTCTAGCGGCTCTTCGGATGAAGGAAGGCTGGTCGGATGTTCTTCTCCATTGACAGGTAGTGAAAGTGTGCTCTCACTGTTCCTCTGTCGACTAGGGAGCAGATACTCGGCTTCGGCCACACTGACCTTCCACGCGGTCAGCAAACTTTTTGGAATCTGCCCACATCAGAATTTATGCTTAGATATGTTTTCACAATAAGAGAATAAAAGGTACAGTCGTGGAGAAAAAGAAACACAGTTCTTTGAATTCTGAAGTTTCATATATCAGGAGTCAGGGACAATTTTATTAAGGGGAGGAGGTTTAACAGCTTTTAAGGTTATTTAAATTTACTGTATATGTACTAACACATAGAATAGATTGCACATTTGTGTTCATTAAACAAATGTGAACCAAAACTGGAAAAGCGCTGTCTGAGAAACTAAGTACAGCCCTTCCAGCTTAAAACAGATTTAAGAGGGAAAGTAGCAGCCAGGTTTTGATAGTTAAATGAATAGGGGTGTAGCAATACAATAATTTCACGATACAATGCGATATATGATATTCTGGTCACGATACGATATGTATCATGATATTTGTTGAGCGATACAATTCGCTACGATTCAGTGCATTTTTACGATTTTCATAAAGATTTTAGAAGGACAGAGTGATTTTAGTGACATTTTGTGTTCCAAGACTTGAATTTAGACTGAAAACTGATTAAAAGCACCAACTACACAATACCTGACTCTGATTGGACAGTCTAACAGTCTGCAGCTGGACAAAATGAATCAAAGATGCAGTGAGAGAATTAGTTGCTGTCATTTAATTCATGAGGATTTGACATAAAACTCAAGAGTTTAAACGGTAATCCAGGAGCAGACTGGGGAGATTATCAGCCTCTGTAGACTCTCAATATGCAAATGATTGCACTTATGTTTTTTCTTTTGGACACTGTGGCTGCATTTTGGAGTAAAAATGCAGCCACAAATGCAGTCTTTTGGACTATGGGGAAAAAAGGCTTTTCTACCTTGACTCCCGGAGTTAACCATGGCTGTAAACTGCTTTCGTCTGATAAAGTAGTGGCTCCGCCTCACCCCGTAGTGATCGACTCCCTGCAGCTACGCAGCGCCGCTATTCCCCTGCTTGGATCTCTGAGTAGCTGCCTCTCAGACTGCCAGGATATCATAGTACTCTCAGTCTCTGATACTCTTTGTCTGTTGCTAATAAGAATGATCGATCAGCCATTGTTATCATGGAAATCCTCACTGCGCCGCGGATTCCGGCTGGGGGTTTTTCCTCTTCGTCTTCCTGCTCAAAACACAGCGCCGCTTCGGATGTTATCAACCCATGTTCATTCTTCAGGTAATCCTTTATATACAGAACAGAAACCGCTAAGCTAAAAACTAGTTACGAAGTGAATGCCACCAGTTAAAATTTGCATTAATTTCGCGATCTCACTGGTTTTGCAGCTGCTCCGTTCGCGCCGCTACTCCTTTCCGCTTCTCTTTCACGGTTACTTGCGTAACTTTACGCAAGTAACCGTAACAAAATACTCAGCAACAAAATACAGCCCATCGTTATTTATTGAAGATTTTACATTTCCAAAAACACAGGAATCTAATGTTTCGTTTCGTTTTGTACGTTTGGAAGCTCATTCCCTCTCACATATTCGGAAAAGCCGGGGAATGGCGGCGCTTTTGACATTTCTCTGACATTTGGGAAAAATATGGTTCACAAATTTTAGCATAACTCCGGTTATACTTGGCCTATTTACACAATTTAAAAACTGGTGTGTAGTTTATAATGTGCACTTTAAGCTGAAGTTGAAAGTGAGACTGAGGGAGGCGGAGTCTTGCTGCTACGCCGTAACAAGCTAGACGTTAAAAAGAGCTATAAGGCTGTGGACCCCTATGGTTTAACGGATCAATACTCGCGGATGAAAAATCGATACTTTCCGAGGGCGGAAAATATCGATATATATCGCCGAATAGATTTATATATACAGCCCTATAAATGAACTTGATTTACTTATGAACCACAAGTCTATGAAAGTGGTAACTTTGGCCATTTGCTCACCTGGAGCATACAGGTGTAGGTTACACAAAACCAAGAGGAAAACACATCAGCCATGACGTGAAAGAATCAACTGTTGTTGGCAATCAATCATTTAAGAGTTATTATGTCTTTTCCAAGCAAGCCAAGCAAGTGGTGGAAAATTTGAGACATTTTCCAGTCTTTTCAGAAAAGGATGTTCCATCAATTTCAGACCACAAAGGGCTCCGACAAATTGAATCTCAAGCTTTTCTCAGGCATGAGAATGATAAATGTTACAGTTAATAAAAGTAAAATTATAATAAAAAAAAAGACTGAATAAATGTGGTTTGTTTGGAAAGGCTGCCAGGAGAAAGTCTTTTCTCTAAAAAAAAATGGTTGCACCATCAGCATCGGTTGTGTTAATACTTTGCTAAACGTATAGAGCTGTCATAATATGCACCAGGACAGATGTCCATCAAAAATAGAGACTGATGCATGACAGACATGTTTTCTGTTTTCAGTGCAGAAAGACTGCTTCAGACTGACTGATTATATGATCAATCAATAATCTCAAATGTTTTGACCATAAAAAAAAAATAACATTTGATAGAGCCTTTTACAGTCCGTTTTCTCCTCCAGTCAAGTTGAGATCAGAAAGCAGAGTTAGTAATGGTTGTGTGAAATATATAGTGTTGGTGAAAGAAAGCACCCAAAAAACCCCTGAGAAGTTCCAACTTGATACTAAGAAAAATACTTGACACTTGCTGTGTACAGACATAATGCTCGCTCACTCACTCAGACACAATGGCGGATCGTAAAATAAGTCAGCAGAGAAAGTAATTTCGAAAGCAGGAGAAATTCTGAGCAAAAAAAAACAGACTGAAAGAGAAAACTGTAACAATGCCTCTGCTCTTAAACAAAAACATATGAATGGGAAAGTTTCAAAGATGGATGCCTTTGTTGCCGTTTCATTCACATCTCCAGGATTTTCAAATTAACATGTCGTGGTCATGTCAATTGGGGTGCATGCTTTCATTTTATAGTAGTTCTTAATTAAACAAGGATTTATTTTAGTAGGGTTATTACTTTTCTAACTGTCCTTTTTTTCATTTTCACATATGTTGTATGATTAAAATAGCTTGTCTATAACAAACAAGGCCCCTACCTCAATGTAGTTCAGAATTTAAAATAAATAAATTACAGTGATGCCTTGTGTTCTTTAAGAAGCAAAGCAAAGAATTAATACACTTTTTTTAGATTTACTAGACAGGTTAGGTATTTTTGCACAAAGTATCGGTATTGGTTCGGTATCACCGATACCAGCTTGAATTTTACTAAATATTGGATCGGAAAGAAAATTGATGGTATCGAACATCACTAGTGAGAGGAGGGAGGAGTAGCTGCTGCTGAAACCAGTGCAACAATTTGGGCCACTACTATTAAGTAGCTGGTCTAAAAGTGTCATTTTTTTATCATTTTGGAAGTCATATAATACGCAGTGGTTGAAAATTAACACTGCGCATCAGCCCTCCCTAATGTGAAACATGGTGATCATACTGTGATTATGTATTTTTTTCAGTAGGTACAAACAAACTGGTCAGAGTTGATGGCAGATGGATGAAGTTAGAAACAGGGGAAACCTGGATGAGAACCTATTGGACATTGCAAAAGACTAGAGAGTGAGTTCAACTACCAGCAGGACAACAAACCTGAACAAGAGCAATGTTACAATAGTCAGATCAAAGCATATTCAGGTGTTAGAATGACCCAAAGTCCAGCTTAATTGAGATTCTGAGGTGAGATTTGATGCTTTCTTTTCGATTGGACTAAAATTGATTGATCTATTTTGCAGAAAACGGTCAGAAATGTCTGTCTCTATATGCGCCAAGCTGGTAGAGATCGATCACAGAAGACTTGCAGCTGCAGTGGATCCTTCTCCTCCTTCCACTTCACAGCCATGAGTTTACTGTGCTGCTCGCTTAATATTCAAATCATATATGTTGGAATTTGTGGCTGTAACTTAACAAATATGAAAAAGAGCTATTAACACTTTTGAAAAGCTCTGTACGTTCTAACGTTCCCTCTGTCCTGGTAGACAGGCTCTAAAGTCTGTGTTCCTCCCCATGTGGGCCTGAAGCAGAGACAGACTGTGTCTGAGTGGTTAGAGAAGTCGTCTTGCAATCGGAAGGTTGTAGGTTTGATTCCAGCCTCCTCCTGGAACATGCACTTAAACCCATATTGCCTCCTACCGCTCTACTTATTGGTGTATAAATGTGTTTGAGTGCAAATGGGTGAATGTGACTCTAGTGTAAAGCACTTTGAGTGGTCAAAATGACTGGAAAAGCACTTGTTCAGTTCATTTACAGATTTAGTCACTGTGGACAGTGCACACATTATTTGTTCAATAAATAATTACTCTGTGAAACCTGTATGTAAAGATCAGATTATTTTTTAAATGTCCTGATAGGTAAAATTCTACAATTCAAAGATGCTGTACTTTCTTTTGACCGTGACTGTAGATCTATTTATTTACCGTATACTTGTAGTCCTTCTCTTTCTGCTTTCCCCTCCGTCTAAGAACAGGCAGCTCATCGAACTGATGTCCCCCTTCAAATGGTAGAATGACGCTCCCTGGGACCCAGGTGCATTCAGTGACCTCGCCTACCGTCTCCAGGAAATACATCCGACAAGGACGATTACTTGGTACTGAAGGGGTAAGAAAAAAAAAAAGAGAGTGAGAGAAATGAACAGCAGATTAGTTGCGTTACACACAGACAATAAAATTTATTTAGTGCCAGTTAGCCAGTGAGATCAAATGTTTCACAGAGACGGCTAAAGCCGCACATCATTAAATCTGAAAATCATATTTTATTTTTGTGAAAAAAAAGTGAAATTTCTTCATTATTTCGATTACTACCAACAGTGCTAAATTTGTTCCTTTTAATCTTTACA
>NW_006799965.1:2638353-2740859 GCF_000485575.1 Poecilia formosa | reverse complement strand
TATATATATATAGACTGGTGTAGTATATACATATAGTATATACATACTACACCATACTACATCAGTATGAATATATACTTTTACTGCAGAAATATGATCATGTGTTTACAACACAATCACAGAGAAGACTGTTGTTCAAAAGACATACACTCAAAGGAAGGTAAGCCTCAAAAGGTTATTTCTGTATAAAAATATATTAATAGAAAGTTAACTGGAAGGATAAATGTGGTAAAAAGGGAGTACCAACAGCAGCTATAACCAATTTTGTTTAAAATAAGTTATCTTTGTCATGCTTTTCAGATTTAATCTTCAGATCCTCTATTATATTATTATATAAGAATTGATGGTTATTAAGTAGTTACATTTTATCTTAACAGCATATCTGTCCACAGAACATAAAAATACAGAAAAGTAATCAGAACTCACCTTTCATTTTTGTGTGGATCCCTAGGTTTGGGTCACAGAGGACCTGGCAGGGCCACCAAGGTCGTCTGTTGAATTTTGCCCACACCAGGTCTCCTTCCAAGTACTTCACAACAGGGAGAAGTTTTTTCTTCGGGCTGTTGGACTAAAATCAGCACAAGGAAAACAATTTGATGTGAGACAAAGGCTAAAATGACAGGTCGTCTTGTTTCAAATCAAATCAAAACAGTGACAGAGCGCTATGGGAAAGCACATGTTGCTACTCTTTCAGTGTTAGATTTCATCAAGATACGTTTCATCTAAAAGTGTATATTTCAGCATATATTTTTACCCCAATTTGAAAAAAATATCCAGTTTCTTTCTGGTGAAAAACAACTGGTGATTTTCTTTGAAGACCTAGATTCTAATTTTGAGCGATTAAGATTAAGTTTCTAGACACTACAAGAGAGAAAGGAATGCAGTGATCTTAGATAGCTTCTGACTCCATTAGAAAACAAAGAAATAATAGGACTATTCTCATTTTTACATTAAAGCATATGCCACTGAACTATATCCGAGTTTTACTAAGTTAAAAATGGTTTTGCTTTATTTGAGGAACAGGGGAAATACTTCATATTGTTCTGTATTTATTACCTAATCAGAGTAGATTCTTATCTTTGGCTGACTGATTGGTGTGTCACTATAAGATATATTTCAAGTGCTACTTTTAACAGAGTCTTCCCCTTGTGGATGAGATTTCTCCACTCTAATGCATAGCCAACACAAACAAATGTCCATTTGGTTGCACAAACAATGCAAAACAAATTCCCCACATGTGTCCAACTCACGTTAGAGTTGGTACCAGCTGGTGAGACAAGCCCAGGGTCAACAGGAGAGGTGAGTTCGACTTCGCTGTCCGACTCCTCGCCCACATTCCACCCGTCTCTCATAGTGATTTCTGGCAGTGCACTGGGGCTTAGTGTGGGGTTAAGTTCAGAAATAGTTTTGGACATCAGATTAAAAACTGTGGGTTTGTATGCTCTTCTCTCTGTCACTGAGTTGCATGTGCTTTTGCTTCCAGTGACGCTTCTGTCCTGGGTCGTGTTTGAGGGGAGCTGAAAAGGCTTGAGGTCCTGAACGCCGCCGTGCCCCTCCTCCTCCTCCTTGATGTCACTGCTGTCAAACAGCATGGACCCAAAATGCAAGCCCCGATGCTCCCAAAACGCGATGGGAGCGTCGGGGATGCGCTCGAAGCTGTCTGGACTGCGAGGGGAGAAGCCGTTCCTGCTCCCGTTTTGCAGGCTTTCAAAGGGGTCCATGTCGTCTGTGCCAGGGGATGAAGGTAGCTGGATGGGCGGTGGCTCAAACCCCTCATCTTCATCAGTGATCGAACTTGCACAGTGCAAGTTGCTCCTGGGGTGAAAGTCTTTGCTGTTGAGTGAGGCGTTCATGCGCTGCGGTCTCCTCTGCGGGCTGTAACCTGCATGCAGAGTCTCGAATGGCTCCATGTTGTCAGTGCCAGGGGATGGAGGCAGTTGGACTGCTGGTGGCTGAAACTCGTCATCGTCATCATCAGTGATTGGACTTGCACAGCGCAAGCTGCTCCTGTCCTGGGGGTCAGCATTCAGGCGCTGTTGTCTCCTCTGTGGACTGTAGCAGCGAAAACGCTCCAGCTGATTGTATCCCAGGAAAGCAGACTGTGGCAGCTGGCCTGGTCCACGAGTCACAGTGCCACATTGGCTCCTATAAGAAGTGCTCAGAGGGCCGTTTCGGGCCCTCAGATCTGGCTGGCTGGGGCCAAACACTGATTCGACCCTAGGACCCGGTCTGTATGACTGATTCATGTTGTCATCCTTATATCCTGTTAAGCAGAAACAGACACTGTTAGGTAAGGGAGGTGTGACGTTTAATTCTACCACAACAAACATAAATCCGAGCAAAACAACAGGCTATCCAGCCTGCAAAGAAACTTATAAAGCGAAAACTGTGCGCACACACACCATGATAGCATGGCCTCCATTGTAAAAGGCCAGCTCAAGACAAAACCCTAAACACGTCCACCGGTGAGCTCCGTCTACACGTTTCTGTTTGCGAGTTATTAGAAAAATAGCGCCGCTTTGTCTGCTAATTGTGGGTCATGGCGATCACCGAGACTGTAGTGAAGATGGTGACACTGAGCCATCACAGAAAAAAAAAAACACACACACACAAGAGCGGCTCACACAAACAAGCTACGACCGATCATAGGAAGCTACTATTAACTCACACATTGTCAACACGTGGAAAAAAGGGCGAAAAACCCACCATTTGGAGGTCGGTCACCGTCAAACCAACACCGGATCTTTGTTGGAGTGACACAAAGCGACTGCTTTCCTCGGCTTTGCCTGCACAATCCCAGCTGCAGCAGCTCTGATAGTAGTAGTAGGCCCAGGCACAGCTCTCATTCTCGGCACTTCATCGCCTCATCAGCAGCAGCGGCGACGGCAGCAGCGACGGCCCTCCTCTTAGAAACTGTCAGCTTTACAGTGAAGAACAAGATTAAATCTGCTGCTACCCCTTGAGAGCCACGACCGGTGTCTCCCTCTGCCACAGCAGATTATTTACTACATATTTTATCTTCGTGCTAGTCGAAGTGCCCCCGGTTATGTTAAAACAAGCCCAGGCTGACTGTGTTGGTGAGCAGCAGCCAATCGGCTACCCAGCTACCCAACCCCCCGTCTCCGCAGAGGGCCGTGACACTCGCTCACTACCGCACACACTCATGTAAATACGGGCGAAAGCGCAAGCGCGCGCGTTAGGACGTCCAGGTGAAGTTACTAAAACTATAAAGTGGCAGTGATAAACTCTGAGGAGTTCACAAAAGAATGAGGTGCCTCGGTGTTTTTGAAAGCAGACTCCGGGTGTGTTGTTTTGTGACCGAGCAGAACGGTTTCCATGCCACTTTCAGAGCCAAACACACGGCCTCCCTGGTCAGACCTCACTCTGTGCGCCATGTTGTCTTCCCACACAGAGGACTGGCAGGAGGAAGCAGGCCGACAGGCAGGCGCAAAGGAAAATAAAAGATAAAGACAAGCGGCGAGAGCCGCTGCGCCGTGAAAAGTTATTGTTTTCTGTTTGCTTTTAAACAGCGATTTATCTCTTAACGAGATCACACAAGCATGTCCTGTTACGCAGACTGAAATTATAAACAGATTCAAAAGCGCAAGTATATGTAAAAGAGCGCACAGTAGGTTCGAGTCCTCTTTAAGGATCACACAAAAACCCCGTGATTGCTTCATGCAGCTTATCCACGCATTTTTATATCTTACCCTATTTAAAAGTCCGAAATGTTTCTGGAAATATCCGGGGGTAATATCTATCAATTTAAACACGATTTACATAACAACATCGCCCAGTTTTATTATGAACCAGCTCCTCCTTTATACATCCCTGTAAAACGCTGTATAATAGTGTCATAATCACATCCGTGATTTAACTTGACTAACTGTAAATATAAGGATTTATTACAAAGTAATAGTTATTATCAACATGGCGAAAGCCCCCTAGTGGCTGCATAGGAGCATTGAATATTTTGTAATGGGTGGTTAGAAGGGGCTTTTTATGTCCTTGGAGCCAAAAATAAATAAAATCCATACTAGAATTTTATGAGTTGAAGTATATTGCTGTAGCAGGACTTTAAATTTAGGTCAGATAATAAATCTTCATTCCCTTAAGGATTTAAAAAACAAAACAACTGTGTATGAGATTGTTTCAATAGCAGAATAAACCTAACTTGCATGTTTTTGGGCTGTAGAAGGAATGGAGAGAAAGGCTATACATGCACATGGACACCCTGCAAAGCTGCAAGATAACAGAACTAACTACTGATGAGTACTATATATGGTAGTCAGAGTGGTTGAAATTCTAATAAATAGGTTCAAAAAGGCACTGCAAATTGGCAAAGGGGTGAACTGAGCTGGAGCCACATACTTGAAAAGATTTTTATTATGGTTTCACATACAGCACATTAGGATTTATTATATAATCCACAATGCATATTTCTGATTTTCAATAGTGACAAGAATAACTACATAAAAATGGAAGTGCTTATGATAAGTCCAATAACAAATAGGAAAGACATCTATATTTACAAAGTGCAGAAAGAACATATACTGTGCTCAAAAATTAGTAAGTTATAGCAGTTGAAGCTAATTAAAAATTTAAACACAAATTGTTTGAAGAGATGTACCGATCAATTCGCCATAGATGGTAATTTTCTTTTCTGTTGTTGTAGAACCAAGACTAATAACTCCCACCATTTTCAGCCCCTAAATGTATTAAACAACTGTATGTATGCACTATTTAGCCTCAACAGAAATCACACAAATTTAGGGACAAATGCTTTTATACTTAAACGGTGACAATCTGTTTATAAAACAACCTGGAGCCATTTTTTGTCCTCGTCAATGTGTCTTCAGCAAGAAAATCTGAATCAATCAAAACTGAAACTGGTAGGTCAACCCTAACTGCTTAGCTTTGGTGCTGGGTTATAAAACAAAAATAAAACACATACTGTACAAGTATAGACTAGTTTGAAAACATTTTCTGTCAAAGAAGTGAGCTGGTTGATCTGTTTCAGAAAGTAAAACTAGAACAAAAACACAAGCCATAAAAAAAATGTTCTGGAGTCAGGGCCGGCTCAAGGATTCATGAGGCCTGAAGCAGAGTTTCATTTGGGGGCCCACCTTCAATTCATCATAATGTCCATGATTGGCTGCTTGGACAATTTTACCTTCTGCCTTCAACTAGCTTGTATTTCAGTCGACTAGTGAACGAACATTAATTTGTTTGAAAAAAGAAAAAAAGAAAAGAAAAACGTAATTTTTTTTTCCTTCTTTTTAAGAATTTAACATGGTCACCATGTTGTGTAAATTTAATTTGGGTGCCTAAGAAGATTCAATTTAGACTTATACCTTGAGCTGGCCCAGACTGAGGGAACAAACAACTCTGACATAAAGTTTGAATTGCTACTTATGACTTTTTTTGCTTTTTCTTATTTTTATTTTTTTTGCATGCATGCATGTATGAATTAGTGCATCTGTAATTACACTTTAATTCACTTATTAGATGTGAGTGATAGATGATACAGTTTATTTAAAAAAAAAAGTTTTCTGACGCATGCTCATGCAACCAAATAACAGAGACGTTTGTTGAGCTATTCCCTGGGTTCATCCACTTTGCTGCTGGCGTCACAGAGATCTCTACTTTCCATGATGGCGTACGGAAAAGGCGGAACATCACTGCCAGGGAAGTCCAGTTTCTTGGGAATGCTGCAGTTGCTCAAGTCAAGTGTTTTTGCAGCATCACAGCCAAACTCCAGCTTTTTGAGACGAGCTAGACTCTTGATGCTGCCGGGCGGCCTGCCTGGGCTGACTTTATATCCCGCTGCCTTGGTGGTCCCCAGGGGTCTCCCTGGGCTGGTTTTGAATCCGGCCGCTCTGGTCGTCCCAAGTGGGCGTCCGGTACTTGTGCGGTACCCAGCCAACTTTGTAGTCCCCGAAGGCCTCCCTCTCCTCCCTGATTTAACTGTACCTTTCTTTTTCTTGGGGCCATCAGGCGCCAGGGCCTCGCCGACCCCGATTCTTGCCGCCTGTGGTTGGAAGTCACCTTGGTTCTCCTGGAGCTGGCATGTCATGGCTTTGTGTATTCCCTGCGGCAAGGGGGTAAGACTGGCGAGGGACAGCTGCAAACCAGGGTTTGACGGAGAGGCATAAAACTTGTTGGAGTGGGTGCCGCATAAATCAAAGTGGCTGGCTGGGTGGCAGTCCTCTGCCAGCCCACTGATACAGAAGTCACTGGTGCTGCTGCTCAATCGGTGCATCATTTTTCTGTCGGGGTGAAGAGAAGTGGAAATAATGAGGAGAACATGTGTACACTGGCAAGTACAAGCTGAAGCAGCTTACTTTGATGAAGCACACGGGCCTTTTTTTTTTCAGGTTGCAACACAGAACATTAAGGATGAAAAACAAAAAGCAAAGCCAGAGTTTCTAAAACTATAACTTTCTCCAAGTCAAATAATCACTGAAATCAAAGCTTAGCCACTAATAACACATAAACGGATCAGCTCGTACCTCATTTATTGTTGGGTGTTGTGTTGGAACGGGTTAATTCTGTCTCGTAAAGGTTTGTCCCCTCTGGAAGCAGCAGCATCATCTTTGTTCGGGCGCTGCGCACCCTACGCCCCCGGTGTTCTGACCAGAGCTCCGTCCGGAAACAACGCCGCTCTTCGCAGTTTATTTATGGCCTGGTTAATCCTTGCTGAGGAGGGTTAGATGGGACCGGCAGCCATTTTTGACCCGAAAAAAAAAATTAATAAAACAGCATTAACCGAGCACGCATGCGCAAAGGCGGGTCTACAAGACGTAGAGGGGATCAGAGTGACGTAGCGAGGCTCAGATCAAATATAACTAAGACCTTTCTGACTGTTGCAAAGCAGCTACATCACTATTAGATACTCTGAAGCTTTTGTCTAAATACTGATATCAACCTCATGACCATTTTCATATTTCATCATATTAACAAAAAGTTAGGTGTGTTTTAATGCAAATTTAAACAATACATTTGCAATAAATTACTGTTTATTGGCTGCTTCAACAGTCTTAATATAAACATGTTTCCAACATGTTTATATATAAACTAGATTTGAACATGTAAATACAGAAATTTTTGGCTATGTTTCTTTCAAATTAGGTCAAGTTTATGATACGCATCTGTGAACAAAAATTTGATAAAGGTCCCGACTGATAGCTCTGGAAGGTGAACCTCTTCCGAGTCATTTAGTCTTTTGAAAACTCTAATCGACCATATTTCAAGATTTTCCTACATTTAGCTCAGTCCATCTTTCATTTTAGTCTGATCAGCTTTTCTATTGTTGCTCCAGCAACCCCACAGCATGACGTTGCCACCACGTTTTACAATGGGGACGGTGTGTTCAGGGTGATGTGCCCCTTGCCCAAGCAAGACTTTTATCCCCTCCTTGATATTGCTCTCTAAAAGCCAAATTTGTGGAATGCACAACTAATAGATGTTTGTGTTCATACTCTCACTAAAGACAGCTCCTCCAGAGTTACAAAGGCCCCGAGTTTGCCTCTCTGATTAGATGACAATTTAGATAGGCAGCCATCTTTGGGTTGAACAGTGCCATATTAAAACCTTGGAGAAACTGTTTAATTCCTCAACTGTGATTTAAACGTCACTTTACCCCCGACCTGTTCACAGAAAAGTTGCATTCACATCTAGATTTTTATTACACATGGATGTATCTACTGATCTATTACATTTGTGTTTCAGACTAAAGAGACATTGATTAAATATGCCAGACCATTTTCAGATTTCCATTAGCAAACTCTCATATTCAAGTATTGTTTTGCATATTTCCGTCACATAAAATCAGAATAGAATACCTTAACACTTGTGATTCTAACAAATTTCAAGTCCGAGCCGAGGTGAATACTTTCGCAAGGTTCTGTCCATCCAAGTAGGGCAAAGACAAAAGTCAGATTTTTGTAGTTTTTATTAACATCTATAAGAATTTAAGCACAAACACTGGATTTAAGGAGTAACCGCAGTGCTAGGACAAGTAGCAATATTTATGTTTGGGTTTGCAAAATTAAGTCCACAGGACTTAAGTGTCCCTGATGAGCTGGGTCAGTTTCTGGACCTTTGTCTTAGTGGACATGTCCACATATTTGTCTCCAATGCTGACAATCATGCCTCCCAGGATCGAAGGATCTGACTGTAAATGGAAAATGAGTTAAAAATCACAGACAACTCAAAAATATTGATGCAGCCCGATGTGTTTTCCCACCCCGGCTAATTGCTTTAATGCATGTTTAACAACAACAACAACAGAAAAAACTGTACCTTGGTTTCCAGCTTGATACTTTCCCCCTTCTGAAGAAAGCCATTGAGGGCCACTTTCAGTTCAGCAAGACTAGATTTATCCAAAGGCTGAAACAAAAATGGGTTATGGTATCATTTATCAAAGACCACATGTTCAACACTAAGAGTACCAGTGATTAATAAAGTTACTAGGTCTCTGTAGAACCAACACATTTCCTACCTGAGCAGTGGTGACGGAGCAGATGACCTCTCCACGGTGTGCACTCATCATTTTCTCAAACGCAGAGATAACGTCACCAGTCAGAGTGAGACGACCATTATCAGCCAAGACATCTACAAGAAATAAACAAAACATCCAAGACCAGAGTTTACTCAGAAACAAAATGCACAGAATTCATACAATATTATATGTAGTTGAAGCTTATTGTGTTTTATAATTGGTTACACTGTCCATAACACGCTTCTCTGCATTTTAGTTAAAGAGCCGGTTATACTTCTCTTATGTTAATGACAGACAAGGTTGAGTTATAATGCAGAGGAAACTATGATGAGAGACTAACAAAAGAAATGCATCATGTATTCCACTAACATGTTTCAACACACAGGACAAAAATATAGGCAAGGCAATAATAAATACCAACAGAAATAAGTGGTGTCACTATCTGGGTCCAAAATGAACACATTCATCCTCTGATTAACTTCAGAGGAGGATTCAAATGTATCTCTAAATGAT
Organism: Poecilia formosa; assembly: GCF_000485575.1. Lineage (NCBI taxonomy): Eukaryota > Metazoa > Chordata > Actinopteri > Cyprinodontiformes > Poeciliidae > Poecilia > Poecilia formosa. The sequence goes on along the minus strand of NW_006799965.1, from coordinate 2,731,843 downwards.
TTTCATGAGCATATTGAATCAGTTATGACTTCTGAGGTTAAATGTTTTCATCTTATCTGATCGATTAGTGAAATCTGAAAGCTCAAGAACTCAAGACAAAAGACGAAAAACAAAAAAACATTTTATTTTCAACCGTTAAATAAGACACTGCAAAAAGAATCCTTATGAGCATGCAGAGATCTATTTAGTCTGCATGCTCAAGAGTAGCTTCTTCACATTTTCCTTTCTTTTGATCTCCAACAGAATAGACACAGGATCTTCAAATCCAGGTCCTATAGGACAGTGTCTTGCAACTTTTAGATGCATCCCTGGTCCAACACACCTGAATCCCCTCAGTTTGCAGTCAAGTTTTCTACAGTCCTGCTAATGACCTGACCAGGACCCCAGCCCTCGAGGCCTGGATTTGCAGACCCCTTTCTGGTGTATTATTTATTAATGGTGCACATGTGTTTTTCATATTACTGTCTAGTCTAACTAAACTCAATGTTGCATAAAAAAAAATATAAAATTGCACTGACTCATCAAAGTAATTGATGACGTAAACGGTAATTATAATTGACAATATTTTTTGCTTACATGCATTTTTTCAGTTCAATTTAAATTTATTAAACTTTTTAAAATAGGGTAAGACTGTTCTTCTCCAAGTTGCTGTGTATAAGTGTGTATGTATGTATATAAAATTACAGAAGTTTTTTTTTTTATTTAAAAAAACAAAAACAAAAAAAAAACAGGGGCTAGTAGCAGCCCTAATCTGAGGCTTAAGTCAACTTTTAACTTAGCCTTACACATCTAACATTCTTGTCAATTGTCAAATTTACTCTCACGCAGCTCAGTTAAAAGTTTTAAAGACCTCCGTGGTCTAATGAGCAAACTTAAACTACTGCAGTGACAACATGGTGGTTGAAACAAGAGCTCTGCACTCACTGATGAGGTTGACAGTGATTGGGGAAACATTGGCCTTTGCAAGGGCATCGTGGAAAGTCTTCTGCTTGATGCTGCGCTTGACATGAGGATTCATTATAATACCAGACATCTTGGGGTCCTTGATCAGGGCCTAAGAAAACAAGGCAGAATAAAAGAATAATGTTGAAGTTATGTTGGATTAACAATGATAAACGGGCAGCACTTTAGTTTATTTTATTTTTATGAAGTAATTTCACAATAAAAAAATTGGTGTTAGGTAAAAGTTTTGTAATGTCAGTCCAATTTAAAAAATAAATAAATAAAAAACTTGATCAGATTTAAAACTAAATTTTAAAAAGTAGTGCTACATTTATTTATTGCTGCTAACTTACAGAAAACAAAAAATACCTACGGAATCCTCTTCTGGCTTTGGGCATGAATAAATTAAAATCCACTCACCGCAGATGCATCATTTACGAGAGCTGTGATTTTAAGAGTCCTGCTTTATAAGGATTCTTAACACTCTTATAAAGCAGGAACACAGGGAAAACTTGACTAACTTTGATGTAATTTTTGTTTTTGTTTATGGGCAAGAAATGATGAAAAATATAGAGGGTTCCAGTTGGAACAGTGAATTGAGACAGGATATTTTAGGTAGTGAACTACTAACGATTTAAATATCATTTATCTATTTGAACTGAGCTTAAAACTAATTCTAGCTAAGAATGAACTGAGCACTACACAACTTACAGAAACTTTCCCCAGCTCCTGCTCGACTTGGTCCAGTTTGTTCTGCTTACTGGCCGCAGAGAACAGAGCTGTGGCATAGCGGCCCTCCACTCCATAGACTTGGATGGGAGGCTAGAAATAAAAATATAGTGTACAATAAACAATTCCAATGTCCAGCTGTCCGTCGATTATAATAATGATGGCGATTGTGTTAATGATCGATCGGCGCAAGTCTAATTCATTTACCTTAACCAGTTTAGCTGCTGGTCTGATAACAGACGTGCTGAACCGGCGAGCCTAGTGGGGAAAAATAATCACTGAGCCGTTAACAAAATGAAATGACCACAGAGCAAGCTAAATCTGATTGTGAAGCCTTCTATGCCGTTTACGTTACAGACAGTTAGCTGCAAAGCTAACACATTAGCAGTCATTCAAGTGCACTAAACTCGTAAACATTTTGTGAGTATTTAGCGAACCCCTCTAACAACCAAAAAATATATAATGTACATGGTATCCAGTTAAGCTTGGTTAATATCGCTTGGGACTAAGGTAAAATCCTGCAGATGACGAAAAAAGTGTCAATGTCTTACCTGCTGTCCTAGCATGTGTGCTGCCATTTTCTCCTACAGCTGTCCAGAGTAGAACGAGCGACTGCGCATGTGTAGCTGAGAAGGAGCTGTCTTCTTCTTCTTCCTCTTCTTGTTCTTCTTCTTGTTTTGTTTTATGGCGGCTGGCAGACCAACTGTCATGGTGCATTACCGCCACCAACTGAACTGGAATGTGGACAAGCGTTAAGCAGGAAGAAAAAGTAATGCTGAAATCAACATAATTCAACTTCATATTAATAAACTAAATAATCTCTATTAAGTTAGAATAAAAAAAACTTAATTAAACCTTTTATTACTTTACTGATATCACGACCAAAATTATCAATTATAAATTTAATATTCATTTATTTATTTTTGGAACTACCTTCTTTATGATTTATAAGCAACAATTTAATTAAAAAATTACCGAATCATTTCAGGAAAAGTACATTTAGGAGCGTTGTTTCAATAAGAAATAGTTTCTGACAGATTCAGATGGTCAAAGTCGAGCAAAAATATCCTAAAATATGTAATTTTTTTGGAAATGACACTCCCCAAACATTATTATTATTATTATTATTATTATTATTATTATTATTATTATTATTATTATTATTATTATTATTATTATTATTATTATTATTATTATTATTATAGGTTTAATTACAGACAGTGTTTGAACAAATATTAACAATGCTTTATTATTAGATGAAGCAAACAAACTTGATGCTGTCTGATATAAGGAAACCATGAAATAATTTACTGTTGCATATTGTTACTGGTGAAGAGGATATTGGTTAGAACAATAATAATTTTTTCTTCTCCATACTTTTTATGCATCAAGGGCAGTGAAACTCCACCCAAATACTCAAGGATCCGATAAGGAAGGAATAATATTTGTGTTTTTCAGTTTTAAGAATGTTACTGGATATATGTTGTAAGTAAATTGATCACATTTCTCAGTCTCCAAGGGAAAATTTGCAGTAAAATGTCAAACTTCAAATGCAGATGGCGCTAACATAAAAAGAAGTAAGACCTGACTGACAATATGACATTAGCTAAAAAAACGTATGATCCAATCTAAAAAAAAGTCCAGAAACTAAAGTCATTGAAATATTTCATTGTATAAGCTATTACACTAATTTCTAAGGTTTTGGGACTCCACTGAATTACAGTGAGAGCCAATATTTACTAATGAAGAGAACAAGGAACAGTAGGAGTCCTTTCCACGAGTGTCTAACCTACCGAAATGACTCCAAGAACACATCAACGACTCATCCAGGTGGCTACAGGTAAATTTAGGCCAAGAACTCAAGCACTCTGCCTCACAGGCCTCAGTTAAGGACAAGGTTCATGCCTCAACAATAAGACAGAGACTGGCCAAAAATGACATTCTTAGGAAAGCTCCAATTTCAGTGCTAACAAAAAGAACACCTTTTCTTCCACCCGCCCACCCCTAAAAGAAAGAAAAGAAGAAAACAAACAACAACAAAAACACCTAAACACCAAGTTACACAAGCCTCTGTAGAGTGACAAAAGAAAATCTTTATAAGCCATTTACAGAAAAAATATGAATACCGTCCAATATTTTAACTTCACAATATTTGACCGTTTTCCCCTCCCCGGCGTGTAAATGGTGCGGACCCACATGTACTGCGTGACCTGTAATATCTGTTGAGGTTTACATGATAAAGTATACATTTTTATAATCCAAACAGAGAATATAGTTCAGTGGGTAATTTAATATAGCTATTCATACCTTTAATTTTTTTTTTAAAAATTATTATTAAACTAAGACGATTTGATCCACGCTGGGCGCGGTGACATCATTAAAAATAATACGCGTTGATCTGCAGTGTCGCTTTCCGATCAAGGTAAGCAAAGGTGAGCTTCTTGGTTATTTTCTCTGATAACAACGAACAGCACTATTAGTGCATGTAAACATCATAACATCTGTATTAACCCGCTGCAGGAACGGGGGAACCACTCCCATCCCAATCCTCCTCCATCACCACCACCACCTGCTGGGAGACGCAGAGCAGTCACAACATACCTACCGGGTTTCCTGCGGGTTTAAAAGCTGGTCGGCTTGCAGGCTGACAAGCATGGATGACAAATCGTTCACCAAGGAGGTGGATGGCTGGATCGAACAGCTGAATGAATGCAAACAGCTAACAGAGAACCAGGTTAAACTCCTGTGTGAGAAGGTAAATACTGCTAATGTTTATGGGCTGATTTAATGGCTAGCGGACAGCTAGCTGGCACGTCTTCTGAATATCTGACTTAGAAGGGGATATTTTCCGCAACAACAGAAACCATTTGACTGCAGCCTCCGTATTCGAGAGATGCTACTCGAATATGGAGAAATGCCTTCAATTTGTTTTGCATACTGGTACCTTCACAAAACGCTCTGGCAGACTCAGGCTTAACCTCCTGCACGATCCGAAAGATGACAACAGCTATTGTTTTCTCCATATATTGGTCATAATACCTATAATTCCACCACTGGTGAATTTTGATGTGGGCCATAGACAATTGCCCAGGGCAGCATTAAATGGGGAAGCATGAGCACGAAAAAAAAAAAAAATCAGTTGGACCTTGAACAAGTTTTCTATTGCTTTTATATACATGCAAACAGTGGCGAGATGGTGCCGCTTGGTGTTTCGGGACGCAAGGTAAATTCTTTTTGCCAGGCTGTAAGGCATCATGCTCCAGATTCGTAGATAATTTCCTACATTTTAAAAGTGTCTGGAAGGCAGCAGAAGGAGGGGCTTTTCCAAGGTGGAAGTTATGCCATAATCTTGTTAAACTGGAAACCTGTCACCTGAATAATTATAATTATATTAATGTCACTAAGAATATAAAATAATTATCAGTATAGTTTTGTTGGAGTTTTTGATTTAAAGAACGTTGCACTCCTTTACTGTGAATTAAAACAAGTCATTCCTGTCCAATTTTTTTCTCAATTAAAATATTTCTGAACTGCCAAGTTTTCTCTTTCTCTTTCATCTTCTGTCTCAAGTACGGTTACAAGTCTTTTGTTCTTTGTCACTACCACATGTAAAGTATATCACTGGTTTCTGTGGAGGCACCGGTATGATCTTGAGTTTCTCTCGGCTCTTTATTCCAGGCCAAAGAAATTCTTACCAAGGAGTCCAATGTACAGGAGGTGAGATGTCCGGTGACCGTCTGTGGAGATGTCCACGGGCAGTTTCATGACCTCATGGAGCTGTTCAAGATTGGAGGGAAGTCTCCAGACACCAACTACCTCTTCATGGGAGACTATGTTGACAGAGGCTACTACTCTGTGGAGACAGTGACACTGCTGGTTTCTCTAAAGGTTAATCTTCTAACATTAATGCATATTTAAACCCTAGTTGCTATAAAAATATTTTTCTTTTCTTCAATTGTGAGCCTTTGTGTTCAATATTTTAATGCCATTGGAGAAACTGGTTCTGAACACTGGGGATGTGAGTCTGCAAATTAATCTTGACACAAAAGAAAATGTCTATGAACCCTTTGAAAGTGCATTGTTTTCTGTTTGAATAGGTACGATTTCCTGAAAGAATCACAATTCTCAGAGGGAACCATGAGAGCAGACAGATCACGCAAGTGTATGGTTTCTATGATGAGTGCCTGAGGAAGTATGGAAACGCTAATGTCTGGAAGTACTTCACAGACCTTTTTGACTATCTGCCCCTCACCGCACTAGTAGATAACCAGGTAAGGCGCTGTACATGGAGCACCGTAGAGGAGAGTACTCAGAGTTATGTAAAAACCAAAAACTAAGACTCATGTATTTACTTTCCTGCCTTTAAGATTTTCTGTCTTCATGGAGGATTGTCCCCCTCCATAGACACGCTGGAGCACATCAGAGCGCTGGATCGGTTACAGGAGGTTCCTCATGAGGTACGCTCACCCCATCGCAATTTAAACCATCGGCTGACATAACGTGATTTCTATATCAGCCGTATTTGTAAAGACAAATGCCAGGCAATTAACAAATTCAGATGTGCATGTAGCATTGGCTAGGGGATGTGTTGAAATGGCCGTCTCAGCTGATCCAGAATTATCCTAGACTTTGTTTTTGAGTATGCATTGGACGCATATTACCTCCAAGTTATCTCGGAGGAAAAGTTTGCCAACCACTAATCAGTCTTCCTTGGCTATTTCAGTCCTCAGACTTAAATCCCGAAGAAATCCTGAGGAGTTGAAAGAGAAAAAGCAAATGAGAGAATTCAGCCTTCTGGTCCATCTAACGCTCTAAAATCCACTTCCAATTGTTAATAGTCATTGTCTTGCAAATTGAAATGGATAAATTACATTGTCAGCATGTCATCAACGTCTGCAAAGGTTTCATAAAAGAACAATTAATTTGATTCATATGTATTCAAGTAGTAAACCATCCAGAAGGAGGCTGGGCAATGTCCCCACATGTCCAACATTGGACACCACTGCTCTGGAGAGAGTATGCAGAGAGGAGTAGTGATTCTGTAATGTTAAAGAGTAGAGGGTGATGTATATGTATGCATAAAGTCAGGGATGCTCCACCAACACTGACACTTTGCTCTATGTCTTAGGGTCCTATGTGTGACCTGTTATGGTCTGACCCAGATGACCGTGGTGGCTGGGGAATCTCACCCCGTGGTGCCGGCTACACATTCGGCCAGGATATATCTGAGACTTTCAACCACGCAAACGGCTTAACTTTAGTTTCAAGAGCCCACCAGCTGGTGATGGAGGTACTGTGACTTTCACTGCTCACTGAATAGTAAGAAATGGGTTCTAAGTGACTGATGCTGTTTTTTTTTAGACATCATGACCACGAGATTCTCTTCATACAGCACGTGCATTAATCTGAAATTCAACCCCAACTGGTTAAGCAGGCCTTTGCTTTCGGTTTATTGGGAAACATAAATATGTTTGAATAGTTCTTACCTCCTAGTCATGTTCCAGATGCGTACAGATTATCATGCCCATGTTTAAACAACCATGGAAACAGGATTGCATCTTAAACACCATTTATGGCCCCAACAGTTGGTAACACTTAGCATATCTCTTGATCCAGGGTTTTAATTGGTGCCACGACCGCAACGTAGTGACAATTTTCAGTGCACCAAATTACTGCTATCGCTGTGGAAACCAGGCGGCAATCATGGAGCTCGATGATACCCTGAAATATTCCTTGTAAGTGCAGTTTCTCTTCTAAATCCAAATATTCTAGTGGAACTCTGCTGTTTTGTAAATGCAAAATACATTAACAAGTAACCATTAGCTCTGATGTCTCCTTTAGCCTCCAGTTTGACCCTGCGCCTCGCAGAGGAGAGCCCCATGTGACGAGGCGCACACCAGACTACTTCCTGTAAACAACACGATGAGAGGCTGCACAGAGGCTGAAGAAAAGGAGACTGTGGTGGTACACAGGCTTTGTGCCATGATATTGACTTTCACACACAACTTCTTCACTTCTTCTTGATTTTTACCTGTCTGTGCATGAATTAAGTGCTTGGAATGATTGCCACTCTTTACTGTACTGTTACACTACCTGCTGGTATGTCAGGAAAAAAACAAAATATTACTGATGACGAGTTAGACTGTTTGACCAAATAAGGTCTTTAAACTACATCCTGTATTTGGCATGACCTTATATCCAAGAAAGCAGTGAAAGCATTATAGGTTTTATTTTGTAGCCAAAGTACAACAGCGTATTCTGGAAGTAGAATAATAAGGTTAAAAGCCAGAATTGTGTATAATCTATTTACACTTTTGTATTTGCTTTCTTTTTTTTCTCTTTTTGCTGCTTGCATTGGGAGAATGTTCTTTTTATACCATTTCAAGTAGTTCTGCCTCTGTTATCACAATGTATTTATTTAAACCTGCATTACTGCTGCAAATGACCTTACTTGTGTAGTATAACTTAATGTTTTTCAGCCAGAACTATCTAAAATAAAGACTTTGGCATTCCCTCTCTCCCTCAACAGTTACGGTGCATTCACTTTCTGTTCGGAGGTCAGATTATTCAAGTTCACATTTGGGGAAACTCAACAACAGAAGTCTTGGTATGAAGTATAGCTGCTGGACATACAGTAAAAAAATATAATGAAAGTTGCACTTGTAATTATCTATGAACACTTCAAGCATTTTTTTTCATTAGACAAAACCGACATATAACTTTATGACACCCAAATGTGAACATGTTTATTTGATATTTGAACACATGTAATTGAGGTAAATGAATCATTGTTTTGTATTCCTAATTAGCAGACTGCTTACTACAGCTTGCAACAAATTTCACTGGCTTTCCAACTTGCAATTGGAACTTGTACAGCTTTGTGTAAGGTTGATGTTTTGTGCTTGTTAAAGAAACAAGCAAAAAACATCGTCTCAATATAAGTCTACCTAAATATTTCAGAATTGTAGAGTTCATAGACTAGAGGGTAAAACCTATAAATACATCTAAACATACCTCTCTTGTAACAGCATTTTTCAGACAGAAAAAATGTGACGTTGGGTTCCTTCCTGTTCAAATTGAAAGTATTCAGCTGAAACATTTTTATTCTAATTTATGTTTACATCAAAATATCCCAAAACAAATTTTACAACTGTTTATTTGCAATCAAACATACGATAAATGAGAAAATATTTACATTTGTAAGTGGATCTGCTGTTTCTACTCGTTCTCGACGTGAGCCCAGATAAATCTCGGACGAAATTGGAGTCACCACCTCAGAGTCACCACTAGATGGAGACAGATTTCTTGTAACTCGCTGATGACCATGAGATCATCGCGGTGATACCGAGGGAAAAACAAGCTAGTTGATTTTATTGATTTTACAACATATTTTGTCTATCTTTTGTACTTTGCATGAACTCATATGAATATATTGATTGTAATTATGTTTATCGTTTCCATTATTTATTTTCATTGAACTGTTATTTATGTTCTGAACTAAAATGGCTTTTGTTTTAGGACTTATCACCTTAGCACTGGTGTTCGCATATTTCCACAATTTTCTCGCACAAGTGTGTGGATTTTCTAAAGTTTTAACGCATTAATGATTTTCTGCCTTGAAAATAAATTTCGCAGCAATGCCACAGCTTTAGCGGAGGTTAATGTCTACAAAATAAAAAGCTTGTTATCAAAAATTAAATGGGCTGAGGCATTCTTGGTCACATATTTTCCCTAAATATTGCATTTCATTTAATAGGAGAGGACGTTCGTGTCCTTTCTTCACATAATATTTTCCCTAAATATTGCATTTCATTTAATAGGAGAGGACGTTCGTGTCCTTTCTTCACATAATATTTTCCCTAAATATTGCATTTCATTTAATAGGAGAGGACGTTCGTGTCCTTTCTTCAAAACGCCTGTTTTTGTTTTGTTTTTGAGCATACATAACTGTGTTTTCCAGTATGGACGGAGGTAGGACTTTTATTCTCCCGTGTAGTGTTTCCGGGCTGTGGGGGAACGCTCTGTGTTTGCTGTACTGACGCTGCTGCATGTAAAATTAGCTGGCTGCAGCCAGTTAGGGCCACCCTCTCTCTCACACACACAGACACCCGGAGCCCACAGTGCAGTAAGTAACCTGTGCATTTATCTGATTTGGATCCACAGAGAGGAACCCCGCTTCCTCCGATCGGAGGGGGACTCAAATCCAGATGCCGTGGCTCTTCAAAACGCCTGCTGATACTAGTTGAATCTGGAGCGTCTCACAGCTGGATAAATAGCTGGCGTCTGACAGATGTGGTTCCTTATTATCCTGCTAGAAATGAGGAAGCTCTGGGTCTGATTGATTAGAAGAGGATTTGTGCTTGTTGTTCTTCCAGATGTTCTTGCAGCTCCAGCTGCAGTCCAGATCTGACTGGTCTATGTCAGGTTGGAAGTTGGCATCCGATTCGAAGCTTCCTGCACGGCACTTTGACTAAAGGGCAATTCTGCTAATTTAACCTCTCTGGTCTAGATGTAATCCACTCTAGTTCTAAATCTGAATTATTTAGAATGGTCAAATTTAACCTGAATTCATTTGGAATTCGGTTTATTATTGTTGGGGTATTTTGCATTCTTTAAATATTCTGTAAAACATTTATTTTTTTAATTCAATTTGTGAAAACTCAAAAATGAGCAGTTTCCTGCTTTTTTGGTCTTCACGACTTTCCGTGGAGTTTATCTTTTACCATACAAGTTACAAAATACAGAGATCAAAACTATGCAGAGTTTGTAAAATAGTTTCTGATTTCATCAATCATTATTTGATTTGGCAGTCATTATTTGACTTATGAAAACTCAACAAAAGAAATGTTACAACTGTCTGTGCCTAAAAAAGTTTATCTCAAATAAAGTCTAGCTTGAAAGGTACACCACCTGGACGTAGTTCTTCTGCACTAATGACAAATCCTATAAAGTACAGGTTGTGACACCTTCATTCAAATTGTAACGAGTCAAAGAAGTGTGATTTTACTTTCTTGTTTCTTAATCACATTTTGAGGTGTGCCATTTTAAAAGTACATCAGATCAAACCTTTTTCAGAATTACCTTTACAGTGATTGCAGATTCCGTAGCATGTAGTTTGGTGTTTGTAAAACTATTTTTCAATTTGAGAAAATTACTTATTTGTCTCAACACCATGTCACGATTGGTCCAAATTCAGATAAAGTTATTTTACACTGATGACCGATTCAATAAAGCAATATTTGTAATTTTAGTTTTTTTAAGACACATTTTGGTTTCATGTAATCTTATATTGAGTTCCGCTTACAAAATACAGCTTTTTAAGAGTTGTTCTATATTGTTGGATTCTATTAAATGCTTTTGAAAACCTTCATGCCATTTGCATAAACTCCCTCTCGAAAACTGTGAGTTAATTGATCCTGAGACCACTTTGCAAAGTTTGAAAAGAACTGCACCTCAGATCAGAAAATGACAAAAATAACACATAACATATTCTATATAACAGTTCTTGATTTAAAACAAAATCTTGCAAAAAACAATGGGGTTTTCATAAAATATAAAATAGGTTTCATAGACCCATGCAATTCAAGTTTAAATCAATCAATCAAGTGTATTTGTATAACATTTAAGCAACAGGGCAGTTCAAAGTGTTTCACATCAGAAAAACATAAAAACATCAGAAACACACAATAACGTCACCAATATGTAATATTTCTAACTATAGTGAGTTAAATGTACTCTGGACAGGTTGTATGTAGCGGAATAGCCCTTTAACGAAGAGCAGAATCCGACACTTCTAATCAGATGCCAACTTCAGCATCGTTGGGCATTGAGCGTATCCAACGTGTTTACCCTGCGATCACTGACAGAAAGCTGCAGCGTGTAAACAGTAGAAAGTTACTCTTCTAATCTCTCCTGTGATGCTGCTTGTGTTCATTATGTGATTAATGTATCTCGAGTTGCTGTGAATTTCAGGTTAATGTGTAGCCACGAAGGCTCCCTGCGATTGGCTGAGAGTGAGGGCAGAAGCAGCTCAGGGTCTGCAGATTAAAAGCCGACAGTGAACAAAGTTCAGTCCTCTCGTGTCACATTAATCTGTCTCTCTCAGCATCAGATTAATGCTATTAATATATTGATCAATGTCTGTACTACATTAAGTGAAGTGTTCCGCAACCGCTTGTCCAGAACACCGATTTAATGTTCTGAACCTTTAATTGAGTCGGCATGCCTTCTGCACAACACAGCACGGCACACAGAAGCAACTTTGTGAAGCAGTTAAATGCTTAAATCCTTGCAGCTGATTGTCATGATGCTGGCTTCCTCCCCTCTTTCATCGCGCGTGTGGTCCAAATGATGTAATACCTCGCCGGGGTTTCATGCTGGTGCACAGAAAAAATAATTTTAATACACTAATACCCAGAAATGGTAGGGAAATATACCAAATCATTAGAACTTCGCTATTTTAACACTGGCACCACATGTCACTGAGAAACTTAACAACAAATATAAAACTAAAAACTGCTGACACTGCACTAACGGTGGTGATGAAATGCCTAAATTCACCCTGTCATTCACAACTTGCAAAGCAGCAAAGATGCATTTTGTTTTCCCGCAACTCTTGCTGCTTAGTTGGTTGCCAAATCGACAGGAAAACTCAGTCAAATAACTTCTATGGTGTTTTAAAACTGCTACTTTTCTTACTTCCTGCAGCAACTAGCTGTGTTGCAACGCTAGTACCAGCTAGTTTGCAGTGCAGTAACATCATCAGAATTACTCAGTGTCCTTGCTTACGAAGAGTTTGAAAGTTTTTCCTCGTCGCTTTGGCCCCACTCAGCATGCTAATGATTATAGCGACCTTTACTCAGAATAATGAGCGTCCTGCTTTGCACATCTATTATAATTGTCTTCTCTGACTTTTCTGGCTTATTTGCTTTCATATTGTGGTAGAACTTTTTCTTTAATAAAATGTAAAGTTACGTGACTAAAAGCACACTTTCTACACTCACAGGCTCTGGTTTGCAGATTTAAATCCTCCAATCCCTTTAAGACCTTTTGCAAACTGCTGTTGAGTTACAGTTTGAGATTTACCCTTTTGTTGCACTCATGGCGGGGTGCCTAACAATCCTTGTGCCAAGTCTGGCCATTGCCATGGCAACATTATACTGAACTGAAAGGAGCATTGTATCTCTCTAGTACTACTTGTCTGACTTCTTTCCCCTCAAATACAAGTCATTTGTACTGGAGGGGCGCCCAGCACTCACTAACACCTTTCATCCTTTTACCATTTCTCTCTGTAAGATAAATATGGCGGCCGAGCTATCAACCTCCATAAACATCAAGGAGCCCCGGTGGGACCAGAGCACATTTGTTGGTCGAGCCAAACATTTCTTCACCGTCACAGACCCGAGGAACATCCTCCTGACCAACGAACAACTCTCACATGCACATTCAATCATCACTGACTACAGGTAAAGCAGTTCAGCAGGAACAGGGAGTGACTTTGGGAAGAGGGTTTTGCTCACATATGTTCTCGATCTCGCAGAAAAGGCATCGTCTCGCCGGGTCTGACGGAAGACGAACTGTGGAGGGCCAAGTATGTTTTCGACTCGGCCTTTCATCCCGACACCGAGGAGAAGATGATTCTGATCGGCCGCATGTCGGCTCAGGTTCCCATGAACATGACCATCACTGGATGTATGATGACGTTTTATAAGTAAGATCTGCACACACACACCTCGTGACTTGGCGAACTTTGTTGGGACGTTTTCTGATCTGTTGCTTATCCAGTGCCTTGCAGAGTTATTCATACCACTTAATCTTTTCTTTTCCCGCATTTTGCTACATTACAAAACATTAGTGAACAAACGGCGTCATAAAGACCGAGGAATGCAGCAGACAGGTCAGAGATAAATAGAGAAGTTATACAACACCTAAGAAAGGACTGTTATGAATATTTTCTAAATATGAGAAGATTAAGGCAACACTTAAAATCTACCTTGAGGAGATCATTGATTAGAAAACCAGGCAATAGACCACCAGTCTACTGCCTAACCCACAACTCAGGTAGGATAATCAAGAGAAACATCCTCTATGCACTCTACAAATCTGACCTTCATGGAAGAGTGGCATGAAGAAAGCAATTCTTGACAGTAGGACAGAAATAGTGTTTTTTATAGTTTGCCACTAGCCAGGGTGGAGGTTGACCCTCAGACCAGGTAACGACCCTCAACATACATCCAGAGATGCCTTAGATCAAAGCATATTAATTGGTTAAGAATGGCCCAGTCAAAATTTAGACCAAAATCCATTTGAAGTTCTGCTGCAAAACTTGACCAGATTCTCTTCTTTCATGCTGACTGAAAATGAAGTATTTGCAACAACAACAACAACAAAAAAGTTTTTTTTAAGCTGGTAGAAACATAACCCAAAACACTTGCAAGTACATATAATAAGAAGAGCAGTTCATATCCAAAAGTATTAACCCAGAGAGGATCCTGCAATTTTCTAGTTCTAATTGATAAAATCCTAACACTTTATAACTATGTGCCCCTACTGATTCATCACATATAGTCCTAATACTATAATATGTTAAAAATGAACACTTTGCAAGGCACTATAAATCACCTTATGGATCATATTATAAAAAACATTGAATCCTGTTTGCAACAAGAACACCAGTGAGAGCTGATTTTATTTTATTTTACTTGTGCTCTTCTCACAGGACAACTCCTGCCGTGCTGTTCTGGCAGTGGATCAATCAGTCCTTCAACGCAATAGTGAACTACACCAACAGGAGCGGCGACGCTCCGATCACGGTCAGGTAGGAGGCAGCAGTCGCAGCTCGGAGTCGGCCACGTACGGATTAACCCTTTAATTCCACCGCTCCTGTGCGGACCGCTTTGGTTTAATGCGGACTTTTCTGTTTGCAGTCAGCTTGGCACAGCTTATGTCTCTGCTACCACAGGGGCAGTCGCCACCGCTCTAGGACTAAATGCCCTAACAAAGGTACCACTTCATCTAACCCCGTAACGCATCCCATTGTAATGGCAGCTCTTGTGTTGCCTCCTTGACGGACGTGCTGCTGTTTGACGGGGAAAGCTTCAAGTCCAGCCTCGGAGACGAAGCAGTCAGGTGACTCTGTCTCCTGTTTGTTGCTCTCCCGCAGCACGTGTCTCCGCTGATTGGACGGTTCGTGCCGTTTGCTGCTGTGGCGGCTGCTAACTGCATCAACATCCCGCTGATGAGACAAAGGTGAAGGAGGGGTGGTGAACGGGAATATGCTCACTTAGCCTTGTTGTCGTAGAGCAGCGTCACTTCCAAGCGCCTGGTTGGGATGCACTCGATAAAGAAGAAGTGTGTGTCCCGATGAGGCTCGTTTGTCAGATTAGCTTTTGAAAATGACAATGTCCCAGCAGGTATAACGCAAGCTCTAATTTCTGGAGTAAGACGCTTTTATTGGTCTGATGTAACTTTCTAATCTTACGTTTCATGTTTCCATGAGCTGGAAGCTGAAAATCACTACAAATAGCAGAAATTAATGCCTGGAAGCCTCAGTCTCTGTGGTGTTCACCTGTCTACGATGTTCAACTTGGTGAATTAAATTTGTGAATTTTCAGTAATACTCTAATTTATTGAATATGACTACAGATACTAATGGAGATATGGTGGCCACAAAATACTACTTTTTGTTTAAAATCTCTAAGATTAAGATAATTTTCATGCCTTCTTTGCCATCCTCCTCACTGTGCGAATTTCGTCAGATTTATTTCTGAGCAGACGGATATGAAATCAAAGTGTCTAGAAACTCTAATCAACTTGAGGGTCATTTTCTGTCGCAACGTTTAATGAAAGGTGCTGCATGAACGAAGCTTGACTGGTTGATTTGTCTTCAGAGAACTTCAACATGGGATTCCCATAACAGACGAAAATGGCAACAGGTTAGGAGAGTCAACTAAAGCTGCTCAGCAGGCCATCTCTCAGGTCGTGGTCTCCAGGATCCTCATGGCTTCTCCGGGAATGGGTATGAGTCTCTCTGTTTGGTCAGACTTTATATTAATAATCTGAGTTGCACGCTCTGCGAAGTCACGCCTCGTATGTCTCTTTCCAGCCATCCCTCCGTTTTTAATGAATCACCTGGAAAAGAAGGCTTTCCTGAAGGTAAGCGTGAGCTGCACTCCTCACGACAAAAAGCTGCGCTCCCATGAAGCTAGACAGTCGGTTGAAGTTGGCCCCCTCTCAGCCTCGACCCGACAGAGGAATGAAAAGAGCTGAGACCATACCGCTCTTGTATGGGAGTTCCCCGCCGCCTTTGTGTGCCTCGGTCATTTTTCTGCCTTGTCTTTTCAGAGGTTTCCATGGATGAGTGCACCCATTCAAGTCAGCCTGGTGGGATTCTGGTGAGTGGTCAGAGATGGCCCACCTGATAAGCTCTCACGAGAGTCCTCTCAAATATCAGCCTAATTTCTCGCAGCGGAGACATTTGATCACCATAATCCCAGGATTGAAGCGGCAATCTGAGACCTTCAGGTCACAGCGAAGGAGTTTAGAGGAAATGCTTTGTTTCCTCTTCTGAAAAATTATTCATCTGCTGCACACGTCTCTTCAGAGGTTCAAGTTAAAGCTGTTCCGATACGAAGATGGTCACTAGCAGCGCTCACTGCAGTATCACAAACCAGTGAAAAAGAAGGTTGTTGAGGATTGTTATGGTCAAACATACTTAGTTTAGCTTCAGCTGTTCAAAGCACATTGTTCCAGAAGTCCTGCGGTTCATTCAGATGAAGTTTTGGAATCGTAAGTTGTGCTGCCGTGTTGTTGGTAAGACAAGGCTTTTGACTCAAAGAAGCTGTGGAGAATGTGCTAAGATGCCCACTGCGTTTTCCTCTTGAGAGTAATCTTTCTCACGTTAGAATAGTGGCAACTACTTTGCCTCATAAATCCTATGGAAGTAGCAACAGCATTCTTACATTTTTGAGTAGACTCAGTTGAATGTTTTGGACCAAATCGTCACTATAAGTCCTGATATGTAAATTCTTCAAACTGAAAGAGGGTGTACTTTCTTTTTTATCAGGACTCCGAGCGCAAATCTTTGTGCCCTATATGCTACACTTGTGTAACAGCTCACTCTGATAGCACAACCACATTTATTGTCTTTGTCGTTTCTTTCTCAGCCTGGTGTTTGCCACTCCTTTGTGCTGCGCATTGTTCCCTCAGAAGAGGTGAGTGAGTTTATAACTCTGCTCCGATAAGAACTCAACCTGAGCCACGTTAACTCTTCCCTCCACGTCCGATCCAGCTCCATGTCCGTCAGCCGCCTGGAGCCGGAGCTGCAGGAGAAAATCTGGGCCAGCCACCCGGGAGTGGAGCGGGTCTACTTCAACAAAGGGCTATGAGCGCGTGTCCAAACTCTGCCATAGGTCAGCTGTAGAGTCGGCCCTCACTGCTCTGACTACCATCCTCATTCAGTGTGCCAAAGTTAGGTTTTCTTGTCTTATTTCCAATGTTCACATCCACATCTGCGGTCTCCCTCTCACAGTCAGTCTCTGTTGAAAAATAAATAAATAAATAAATCAGGGCCAAATATTTGCTTTTATCAATGTGATTGTTTTTTGTTTTTGATTTTTGCAAAAAGATTCTTGCACAGGGCTAGATGAAATGATTTAAAGGGGTAGTATTACGCCATTTCAAAGAATAAGAAAACAACTGTCACCTTAAGTTGTTTTATAAATGCTGTTTATATCCATCATGACTTAAAAAAAATAAATTGACATTACAACTTAATGCCTTGAAATTGGGCCTGTCTCTTTAAGAAGCTCCTGCTCTTGCTCCACCTTCAGGAAGTCGTTACAACATTTTTCCATTAGGCCTTTAACAACATTTCTTGCCAGAATTGCACTGCGAAGTAGGTCTTATGTTGAGCTCAGTAGATGCACAGTTCCACCAGGTGTTTTCTAATTGCTGCTGCTGCTAGTCTGAAGGGATGAGTGTGGGAGTCGTGGAGAAGGGGTGCTGTGTGATGCAGAAGCTCTGCTTGCAGACTGCAGCTGGAGGAGCTTTGTGGAAAAGACGTCACTCTGTGAGAGCAAGTGTTTGGTGCCTCTGTTCCTGAGATTAAAGGATTTCTCAAACATGCATGAAAGAATCAAGGCAACACTCAAAAGTATGTTGTTGAGAAGGGAATGACACTAGAACATGCCGACTTTACTGAGTACTGCCCCTTTAACGTTCCTCCCAGCGGGTTTGTTGTGACCTGTGTGAACTTGTTTGAAGTGAACATTTCTTCTGTGCAGTGTTTAGTTTTAGTTTGGTGACTTGTTGCTCGTTTGATCCCACGAATCACCGTACTTCAGGTTGGCAGACAGTTTTTAACCCGCTTACATTACAACTGGTTCAAAACACGCAGGATTTTTCCTCTCCTTTTTTTTTTTTTGCCAAATTGGTACTGATGCTTTTTTTAAAAAAATCTATCGACAATTGCAACCTCTTGACCTGAGTTCCTTTGGGAAAGTGATTGCGTTAAAACAAGCCTCTCGACATCTAATCGTGGATCTTAAGCTGATCCTCAAGGGATCTGCCCTGTAAAAATGTGATGTAGCGACGGTTGCTGCCAGTGATGGGCCAACATGGTGCTATTTGATGTCTTAATAATCAGTGTTTATCGTATTATTTATTCTGCTTACCAGACACACACGAACAAACCACTGCTCATGTGAAAATGCTGAAACAGATCTTTTGGTTCTACTCAGCCACATCCTAACATTTACTGAGAGTTGCATAATTTCTGTTGAACTTTTGCAAATCTGGGTACGTTTAACCATACAAAACAAATGTAGGCATAGAGGAGCAGACGGTCACATAAACGTTTCCTCTCGTTGGCGCCACAAACTTTTGTGTGTCTCATTCTAAGTAGCGCATAATTGAGAAGTGGAAGAAAAGAAATGATGCATGGTTTTTAAAATTCTTTCGCACATAAAAATCCGAAGAGCTCAAGCTCACTCGGATTAGGTCGAGACATTTCTAAGCATCAATTTTCAAGTCTTGTCATAGATTCTCAGTTGGCTACAGGTCTGGACTTTGACTGGACCGTTCTGACGCAGGACTGGGCTTTGATCCAAATCGTTTCCCTGCCGCTCTGGCTGAATGTTTAGACAGTGCTCTAGGAGATGTTTTCTAACTTAAAGTTTATTTAAACATCTCCAAAACTGGACTTGTCTGCTGGGATTTTGTTCTTTCTGATGGTGTTGGTAAACATTGGCACTGTATTTTGTAATTAAGTGACTCCTTCAGATTTTATTCAAGGGTATCGGAATAAAGAGGGCTAAATACAAACACATGGCTCTGTTTTTGGAGTTCTTGTTCATTAAAAATGTTCAAGGCCATGCATTGTTTTCCCTCCACTTTACGTTCATGTTCTACTTAGTGCTGCTCTATCAGAGTCAATAAAATATATATATTGAAGCTGATTGAAAACTAATGTGACTTTTCATACATGCATTTGGGAGTTTATACCTACTGCTTTCGGGTGTAAAACTGGAGAAAAGATGCATGAGAGAAGGAGTAATGAAATCTGAGATTTCTTTCCAAGACTTTGTGGACATTTTAACTCAACAGAGACACATTTTATCCTGCTGAGTCTGAGGAATGTGGAAACTGTGCAGCTACAGTCCCCTGCTCAGCGTTTTGTCTTTTGTTCAGACTAACGGATAAAACACCAACTCTACAGTTACTTGAGCTCGTAGTATATCTGAGTTTGAACCTCAATCAGATCAAGCAGTTTTCCCTCTGGTCTTGTAATTTATTTTTCTCTGAGCGTTTGGCCTCTCTCTTTTTTTTTCCCCCTCGCCCCAAAAATACTATTGTCATCAGTAAGCTATTCTCATACAATATTCATCGTTATGCATTATTAAAATCAGGGATAAGAGACAAATAAAAGATGAACTTGACACCAGAAAACTTAACATGCAATATTTATCCAAACAAATCCAACTTTTGGACTTTAAAATAAACCTTTAACTATATTTCTGAGGACCAGGCATGCAGTGAGATTGTGCTCCACTTACCACAGATGTTTACATTCCTGAATGACCGTCGATTCAGTCCTTGTGCAGCCCTTCCCCTTCATGGTGTTTTAATGTTTTCTGTGACCTTCCTCACGTAAGTTGTTGTTCACTTTAGACCTTGGGTGTTTTTAGGAGCTGTTCCTGGCTGATTTGAAGTGAAGGTTATTCTTGTCTTCAAGGTAACTGAATGTAGTCCCAGGTGTTAAAAGACATGTTGGTTTAGAAAAGCACAAACGAGCGACAAAATGCAGCACATTTTTAAAAACTTGTTCATCTTTGATTGGTGAATGACAAAGTTAAAAAAAAAAAAAAAAAATTTCTTTATTTGAAATGGATTAAAGCTGTATCTCATCAGATGGCTCTTTCTAAGTGTTGGAAGTTTAACCCTTAAATTTCAGCGTCACAACCAAAGTGATTCAAATGGACATGAGGGTAAAAAGTCATTTACTGTTTCATGTGACAAAAACCGTGATTGTTCTGCAGTAACATGGGGTGATGTGATGTTAACAGTATCTGGGTGAAATAAAGGTAATTTAATCTGTTTTGTGTCGTTTGTTCACCTTTTGGTCACGGGCACAGGAGCGTAATAAAAATGCAGGAATCTGAAAAAGTTTATTTATTTCAGAAATTCTTTAAAAAAAAGAAAAGAAAATTCCACATTACACTCAGTGAGACATAAGAGTTTATTTCCATTTCTTTTAATTATTTCTTGCAGCTACTGAAAATGAAATTTATTTCCTGAAAGATGTATCTTTCAGAAAACCATTTAAGATGTTATGTTTTAATTACAGAAATGTTACATTATGATCATGTGTGACAATCAAGGTGAAGACTGACAAGATTAGCCATGAAAGCTGGATAGTAAAGAGGCTGGTTGGCCAAGCAGTAATTCCTGCTTAATAAGGGAAAGTTAGTGGATGGGACAAAACCTAGACCAAGCACTAGGTTTATACACATCCTGAACATAAAAGCTTTCATACAAACTTTTTATTAGTCTGATGTAATATTTTACATTGTTGGAAAAACTAGTTTGCCTTGTTTTTGTCAAAATTAACTGAAATAAACTTCTTACTGTGTATAATGAATTGATACAACATAAATTTAAACTATTATTTTGAATTACTTTCATAGCTTAACTTTTCTTTGAGTATTTTTACTGAGATACACAACAGGGCTGCGTTACAAAAGCGTTTTATTCAAAGGCACAATGTTTGGAAGAACCACAGAGGATAAATGGGCAGACTGCAAACAAACCTCAAACCTTATGAACATTTTCACAAAAAGATTGCACTAATACAACCGATTGGCATAAATGGACCCACAAATGAATTCAAGAGTGGTCTGCAGAAGAAAACAGCATTGCTGGATGAACCTGGTGGCTCTTTAGCTTAGGAAGGAAGAAAGCAATACAAAAATAAAGTGTAACTGAGCAACTTTCTACAGATTTTACCCGATAACTGCAAATAAAATACTGCAAAAACAAACATGAAAGTTTTTATGGTCTGCAAAATGAGACCCTTCTAATCTCATTTGATTGTACCAAGTGGTTCAGTAAAACAAGCTACTTAGTGAGTTTTACCTGTTTGGTCGACTCGATTGGAAACCACCGATGCTGCGGGACGAACGACGTTTCGTTCATCAAGTGCTCCAACATGAATCCATCATAAAAGCAAAAAAGTGACAGATTGGTAGTACATAAATCCATAGAAAACAGTAACACTGTACTTTATGAGTTGTAACCAGAAGCAGGATGTGAACGCGTTTAGTGTTTGGCCTTTGTGAGGCCAGGCATGTCTGCAGCAGGCAACTGGAGCAATCCAAGCACAAAGTGACTCGCGTAACAACTTCTGCTCAGTTATAAACGAGCATAAACACATTCACTTTCACATTGACGGAAAGGTGCAAAACAAAAAACCCCAGATCCTTCAGCGCATGCCGACAATAAACATGTAACCTTTGCTCACACATTGTGGACATAAAGTCCAAGAAAACAGGTGAAGGTGCAATCTTTGGAATGTGTTGGACTTTGCAAAGGTAGCGTTTCAGCTGGCACTTGGGTAACGTTTACAGCTCGCTCCCCTGCGATCGACTTTCTGCTTGTTTCAAGGCTGCTTAGTTAGAGTTATCATTATGTGATTATTAAAAATCAAACTTGGCATTTGGACTCAACAACTTCATTCTTCACATAAGAGGATACAATGACAAAAAGTAGATAAATATTAATGATATAAATAGAAGAATAATCACACAACAGAGTTCAAATTTTCCTCCTTTGTAGTGTCCAGGGGCACCACAGTTTAAATGTCTTTGGGTCGATCTCAAAGATTGTAAAGGCAAAGGAAGATCATCTTTCTGGCCTGCCACAGACGGTCTCTCTCCAAGAGAATATGGGATCAGCTGGTTGAGCTAAGAAGAACAAAAGGTCTTGTGAGCTAACTTCAAGTATGGATGGACCGGTTTTCAAAAGAAACCTTTTGATCTCAGCGCAGCTCAGCCTCTAATAACTGCAGTGTCTGTCTAAGCAGGCCGCCTGCGACGCACGCACTCAGCAGATCTCCTCATTGCACAGCGGCCCCCCCACCAACAGCGAGTGTTTATCGGGCTCGCTCAGCACCAAGCTGCTGAGCGAGTGCTTGTCGGAGCGCAGCGAGTTGATGGAGGCCCGGCTGTAGTTCACGATGCGGTCCAGCAGGCTGAGTTTGGGGGAGGGACGGCGCAGCTCGCCCATGCCGATGTGAACGCTGACGTCAGACAGGCTGCCCTGCCGCCTGCTGCCGCCGAGTTTGGCTTCTAGCGTCTCGGCGCTGGGCTTCGTGTAGCTGAGCGACGACACACAAAGAGAGCGGTGAGGGACAACAAAACAACAAGAACAAAAAACAAACGGGAGAACACGAGCCAAAAACATCTTATTACCACTTAAGCAGAAGGGAGGACAGGACCACAGACACAGAAGACAGCGCCATAGCAGCAGAACCCATCCATGGCTGTAGCACCAGACCAATGGGCAGGAACACACCTGGAGGAGAAACAGAGTCTTGGTACCGACAGGCTTGAAAATTATTTAAGTGACACGAGTCATGATAGAAAAACAAACAAACCAGGGTTCCTGTTTCATTTTCAGATCGAAATTTATGCAATTTTCATGAAAAAATTCCAAACTTTTCCACAAAAGCTTGAGAAAGATTTCACAAGGTAATGGTTCTTAAACCATTTATTTGGGTGGACAAATAGTTCCAACAGGAAATGCATCAGTCTTTGAAATTCAAACACCTTTCCATTACTTTTCACACTTTGTCCGACTTGGAAAATCCCACAGTTTTCCGAACAGGAATCCAGATAAACCTTTCGGATATTTCACAGTGCCTACCAGCAGCGATAGGAATGCCAATCAGGTTGTAGATCAGAGCAAAGACGAAGTTGATCCTGATCCTCTTGACCGTCTTCTTGGAGAGGTCGATGCTGCCGACGACGTCCAGCAGGTCGTTCTGCGAGCAGAGAGCAGATCTGATGTTTAAAACTGAAAATGTCAACAATAAAAGTTCACTCTTTACAAAAAGTTGAAAAACCCCGTGTGATAACAGAAAGCTCAAAATGTTAAGATGTTCTTGAATTTAGCAACATTTAAAATATTTAATAACTTGACCAACAATGTTTTGTATTCCCTATGTGATTCAACAACTTGACGATTTCCAGCTCTTACCCTGATCAACACCACATCTGCTGCCTCGATGGCAACATCTGTCCCGGTTCCTATGGCGATGCCGACGTCAGCCATTGCCAGAGCGGGCGAGTCGTTAACCCCGTCTCCCACCATAGCAACTCTCTTTCCGGCCTGTTGCAGCTGCTCCACTTTGGCCACCTTGTGGGAGGGCAGCACCTCGGCAAACACTTTCCTGATGCCCACCTTTTGGGAAATAGTAAAAAAAATAATAATATTAATAAAGAGGTGCAACCAGGTGTGGCTCGCAAAAGTATTCATACCTGTTTAACTTTTTCAAATTTTGCGGCAACAACAAACCAACTAGAAACCAACAAACACATGGTCATCCATTAAAAAAGAAGGAGGAAGCAAGGAGAGCAATAATCAGAGCAGCAGCCAAGAGGCGCTGCAGAGATCCACAGCTGACAGGATAACCATGAGGGCTGCACTCCATAAATCCAGCCTGTAAAGAAGAGGGGCACTTTTTCTCCTTTCAATCTGAGCTTGAGCGAGACTCCAAAGAACACAAATTTCAGGATCCAGATGTGGAAGGCTGACAGAGAGACTTGCAAGTGTATTTGCATGTCTGTATTCTTTTCCTTCCATTTCACAATTATGCTTCAAGTACGTTAAAGTTTTTGGTGACAATGTGAGAAAATGGAGAAAAGTTCAAGAGGTACGAATGTTTTCCTGTTCTTCCTTCCTCACCTGGGAGGCGATGGCGCGCGCCGTCTTACTGTTGTCTCCGGTCATCAGCACCACCTCCAGACCCATGTTTGTCAGCGTGTGGACGGCTAGCTCCGCCTCAGGTTTCACAGTGTCGGCTATGGCTACCATTGCACACAGCTCGTCTACAAGCAAAAAGTACATTTTTACAAGTTACTGTTTTGTTTTTTTGTTTTAAAGAGAGCGTATTTATAGCTGAACAATCACTCACTGTCCACAGCGACCAGCACAGCAGTGCGTCCTCTGCGCTCATGCTCTATCATGGCTTCATCGATGTCTGGTCTGACCTGAAGGCAGTTTCTTCTCATCCATTCCCTGTTCCCGATCAGGACAACGTAGACGGCTGTCTGAACCAAACCTACAGGAAATATTATATAAATTCTGTTAAACTCGGCCTTCAAAAAGTGAATCACTACAGTTTGGCTTCTCCACATACTCAGAGGCTGTGGATCCATTGTGAGCGGGTGGGAGCTGGCCGGCGTCCGAGTGTCGCTGATCTGGACGAGGATGCTGCTGCGCTGGTTGTTGTCCTCGCTGTCGCTGTCCACCTGCTTCAGCAGAGACTCCGTGTTGCTGACCTGACATCGGACGCCGCAGCCTGGCACGGCCTGAAAGTCGACGCAGGTGCCGAGAGACTCGGTACCGAGCTCCTTCGCGCCACAAAACAGGGAAACGCAAACATTTGGTGTTGTATAACCATTTCAGCGAAGGGAAGCGTGGGCTGACGGGTTATATCTGAGAGAGAAAACCAACCTGCTTGCAGTATTTGGTAATAGCGGCTCCCAGTGGGTGTTCACTGTTGTTTTCTGCTGTGCCCACAATGGCCAGCAGGCGGGAGCGAGGCATCGTGTTCCCTTCCACCACCATCTTGAGTTGGACGACCTTCGGAGCGCCGTATGTGATCGTCCCGGTCTTGTCGAATACGACAGACTGGACCTGAAATGACCAGGAGGGTAAAAAGTAAGACTGGGAACATTTAGATGACTTTACAATAAATCTTTTGATAACTTTTGTTCAGACTAAAATGGATGAATGGAGAATCAAATATTTGAACAATTTCTCAGTCCTTTTTATCTCTTTTTCTATATTTATACAGTCATTGAGAGTATTTCAAAGGAATTTGAGACTTTTCCTCGCTGTAGGAAATCTGTAAATCGAATATCGTCAGAGAATCGATTTACAACAAACGCACCTTATGAGCCATCTCTAGAGGCTCTCCTCCTTTTATCAGGATGCCATTTTGGGCTCCAACCCCGGTTCCCACCATGACAGCTGTCGGGGTTGCCAGGCCAAGAGAACAGGGGCAGGCGATGCACAGCACTGTTATGGAGGCCTGGAAGGCAAACCGAATCACTGCCTCGGTCCTGGAAATGCTTCGATCATAACCCTGCAGTGGAAAGAAGGGACAAGAAAAAAAATATATATATAAGATAGTGGGAAAGCTCTTCTCTACATTTAATTATGAAAATAAAAATTAAAAATTTTCCTGCCACTCTAAGGTGAACAAACAATAAACTCACAGGAAAGAAATGCTCCACCAGAGAAAAGTCCAAAAACCCAATGATGATCCAGGCAATCAGTGTGAGCAACGATATTACAACGATGAAGGGAACAAAGTAGCCACTGATCTTATCTGCATACTGCTGGATAGGAGCCTGCAAAACAACATTAAAATAAGTACCGGTAATAGAATTGCAGAAGGTTTTTTTTTTTTTTCCTAAATATGGTTGATTTAGCACAGATTTGAACTCACCTTTGAGGTCTGCGCCTCCTCCACCAGCTTAACAATCTGAGACAGCGTGGTATCCATCCCGACGTGAGTAGCGCTGACCAGCAGAGAGCCGTTCTGGTTTATGGAGCCGGCGATCACTGAGCTCCCGGGCTTTTTAGTCACCGGCATGGCCTCGCCTGGAATCACATTGCAACTACTGATCAGAAATGCAGCACAAGTTAAGAATATGTGCATGTTTCTGTTTTCTGACTGACTTTTTTTTTTTTTTTTTACAATATAACCACAAACTAACACATTCTGGGGAGACAAAGTAGTGCATTATATAGTGGCATGGAATGAAAATTGTCAACATTATGTATGCTGTGGATTTATATGCATCCCACTGACTCACTGCAAGTCACTTTGGGATACTGTCTTCAGCAGCTTTATTTAGAAACTAAAGGTTTGCCTATTCTTCTTTGAAAAATAGCTCAAGCTCATTCAGATAAAGGAGAGAACATTACTCAACATCAGGATTCTTGGTTGGATTCCGGACAAGACTTTGACTAGACCAGATATTCTACGATCAAACTGTTGTAGGTGTTTTAAGGTTGTTCTCCTGTTTTCAGTTTTTTAAGTGCACCCTGCGTGTTTTAGATGATCTGGCTCCATCTGCCATGTTTCACAGTTCAGGGTGATGTGAAGCGTCACACAGCGCTAAACGTTTTGGTCTTGTCTGACCAGAACACTTGCTTCCACATGTTTGTGCAAATTGCAAGTTCTGTGGCAAAACTCAACATACAAAGTGTTGTACTTTCATGGGAATTGGGAAAGCATTGTAAAAATTGTTTTCCTAAATAAAAAAATAAATAAATAAAAAAAAGCAATCACCTTCTGATGATTGCTTTTAACCCTACTCAGGAATTATGAACCCCTTTCTTAACTCCAAACAGACACAAATGCAACCAACCTGTGATAAGAGACTCGTCTGCCATCGAATGTCCCTCAATGACCCTCCCATCAACCGGAAACTTCCCTCCAGGCACGACTTTGACCACGTCGCCTCTCTGCACCAGCTCAACGTCCACCTGTTCCTCACTAAAACAAAAATCAAATAATCTGACTGTTATTCAAGTTAGTATATTCATTTGATCAAAAATCTGCATTTTTTTTTTCTGTTCCAGTGTTTACATATAATTATAATCTATAAACATCCAAAGATGTAAAACAAACAGACGAAGAAAACAACGAGAACCTGAGGACGCAGTTGTCGCTGCTGAGGTTCACCACGGTGGCTTCTGTAGCTTGTAACGACATCAGCTTGGACAAAGCCTCAGAGGTTTTGCTCTGGAAGGGACGCACACAAAAAAAAATGTTTACTCGCCTGTACAAAAACAACAACAAAAAAAACTGTCGAATTTAAAAGGTCTTCTCCAAATTCAAACAATCAACAATCACAAGGGAACTAGACCTTCGCGATCTGTTCCAGCCAGCGTCCCAGCGAGATGAAGACAAAGAGCATGGGAGGCGTGTCGAAGAATGTGATGGGGTTGACTTTCGCTTTCTCCACCATGGCAACGATTAGGACGACCAGAGAGTAGCTGAACGCGATGGTGGTGGCCAGAACGATGAGCACGTCCATGTTGGCAGACTTGTGCTTCAGCGCTTTGTAGGCTTGGATGTAGAAGTAACGACCTCCAATAAACTGACCATTAACAAAACGACAAAAAAAACAGAGAATACTCAGATTAATCTGTCAGATTAACCAGCTGGAAATCTAAAAATCATCGGTGTAACTCACCTGTACAGGCACACAGAACAAAAAGGAGAGGAGGTTCATGATGGAGAGGCCAGGGAGCAGCTGCCTCTCCAAGAACATGGTGGAGTGGTAACGGTTGCGGTCCTCTATCGTGGCGTTGTGATGGTGCGTAGCGTTCATCTTGTGGTCCATATAAATCATGTAGATCATCATGCCCATCACAGGCACGCAGAAAACCAAGCTCACCAGGAAGGACTTCCTCCACCTGAACGAGGGAACGCATCTTAGTTTGAGAATTTTAATTTAAGAACAAATTTTACTGACGGGAGAAAAAAACCGTAGCTATAAAACTGGAACCACTGAAGAAAAAGAAAAAGGATGATGCTCACTGTCGTATCTCTTTGCTGTGGTCCAGGTGACTGGCTGTACGGTCCCTCTTGACTAAAGATGCCTCAAATCCCATATTCTGCAAACAAACTATTGTTTACCATTGATAACGTTGAGCGAAACTTAGATAAAACGAATGGTGTTGTCGTTTCACAGTCATTACGCTTTATTAGTATAATCCGAACATCCGAGAGCAAAAAGGAAATATTTTCCACATCTGCACCTCAATCAGCTTGATGATGTCTCGCGGTCCAATCACTTCTGCGTCGTACTTCACATGAGCTTTGTTGGTCGCCAAGGCAACGGAGGCATACATAATCCCCTTCTCTCTGACGAGGGTTGATTCGATTTTATGAACACAAGAGGCACACGTCATCCCCCTGACCTGGTGGACGGCGGGGGAACCAAACAGAGATGAGCACACAAGCGTCACTCTGCAGGCTGAGAATGTTGCATGAAAAAAACCAAACATGGAAACAAAAAAGCTGACGCTTGTGACCGACTCACCACCAGCTCTAGGTTTCCGTCGGATCCTTCGTAGTTCTCCATCACGGAGGCGGTGAAGCCCAGCTCCTTCACACACTCGGCTATCGTCAGCGGATCTGTGAGCTCGGGGTTGTAACGGACCTCCGCTTTGCTCGCCATGAGAGCCACCAGAACGGAGTAGATCCCTGAAAGACATTTGAGATTTCCTCTGTAGCATTCGTCACCAGAAAGGTTCGCGTGGACGAATCCCGCTGTTGTTTTGCGCACCAGCTTCGTTTTTGAGGTTGCGCTCGATGTTTGACACGCACGAGGCGCACGTCATCCCTCCGATCTGGATGTAGCATTTGGAGGGCATGGCTCCACTGGACCCCAGCAGGGTGTCGCTGCGGAGCTCGCTGTCGAAGTTCTTCTTCTGGACACACGGAGACCTCGGTAGTATGGGATCAGATGCAGGCTGCAGCGAATTGGTTTCTGTTGTCGAGATAAAGAGTTTACAGATTACTCCCAAAATCAAATCTCCACACTTTTGTGCAAAAACCACTCCTTTTTACACGCTGTGCTTCAATGTGGTCAGACATTCTTGCAATTCTTTTCACGGCGTCTTCATCAATAGTTCTTCAGGCCTTTTGAAACTCTTTTAGTGTTTTTCCACAGGAGGTGAACGGTATATAAAAGTAATCCTTCAGTTGAAGTTGCTGGTTACAAAAAACCCAAAACACTCCAACTAGACCCAGGTTAGGTTGTGAGTCATGTACATGACCAACACTGTCAGTGAAAAGTCAGCAGAATATACAACTTTAGGGATAAAAAAAAAAACAAAAAAAAACATATATANATTTATGAGCTGGTCTAGTGGAATTTTCATTAATCACAATCTCTCAGGTTTACGCAGAATGATCAGAAAAAGAGAAAATGCGATGTTGATAATACATCAATGGTCAGAATGTTCAAGGTGAATAAAAAGCAGCAGCAGAAGATTAGTGAAGAGGAAGAAAAAGCCCCCTGAGTGTTAACACATGCCATGCACTCTTACCAGGTAAAAATGCATCAAAGCCCATGTCTTCTATGGCCTCCTTCAGCTCCTCTGGCGAGGTGAGAAGAGGGTCATACTCAAAGACTCCCTGGTGGTCAGTCAGAGACACCTGAGCCGACCTCACCCCCTTTCTCTGGGAGATCATTCCTTCGATAGACTGCACACAGGAGTTGCAGGTCATGCCTTCGATGTGAATATGAACAGCAGACACCAGCGGCTGGGTGAAGCACGGCTGTGAAGCAGCAGGTCTGGGCTGTAGTGCTGAGACGGCGAGTGCCGGTGACGTGGATGCGGGACTGAGAGTGTGGGAGAAGTCCAGGGGTTCGGTCTTAAAGTTTCCCGGAGGAAGAGTTTCGATGGCCTGCTGCAGCTGAGTCACTGTGACCCTCAGAGGGTCGTAGCAGATGCAGGCCTGCTCCTTCTCCAGAGAGACCTCCACGGAGGAAACGCCAGGCAGCCTGGAGACGTTGTCCTGAATGTTGACCACACAAGAACGGCAGTGCATGCCTTTCACCCTGAGCCTGGCGCACGCCGTGTCTATGAAGACCTCCGTCTCCTCGGACGTCTCAGGCGGAGAAGAAGAAGCCGTCGCTTTTTGAGAGTCGATGAAACGTTCTATGTCTCTGTTGGAGAGCTGCAGGGGGCGGGGCTTGGATTTGACGAAGGCTTTGAAGCCAGCCACGCCAATCTGTTCGATGATGGTCTGGATGGTGGTGAGGTAAGGCAGGTAAACGACCGTAGCTTCCTGAGAGTCCAGAACAACTGCGGAGAGGACAGGAGTGAGTTAATACGCAGAGTGAAACACAAGATGCGCAAAGATACAGATGTTTAGATAAAGGAAATATATACACAAGGCCTGCACAATGTTAGTAAAACTGACTGCAATAGTATTCTTGATTATTGCAATGATGTTGTTAATTATATTTTTATCCAAATTTTCTCCAACATGGCTGTATCCCAACACTTCCAGTGAGTTTAAACACCTCAGTCACTAAAATCTGAAGGATATCAGGTGTGGGCCGTAAGAATCCTTCCAATGTAATCCACCTTCAAATAAAATAACCCAATACACATTATGACAATGGAATAATGACTGTAATTTAATATATTCTGGAGTTTAAATCTAAATAATTAAAGACTTAATTTACCAAAGGCTATTTCTTAAAAACTGATTAGCTTAAATCGTTTTTGAAGTCTTTCATGGAGTTTAATCCTTGCCTTAAAAAAAACTAACAAAAAACAAACAGGACTGGAACACAAAAAATTGTCTGACTTTATAAGCAACAATCAATACGCATTTTTTTTTAAGAATAGCCATTTTTAATCACTCTATTCAAGTAAAATATCAGGAATTACTCTTCTTCCTAATAGTTGCCTAAACAGGATTTCGATGTTATATTTTCATATTTTGTCCACCAGGGGGCAGCGCAATACAACCTGATCGAACATGTTTTCAGTGTTTCTGTATATGAATGTTTTTGTTCCTATCAGCTTAATAAGGAATATTAATATGAAGAGCCTCAAAATGCTTAAATGTAATTTATCTGGTAAAGTATTTTTAATACTAATTTAAACTTTTTCTCACAGCTAAAATATTATGCCAATATTATTATTTTTTTTTATTATTTTCGTTTTATACTGGTTTAGTCTTGCTTATCATCTACATTTAAGGATTGTTTTATTTTATTTTTGTCATTTTTGTGAGTTATTTTGCAAGAAATGGGACTGCAACCCATTTTATTGTGCTTGTACAATGACAACAGATAACCTAATATGGAAGGAACAACTCGAAACACTTAAACCAGGGCGGCAAATTGATGAGAAGGGTCATAAACCATTTTCCATCCTTATTATACAGCACTTATTTAATTATTTGCTCTGTGTAAGATTATCTAAAAACTTATATTCAGTGGAAGAAAAACTTTTAGTGCAATAGCCCCATCAATGGCAAAAATATATATATTTAGCATACAGCTACTATTCATTTCAAAGGGAAATGTTTTTGAAATATAAACTTATTTGAAAGAATTCAATTGAACCATCTGTTATAAAACATAACGTTCAGCCACAGATAAAATAAACTAAACTTTTTTGTGCTGCAGCTGAATGTGTTACATGCTTCTACGATGGCACATAAATCTGTCTGCAAACATGTCAGTAAATATAATCCCATCTGTTTACATTTCCTTCCCTGCAACACTTGTGAGAGGATTTCATGAGTCACTCTCAAATCCATAAAGACAATCTCTCAGGTTCATAACGCCCTGACCCTGGCTGGCCCCGTGAGACATGCAGCGCAGCACCTCAGTTAGGGAAGTCATACGTGACTGCAGGTCTCGGAGCCTGTCGAGAACATCACCTTTGATCTTTTTAATCCCTTTCAGTTTTCCGATCTTCCCTTCAATGGTGGTTGTGCAAGAGTGGCAGGTCATTCCCTCAATGCTGAGCTTCAGAACCGCAGCTTCGCTGGCCGCGGTGTCCGGCTGGGACACGCTCAGGCCTTTCTGCACTGGGCTGCCAGGAGTTTGTTTCTCCTGAGGTGAGACACCTCCCACCACCTCTCTGAGCAGCTGGACGGAGGTCAGCGAAGGAACATAGGTGACGGTCAGGCTCATGCTGGGTGCGCTCTCCTGGAAGTCAAGCACCCCTTGAATTTGTGACAGCTTCTCCAAAGCTTCCTGCTGGGCTGCAGGTGTCAACCCTGATGTGGGGATCAGCTGAGTGTCTGTAAACACCAGAGTGGCAGTGCTGCTCTCTGGTACGCTGGACTCAAAGCCCATGTCCTCGACGGCCTCTGATAGGGACTCAGGGCTCTGTTGACTGGAGTCAAAAATAACCGTGGTACTCTTCTTCTCCAAAGACACCTGGAAAATAAAAAAAAGGAAGAAAAAATGTTAAACAAGGATGATGTTGTGGAGAATTATTGTTTTGACTGAGGATTAACTGATTTTTTTTTACTTCCGATACCGATACACATATCTAAGGTTTAGTATTGGCTCTTCACTAGTACAGCACACTTAAATACAACAATAGCTTCACAAGCTTGGTCAAACATGTAAAAACAACACAACATAGTTTTTTTTTCAGTCAGTACAATTAGTATAACAGTCATTGTAAAATAAACAATAAAGAAACTGGGTAACACTTTGTTTGAAAGGGTGTGCATAAGAGTGGCATGACACTGTCATGAACATGCAGGAGTCTTCATAAATGTTTATGACTGTTGTCATAAAGTGTCAATTGGTAACTAAAGACACTTTTAGTGCAAAGCTGCACTAAAAGTTGAATTAAAAGTCCATTAAAAGTGTTAACGTTGCATTGAAAATGTCATTATTTACCAAATGACACATCATGGCAACAGTCGTAAACAGTCATGAAAACTCCTTCATGTTCCTGACAGGTGGTGTGTCAACATGACACTGTCATGTCAGTCTGCACAAACCACTTCAAACAAAGTGTTATCAGAAAGGTAAACTGACTAAAACAATAGGTTCACTAAACTAAATAATAAACCGGTTACTTTCAAATTGTTCAGAGGGTACATAATAGCATGACATCACTCAGAGCTCAAAGATTAGACGTAGACTGAATAGATCTGCCCTTATGGATCGGCCACATTGTCGCGATACCTGATCTTTTAAATATTGAGGCCGATACATTTATTAATATTGGATCCGTGCATTTCGGATATCAACATTTTCCCATGTAGGCAGAGATATCATTCTAATCCTAGCTGCAATTAGTTTATTTTACAATAAAACATTAAGATTAACGCCTTAATCCTCTTGGGTTTCACTGGTTTTGACTGACTTTGTTCACCGATTTTCATAAACAGAGGAAACCCTGTTGAGGCTTCAAAAGGCTGGAGGCGGGGGTGGAGGTTCCTCTTCATGCAGAGCAGCAGCCCCACACCACAACTACAAACAAGTGACTTAGAGCATATTCACGAATAGCTCAAACAAAGCCTAGATCTAGATCCAATAGAGAACCTGTAGCAAGATTTGAAAATTGCTGTACAGACACACTCTCCATCCAATCTGACTGAGTGGGAGTAATTTATGAATGAAGAAAGAATTAGGTCTACAAAGCTGAAAGCAAAAAACACCAGAAGTTATGCAACTACTGTCACACAGAAGAGCCCTCTTTTTACTAAGATTTCACACAACCTGATAGCCACAGATGTTCAGTGACTTCATTTATCAATTATGTCTTCTTTTTTTAGTTTACCAATTGGTATATACTGCACTGTGTTTTAATTAGCTCTGATATGACATGTAAGTAAATGTTCAATTACAAACTGGATTACTTTGTCTTGTAAAGTGCATTGTGATTGTGAATTGGCGCTATATACAGAACTGCTTTGCGATGGTTACTAGGGAATAATTGCAGTCTCGAGATTTCCAAAGCAGTAGGAAAACATTCCCCCTCAAAAAAATCTGCTGCTGCAACTGGGGTAGAAACTTATTCAACAACGATTTGACTCACAGGGGGCTCAATAGAGATGTCTGCCACACTTTTAAGATTTCTGCTTACAAAACAGTATGAAAACCAAAATTCCTTCCACTTAATTATGGAGTCACCACTACGTGTTGGCATACTACATAAAATACCAATTAAAGCATCTAGACATTTGCGTTTGCAACACAGGAAACAGTGGCTGTGTATGCGCTTATTAAGGCAACTTAACACTGAAGTTAGTACAATGATCGTTTACATAATATTGTTATATGGCCATATTAAGTCACTGCAGCTCTAATTTAATGGCATTTTACAGCCTTTGTTCACGGCCTTTGGTAAACGTCTGGCATGTTCAGTCAGCATGATGACCCTCAGGTCGCCTTCTTAAGCAAGAAGGAGACATGTGATGCTCAGAAGGCGTCACCTGATTCAACCATAAGTAAAAAAAAAAAAGGAAGCAGTTTCCAGCTGCTTTAGTAGTAACTTTTTCTTAAAATTATGGAACAAAGAAAAATACACATTGTTCTTCCAAGAGAAAAATGAAAGACAATTCACTTTGCTCAGATCACTTATAAACATATAATCCCGGCACTAAATTCTGTTACCCACAATAATTTCCTGTGGGGGCAGAGGATATATCGACCTGTTGTCGCAGTCCTGCAAAGGGCAGGGAATTATTGGGAACACGGTATTACATTATCTTCTCATTCAGCCTTAGCCTGAGGGGTTAACATACAATAAACAAAACAGCAGACCACCACTACTTCAATTAAACTGTCTAATATGGCTGGATGGAAATCAGACAAGCTGCTCCCTAAACAGAGCTGTACCAAACGATCCAGTTCTACCATGAAGAGAATAAAACCCACATAAATTTATATCTAAGTTAACAAGAAGATTCTCTGCTCAAGAGTTACACAGTCAAGACATTAAAAGACCAATCTTGTTTTTGCAGTGGAAATAAATGCAGAACTCATCAAATTTAAAGGTCAGCGAGTCACGATGGAGCATAAAATGCAGAACAACAGAAAGTATAAAATCAGCCGTTACCTTTATATGTATCACTCCATGCAGAGACCCAATCCGCTGCTCTATGGACTGAACACAAGAGCCACAGGTCATTCCCTCAACTCTGAGGGAAACCGAGCACAGGTTTATCTTTTGCGTCATGACTGCTTTACCTAAAAGCACAGAAGGAGAGGAAAGATTTAAATGTCAAAACAAGAATACACCAGAAAAAAAAAGAAAAAAAAAGAAAAGGTAGAGCTGAGGAGATTGTTTTCTCAAGATGAGAGATAAAACCAGGACATTGCAAGACTATGACGGTCTTGTTGGAGTTCTATTAAAACGTCAATAAGAATAAGCCTCTGTATATGTATAAAAAATATATGCAGAAAATCTAAAAAAAAAAAAAAACATAAACCAATCTGGGATACTGATGATGTTTGCTGAAGTTTACCAATTGTTCATTATTAGTGAATTATATAGTTTAATTTTCATTTCTGTTGTATTTTTTTATTTGTTATTATGCAACTTTAACAAATGTTAAAATCTTATCCACTATATTATTTGTACTTGCCATTATTTTAGATTTCATTGCAAACATTTTGAATGTTTTACACTAAAATAAATAAAGCACAAGATGAATAAAGTATCTATCTATCTATCTATCTATCTATCTATCTATCTATCTATCTATCTATCTATCTATCTATCTTAAGGTATTTGTTGTTTTTTTCTATTTATTTTCTGTGTTGCATTTTATTAGTTCCTCAACCTATCTAATTTGTAAATTAATTTGCCTGAAAAAATAAATTCAGAAAGAAATAGATATAATTTCCATCTTTTCAAGATTTCAAGATCTCTATATTGCAAATGATCTCTATAAAAGCAAACATCTCTCTCTCTCTCTCCAAAGGTCCTAGCTTGCTGTCAGAATACCGGTTCCTTTATTATGAGTTTATCTAAAATATTGTGTTTACATGGTTTAGAACTGTTTTTTTCTACATTACTGCAAATCTACTGAGATTTCTTAAAGCCAATCATGTGGACAGTAGATCTTTTTAGACTTATCTAAAGTGCAATTAACATATAGAACCACTTCTAAGAACTGAGACACAAGACTTGAATTTTCACCTCAAGGAACGAGGACGAACAAATCAAATATGAACTGTGTTGACGTTTTGCTTTCGTCAACAGGTCGATTCTACAATAAAAATGCATGCTCTTTTCTAGATCCAGCGTATAAGCCTAATTAATCTAAATTTAAAATAATACTAAACATGCCTGACTAAGCAAACCAGGAGCTGCATTTACAGCAATAGTTACTAAACCGATTATTTGTCACTTCGTTTCACCAGCAGGAACACAACACAAAATATATTAAGTCAACTTGAGCTTTAGCAAGAGATCCGCAGCTATGTGTAGACAAATACGCCGCTAACAGAAGCGACTTTATAAACTCTTACCTTCAGTAGAGAAAAAGAAAGGTTAGCTACAGGCTACACAGTGTTGACTGTCAGGCTGAGAAGCTAAGCTAACAAGCTAACAGCCTCTTCCCAGCTTTGGTTACAGTGAACCAAGTAGACCCGTCTGGACATGGTGTCGGAAGTGAGGAACTACCGATACTGATAAACTGAGAGTTTCCTTTTCCTTGCTTTCATAAAAACTCTTCTGTTTTTGGTTCCTTCAACTCAAGCAGACGTGACTGATCACTGGGCTTCACTGCGTCATCCCGAGGGGCGGAACTCCGAAGCAGACATTCAGTCGTTACGGGTTAATTTTGCCCTCAGTTCGTTCTTAAGGCTGATACTCGTATAGAGTCATTCTATTAGAACCCTAAATTATTTGGGGTATAGCTTAACAATGAATAATCTGATAATCTTCATCGATTTTTACGTTATTTTATATCGAAAGAATTATAATATAGGCTATACTAGATATGAGTAAAATGAGTTTTTCAGCAATACTTTTGTTATAACTTCTATATAAACAGTTATAATAAAACAACAGCTATAACACATTAACACGGCGTTATCGTTTTTTTTGTTTAGCTTTTTTCCGAGCCGCCTTTAAACATAACATGAGTGCTACGACCCTCGTGCCTGTTTTGTGATAAATTTATTTATTTATTTATCTAAATAAATAAATAAATAAATATGTCTATGTTCAGCTACGTAGACTCATTTTGCCCCCCCAAAATAAGTCGATAGCCCCCTGTTAAACTCGTCTGTAGCCGGGGCTGGTCCGTAGTTCTCTGGATAAGCTCTGAACAAGCAGAGCTGTATTTGGGCGGTGAAGAGACGCTGAGGGAACCGTATCTGATGGGGAAACAGTAACACCAGCATTATGAGTAGTTTCTTCTTCTTCTGTGGATTGTAGGAAACAGCTATGTTTTGCGTCATACTATGCATGAGCCGGGGATTCTCTGGAAGAAAAGATCCGTTTTCTCTGTTTACACGACAACGGAAAACGTTGTTTCAGAAACATCGCACTCTGGAACCCGTTTTCAATCTGTGCTGCTGTCAGAGAAAACATTCAGTGGTTTCGTGTAAATGCACCCTACAAACGCAACAAAACTCTTCTGTTGTGTAAACGGGGCCTCGTAACATACAGGGAAGGAGCACCATGTTTCTACTCCCACCTGTTAAAGAATTTGTTTTACATTTCTCGCGCTGACATTCAGAGTATTATATGACAAAGTCCGAATTTTGGTTGAGTGCTTTGTGTTTGATAAGGTTTTTCCTCGTTCAGGGCTTTGTGATTCCATGTCCGTGAAAAGCGCTTTCCATGTAAACTTCTCGTTATTCCTGATGAATTGTATACAGCAAGGGCTTCCGTCTGTGTCCTCTGTTGCCGTTTTTTCAGCAATTAACTGTTTAATTCCTTAATGTAAAAAAATGTAAAGAGCTGTGTAGATTGCTACTTCATTTTTATGACAAGTGAAACTGAGAGAGACAGTATTGCTACTGTGTCATAACAATTGTTTGTACTGTACTATTTTAATAATTAATTTACCAGTTTCCTTGAGAAAAACAATTTTAAATATATGTTGGAGAACTATTTGACATCTCTACAGATCTTGTCAAATAATCTTACGATCTTTTCTCTTTATAAACTGGACTTCCCTTTTGATTTGTTTTCAGTATGGACTGGAAGAGAACATTTTTATTTTACTCATCCCGTTGAACCTGCACCTCTCTACCTCCCAACAATGCTGAGCATGCAGCAATAGTGAATGTGGATGCTTGCTTTGTGGCACAATGTAAAAATATTATACTGAAGTTTTCAATCTTCATTCGTTGTTTTTATATATCCCTGGAAAATAAATTACATACTTAACAGTCAAACATTAAACATAATAATAATAATAATAATAATAATAAATGCTCAGAAAAAATAGGACATCCTTCATCGGCCTAAGGAAAGCTTGGTTAACAGATTTCAGCTGTGAGATATTGTTGGGGGGTTTTCCCCACAGTGCCTAAAAAAGTATTCACCCTAACCCTTTTTATTGCTTTTACAAATCAATCATTGGTCAACAATATTTGATTTTAAGACTAAAATAATTATGAGAAACTCTTTAATGTTAAAGTGAAAAAATGAGTTCCACAAAATAATGACAAATAAAAAAACACAAAATAAGTCATTAGCATAGACCAGTATTTTGCTTGCCCTCATGTCCATCCGGGAAACTTTGGTCCACTGTGAGCAAAATTTATAGCCAAGATTCACTCCTGGGAAATCCTGAAGGTGACAGAATAGCCACATATGTCCTTCTTGCACACAGTCTGATACTTGTTTACAAGATCGCACGCACGCACGCACGCTCGCGCGCACACCCACACACACACACACACACACACACACACACTCACACGTGTGCACGCACGCGCACACGCACACAAGTGTCCACACTCTGACACACTGACCTACTTTCTCATCTCCACAGATGAGAAAGTAGAAAGTAGATTTCTCATCCACTTTCTACTTTCAAATCTACATGCACTCATTCAAACAGAGCGACCATGCCGACTGACAGGAACTAATCAACCAAACAAGGGGCTGGGCTGACTGTCTTCTGTGGAAACAAACCCAAACTTGTTGATTTCCCACATATATTCAGCTCCTGTGCACACAGCAGTGCAGAGATGCTCTTGCTCTTTTTATGCAAAAGGGCTCCTGCAAGGAAAAGGTCCTGTTCTAACTACTAGCTTGTCCTCCGCAGGCCCACTTTGTCTCTGCTCTGACAGTCGTGTTTGTGAACTCCAAGTCCCTGTCGTCCATCAAGATCGATGACACCCCGGTGGATGACCCATCTCTGAAGGTGTTGGTGGCCAACAACAGTGACACCCTGAAGCTTCTGAAGATGAGCAGCTGTCCTCATGTCTCCCCAGCAGGTTGTTATATGACTATACGACTGAAGTAATGATGTAGTCTACAGTGCCATTTTCCCCCATTTGGTCACCTTGCAAACACAAATATTAATTAGTTTTATTGAGATTTAATGTGATAGGCCTGCGTAAGATGATGCATAATTGTGAACTTGAAGGAATGTAGTAAATATTTCCAATGTTTTTACAAATAAAAATCTAAGAAATAGGGCATGGATTTGTATTAAACCATTGGGAGTCAATATTTTACAAAAAAAACATTTTACTTTTCCAGTTTAGAGACTGAACATTAGCTTGAACTAAATTAAACAGGGAATGTCTCTTGACATCAATTTTTATGTGAACAGCCTTGCAGCCAAGGGCAAAGGGTGGGCAGTCCATCCAAACGTTACTGACATTGAGACGTCATCTCTTTTCTCTCTTCAGGTATTTTGTGTGTGGCAGATCAGTGTCATGGCCTCCGGGAACTGGCACTGAACTACCATCTCCTCAATGATGAGCTCCTGCTTGCCTTGTCCTCTGAAAAGCGGACAGCGGCTTTGTGGAGTTTGTGAAGATGTGCGGGGGCAGGCTGATGCAGCTGTCCATCATGGAGGAGGTGTTGATTCCAGATAACGGCTACAACATGGAGCAGATCCACAGTGAGGTGTTGAAGCACCTGGGCCACCTGTGGTTGCCTGACATAATGCCCACCTGGTAAAGTGATAGGAAATGGACAACAGCCAGTGACAGCATATATATATAATATATGTACATCCCATGTAGGGACAAGCCCCTACATGGGGCATGTACATCGACAAGTTATTTGTCAATGTATCACTGACAAATAACTGAAGTGGCTGATATCAGGAAATCCTACCAATGGCTGGAAAAAGCTGGACTCAAGGACAGCACAGAGGCCCTCATCCTGGCTGCCCAGGAACAGGCCCTAAACACCAGAGCAATAGAGGCTCAGATCTACCACACCAGACAAGACCCAAGATGTAGGTTGTGCAAGGAGGCCTCTGAGACAGTCCAGCACATAACAGCAGGGTGCAAAATGCTGGCAGGGAAAGCGTACATGGAACGACACAACCAAGTGGCGGGCATAGTGTACAGAAACATCTGTGCAGAATATGGACTGGAAGCCCCGAGATCAAAGTGGGGAACACCCCCAAAGGTGGTGGAGAATGACCGAGCTAAGATCCTGTGGGACTTCCAGATCCAGACAGACAAAATGGTAATGGAGAACCAACCAGACATTGTGATGGTGGATAAAGAACAGAGGAAAGCCGTTGTGGTGGATGTAGCAATACCAAGTGACCACAACATCAGGAAAAAGGAGCATGAGAAACTGGAGAAATACCAGGGCCTCAGAGAGGAACTGGAGAAGGCCTGGAAGGTGAAGACCACAGTGGTGCCTGTGGTCATCGGGGCCCTCGGGGCAGTCACCCCCAAACTGGAGCAGTGGCTCAAACAGATCCCAGGAACAACATCAGACATCTCAGTCCAGAAATGTGCTGTTCTAGGCACAGCCAAGATACTGCGCAGAACCCTCAAGCTCCCAGGCCTCTG
Source organism: Poecilia formosa (assembly GCF_000485575.1). Taxonomy (NCBI): domain Eukaryota; kingdom Metazoa; phylum Chordata; class Actinopteri; order Cyprinodontiformes; family Poeciliidae; genus Poecilia; species Poecilia formosa. The sequence continues at coordinate 2,690,912 of NW_006799965.1, read as the reverse complement.
GTAGAGGACCCAAAAATAAATAAGTATTTCAGTTCTATGCAAAACCTTTGGATGGATGGAGAGCACAGTAAAAATGAATAGTTTTTTAAAATCTTATTCACATTTTCTAATGCTAAATTTGATAAAATGATCTGGAACTCGTAGTTTTATTTTTGACCATGCATTGAGGATCGATCACTAATTGATGCATTCTGTAGCTTTGTGAATTTCCCCTGGAAATTTCCACTCAGGCTCTGTAAGAGGTGTGGGTTTGCCATCTAGTGGTTGCTCTAACATGATGCGACAAACGTCATCAAATAATGTTCTCTATTTTGTTATGTTGCATTCCTCTGTTTAAGCTTTTCTTTAGGCTTGGAGTGTTTTTATTTTAATTATCAGCTTCTGCCTTAGCTGGACTGAAGCCAAGAGTGAAAACTTGTGATCAAGAAAGAACAAGTGTTTCCAGTTTATTGTGTCACACCTTAACATAAAAGCACGATGGGTGTATTTGTGACAGTTTGTTTTTGCTTCTTCTGCACATTTAAAGTTTAAATCCATGGTTTTACAAGTTAAATTTTATTTCAGTTTTTTGTCTTTTTATCTATAAGGACCGAATGTATTCACAACGTGTTAAATGTGGTTGTTTGGTGACTGGCTCTTATTTCTTGGCTTACCCTGAATCAAAACTCATGCTACCTGAGTTTTTACATGAGGAAGAAATACTGGGGGAACGTGATATCAAGTTTCAGTAATCAGCAAATGGGCATTTGAGTTAGATTGTGACAGATTAGAACAAAATGGGGTTATGCCAAAATGGAGAAATTTGTTCTAAGGAACAATAATCTTTGTTCTGTTCTGTCTTGTTAAACATAGTCAGCTCCTCTTGCCTCCTTTTCCTTAGCTTCGTAAACCAGCTTTTATTGAGCAAGAGTGAATTTCACTCAAAAGCTGGTGTTTTCTTTTGAAATATATATATATATTTTGTCGTAGAGCAGAACGGATTTGTGCTTCCAGTCTTAAATTTGTCTATGCACGCATCGCATCTTAGTTATATTTGACACGAGTTGGCTAAATTAGGAAACGGATTCATATCTGTGTATAAATGTTTGCCTTTATGCTGATTGTTATGGTTTTATTTTTGGAAATATGCGATAACATAGGAAACATTTGATTAAATGATTGGGCTTTTACACTAAAAACCTTTCAAATAACATTTTTACCATGTTGCACAGCCTCAATTTAGGTAATCATAGGGCAGCAGGGGTCTCATAGTGGTCTTAAACGTGAACAGACCTCATTCAGTTTGATTATATATGTTTATATTTCAGTGCAGCCATATTGCCGAGGGAATAATGCTGTTGCAATTTATTGAGCATAATTGGCTCTGAGTATCAAAGTGAGTACCGGGATGCAGGTTTTTCCAGAAAAACAAGCAGAGCGGACTCACTCTACCTGTAATCGGATGTGACATCATCATGTTATGGTGTTAACAGGTAGCTCAAGTCATCTATGAAACTGGTAATTATGTTTCTTATTGCTGTTGTTCTTAGAAACACAGTTTCACAGCTCTCGTGTGGCGAATCCAAATCTAAGCAGTCTGAATCCCTGCTTCCCTGCGTCCCGTGTGACCTTCTCACAGCCCTTCGTTTTCACCGCTAGAGGGCAGCAGGGATCTAACTGCAGGCAGCGGCGTGTTATATAAGCTGAGCCGCTGCTGTATAATGAAGTATGCCCATGATAACTCAGCCCTTTTTTACAAGTGGATGTGCTTGTGCACACTCCATTTCCATAAAAAGCTCCAGGATTTGCAGCATAGAAACCAATTTTCCACCTGATTCATTTTCACTTTGGATTTTGCTTGTTTTAATGAAGATGCTCCAACAGCATACGCCCTAAATGTTCACAATCGCTTTATTGGTTTGGCCTGAAACAGGTGAGGGGATAATATCGGAGACATTAGAGGAAGGTGCTTCTTTTTAAGGGTGGGTGGCCACTAACTGGGTTAGCACCGCCTCCTGAAAGCCCACCGGGATTGTAACAGGCTTATGTATTGCTTTGTTATGATGAGAAGAGGAAGACGGGTCTGTGCATGCTTTAATTAAGCAGTTTATTGCAAAATTAACTACAGTCAGAGAGCCACACATGTGCCAGTTAAGATATTTACAGTTTCCTGAATAAATTATCGTCGCAGTGTTCCTCGCCTCCCATCCGGTTGCCTCCGTTTCTCACGTGTGCACAGCCCTCTGACGGCTCTCTGTGATGACGTTCAGGCTAAGATCATCTCCCATGAAATTAGAGTCGGGGAGAAACTCGGGGAAGAAGTCCACAGGGGTCTCCAGGGTAGGAGAGGGTGGGTCAGAAAGCTCGTAGCGTTTGGCCGGTGCTCCACCCCTGAAGCCCCTCCACTCCTTGATCCACTGGTCCCTGGTAGAAGGGTCCATCCGGTCCAGCTGCCTGCCTTGTAGGAGCGGGGAGGGGGCGACAGAGTTCTTCAGCACATGAAACGTGTACCTGAGGGAAAGAGCGCGGTGATGAGAAAGTAGGCCAGTGAAAAACATATAGGCTTTTGATGTAAATCAGAGCGCTCTCTCTAAAAAATCAGCACTTTCAGAGGAAGCAGGGAAGAAGACGACTGAAGCAGCAGCTGATCCTCAACGTTAATATTAACATGACGCGTTTACAAATCTGCAAATGTAGTTGCAGTAAAAGGAAAAAAAAAAGATCTTTATCACAGTTATTGAGCTGAATAAGTCAAAAAGAAATGCAGAATAATATAATAGGTATGATCTAATTTACATGTTGAAAACATGCTAATAAGCTAATACACAGGTTGCAGCTATGCGGATGCTCCAAGTTTTATATTTGTAAGGCAAAGAGAAAGGAAACTTGGAAAAGTTATATATCAAGCTATAATCCTTTCTATTTCTTTGCTTTCCATTTGTTGTGCTGACTGGCTGATATAGTGAAATATATGAACAATTATATTAAGTTAAAACGCAGTTGGAGATGAATTTTTGACATTCAGCTCACAAAATAATTTTCCTTGTTCAAACTCATGAAAAATATGTGTCCTTTTTATAAAAAGTGGGACAACGCCTTCATAGCATTCGCTACAATTTCAGTCTTCAGCTATTTTGTAACTGAGTCTAAATTTAAGATGACAAATTCTGACATTTTTACTGTGTAATTGTTAATCTCTATAGTATATTATTTAAGGATTGTTCATTTTTTTATTCAGTAAGAACTTTTTATTACATTTTGAAGCAAAAATATAAAAACGTTCATATACATTTTTAATTCTTTTTTTTTTCAAATTTTTATACATTATCAGGCAGTTTCTATTGTCATTTTGTTTAAGGATGAAAGACAGATTTAAAAAAATCATTTTAAAAAAATTTAGTGCCTTATCAGTATACACTTTCAACAGAAAGTGTTGCAAAAATAAATTAGTGCAATAAATCACAGATGCAGAGAGGAGGACTGTACCTGGGCAGCAGAGCCACCACGGTGCAGAGGGTGACGATAAGGTAGAACATGGGGTCGGCCATCTGGTTCTGGAGGATCCAGTAAGGATTGGATGGAGGATTACAGGTAACACAGGTGGCGGTGTAGGCCAGCGTCACAATAAAGTACAGCGCCACACTGCCCAGCATGATGATCCAATGGACCAACGTCTACCACGCAATCAGAAACAAAACGAAAGAATTACACAAACTGGCATTAGCATTGTCTGGTTAGTGCAATTTTTATGTCAATAATTTTATGGAACTTCAGATAGTTAATGAGTTAAAAGTGGTTCTATGAAATGGTTTAGATCAGCCAGAAGGGAAGAAACTATCATATCACGGCAAACAATCCGAACAAACCTAAATCTATTCCAAAAACAATAGTATTGGTTTAAATATCACTTCAGCACTCACCCACGATTTGATTTCGATGCCAAGATGCAGCAGGATAGTAAATAATGCAGCTGTGTTGAGTGGCGTGCCAAAGGTGAAAAGATCAACGTCTGAATCCTGGTAAGCCTAACGGGAGAATAAAACAAGTTGTCAAATGTTTGGCAGAATGACTAATAGTTGAATTTCTGTGACTTATAATGACAGATGTGTTACATACCAAATATGGAATGAAGAAGCAGACCAGACTTTGGTAGAAAGCATCCAATATGGCAATCCAGAAAGTTAAAAAATTGTATTCCTAAATTAAAAAAATAAAGACACATTTACATACAGTAGTAAAATCAACAAATGAAAGTCATATTTACTAAAACTGTTACTTTGAATTTATTTTCTTCACTAACCCCTTTTCCCTGACCGGTTCGGTACAGCTCAGGAACCCCTTGCAGCACCTCCACTGAAACATCTTTGTCAAAGATGCCAAACATGATGGGTGGAGTGGAGGTGAAGAACAGGTTGAAGAAGATCATCAGCCAGTAGTCGATCATTGTTGTGGCAGTGAATCCACAGAAGAACTGATACCAGAACAGCAAGTTCACGTAGGCCTGAGGAGCGCATTGAAAGGCACTGTTATTTTACTCTTTATAACAGAATACACAGATTATTCATACAGCAGAGCAACACTCACCACATTCTTGTAGAAGAAATAAATGATCATGTTGGCCAGTCGAGTGTAGCACCAGTGTCCATGGACGAGGACAAGCTTTTTCAGGTGCTTGAACCGTGATATGGCAAAGTCACTCGCCATGACCGCCTGAAAAGACCAAAACACCCAACACACGTGATTCAGTCTGGGAGCAGGACGGATGTAAAGGTCTTTACAAAAATCAGTTCCCACCTGCATGCCCTCCTGACCGGATATCCCAATGCCAACATCAGCTGCTTGGATCATGTTGACATCATTTGCACCGTCACCTGGGAAAAAAGTTTGAAGCATTATTACCTGTGTGGTCACTTTTTAAAAATTTGTTGTCAATTTTTTTTTAATTGACCCTAAAGTTTGTCATTTCGTACTTCTTAGTAAACACAGATCACTCAAGATTAGGTGTTTTATGAGAACACTTAATAAATTAGTGCATCAGGTCAACTCTGCTGGTCTACCAGTTGTGTCTGGTTCCACACACACTTGTGTAAATCCAGAGAGAAAAGTCAAATATAATTGGTTCATTTTGCAATAACTGATGTGTAGAACCAAACAAACCTTAAAATTCAACATGATTAAGAAGCGAATAAAAGGAAGAGGTAGCTGCCATAGGAGAAGATTATAAACAAACAGCATAATTTCTACTTTAACTTACCTACAGCTAGCGTCATGACTTTGAGTTTCTCCCTGACCAGTTTCACCACTGCGCTCTTTTGCAGGGGCGTCACTCTGCAGCAGAGAACCGAGCGGCAGTGTTTTGTCAGTTCTACGAACCGCTCCTGCAGGTCAGGCGACTTAGCCATATCTAGAGTGTTTCCATCAATCACCAGAGAAATGTTCTGGGTGGTGCCAGCGTTGCGAGGGTCATCTCTGTACCTCCTCACCTCCTCCAGAGTGCAGTCCAGGATGGCCGTGCACGTAACCTGGAAAAAAAAACAGAAGCTTCTAATGACTTGATATTTAGCTAAAGATGCTTTTTTTTTTTTTACAATAATAATAATAATAAAAAGGATATGTTTGGCTAATGAACCAAGTGATGTTTTTCAAAAATGCCCAGAAAATAAATAGAGATGACACAGTAGAAATCTGCTCTTTAACAGGACACAGATTACTGTACGTGCTGAGTCAGGCTCTGGTCCCATTAGATTCATCATTATTGTGTCTAAATAGCTCCAGACGTAGCCAAAAGAAGGTTGTGATGATGACTGCTCCACTTTTTAGTTTTTCTAAAAACAGATTACAGTTCTCGGTTCATTAGTGTTGGTGGGAAGGTGGATGTGGGAGGCCGTCTCTCCAGTGGTCACTGAGTTATGGTTGTAAAAAAAAAAAAAGTTCATTAAAGTGTATTTCCTGAGAGGGTTGAATATTAGACTGGTAATTAGATATGAAAGCATTAGTTATGGTGTTGGGGGGTATCCCACTCCATTCGTCATCAGTCACTGGTGCCTCCGAGGGACACACAGCAGCCCCACTTATTTCAGACAGATCCACGTGTATCCCTTAGAGCTGCCAAGTAATTTTTTATCCATCCAGGGCCAGAAGGAGAAGACATGGTCAAGTCATTATGAAAGGCTTGTTCCTGCGCAACCACATTTTAATGACCTGAGTGAGGTAGGCCCCCCACACAGTACACCTTATCACGCTCTAATGGAAAGTTAGGGTGTAAATTTTAGTTTAAATGTAGAAGGGGTCAAATGAATGGAGACGTTTAAGTCGGAGGCAGGAAACTTCTTCAGTTTGCACCTCGGAAAATCCTCTTAAGAAACTTATTACAAACAAGATATATGTGGATATGAATACATACAAAAGTGTTAGACGTTTTTAAATATTTTTATCTTTTTGATTACTGAAACTATTTAAAAAAGTTATTGTGTTGGTCAAATATTTTATTGTACTGCTGGAATTCATTTTTACATGTCGGATGACTTCATTCATTACGACATTATGTGAGCATAAGATATAATGTGAAACATAATTGTGAGTCACTTTTTTTGACAGTCACCATTAAATGTGATAAAAAATAGGCAACAAGTTTCACATCTTGTTTTACTTTTTGACCATCCATACACTAACATAAGTTAGCCTTGTGGAAATAAATGTTGAAATATTCTTGTCTCAAATCTGCAAAGCTTCTTGATACAAAACGGGATCTAATTCTACCTGGCATGAGAAATGCTTGTTGAGAGGTTTCGTCTGTGCATGATTGAATTTGTTGGGCATAATTGGGAAAAGTCCACACCTAATTAAGGTCCTGAAGTCAATTTTCTATGCATTAATGTGGGAGGCGAGAGGCAGCCGAGGCTGGAGTCCCGCTCTGCTCTCACAGCAGCTGCACTCAACAGTAGCGCAACACAAGCAGCAGGAAATGACATTGTGGAGGTTTTCTTTAGAGGAAATGTTAAACCTGAAATGCAAATTCAAAAACCTGTTCTGTTTGGTATTTATTGATGTGTTTTGATGTAAAATAAAAAATATGAACAGAGCTCCCCTTTGTCAATATGAGACAAACACTTTAAATGAAAAACAATATGATTGTATTAGGAACAGAAACACATCGTACCAGACTAATAAGTCTGGGTTTGAGGTATTGTGACTCTGCACTCAGGGAGCTCCTCAGTCAGGGGATGGCAAACAATCATCAGAGTTACCCGTCAGTCACGTCTGACTGTTTCATCGTTTACATGTATATCCAGGCAGTAGGGGTTATGATCCCTCTGTGTTGCAAACAGTGTGAGAAATATAAGAAAATATCTCCACATTTCTTATTTACTGGTCCATAAAAGCCCTGAATATGTTTGACCTTTTATTCACAACTTAAAACACACAAACCGATAAAATCTCCTACTGTCCTACAGCGAATGCAGATTTGGGCAAAAAGAAAACAAAATCGCAATATAAACTTTTATTTATTAATTAACAGGGATGGACCAAGAAATCATCTTGTAAACAAATTATAGGATTTTCAATTTGACCAACCAGCTGAAAACTCTTTTTCAAGGAATAAACCATAAGTAAGACAACACTCTTCAGTGTGGAAACTGGTCCAGAGGAAAGACAGAGGTTCTCAGCATCATATAGTATCTATCTATCTATCTATCTATCTATCTTCTATCTATCTATCTATCTATCTATCTATCTATCTATGATTCAACTGTCATCAAAAGGCTGTGTTAAGTATTTTTATACCTTTACGATAAAGTTATGACTTTTTTTATATATAAATAACGGTGCCACGCTGAAACAAGCGACACTCAGAGAAGCAGCCTGCTGCCTCCTCACCTTGTTTTTGCAGCTCATGTTAATCACCAGGTCTTCCTCCTCCAGTAGCCTGCAGGCATAGCCGATGTTGACAGCCGTCTCTGGCTTGTCACCTGTCAGCACCCACACATGGATCCCTGCCTCCCGCAGAGCCACAATGGTGTCTGGGACTTTCTCCTGCAGACGGTCCTCAATGCCAGTTGCCCCTGTAGGAGGACAAATATCCCGAGACAGGCATCATTCGCACAATGATCTCGTCACGAGGACGTGCCTCTCTAGTGCTGGGAATGGTGGGGTTGATGGGTGTTACCTAGCAGGGTGAGGTTTGTCTCCAGCTGCACAGCGGTTTGCATGATGAGCTCCTCTCTGCACTCCATAGCAGCCTGCGCCCTTTTCCTCTCACCTAGCCAGCTTTGACACGTGCTCTCACTCACAACCTGTCACAGATGAAGAGAAATTATAAAAACAAGTTCCTGTACTGTAGGATAAATGATAAATGGTGTGAATTTCTAAGGATTTCATACTTTTTTTGTGATGCAGAGTGTGCGGAGGCCCTCCTTTGCATAGCAGTCGAGGTGGTATTGGGTGTCAGCTGCTATATTTTTCTCAGTTCCACTGAAGTTTTCTAGAAGCAGAATCGGAAATGTTTACTTACAATAAGCTCAATTTATTAAGTATGAACGAAATGCATCTAGAAATTTCCTTTCTTTTTTGACCAGCATGTACCTGCATAAGGTGTTCCAAGTAGCTCCATAATGGAGTAGTCTGCACCTTTAGTGTACAGCACGTAGTCTTTGGTGACTGGGTGTCTCACCAAAACAGACATCCTCTTTCTGTTGGAGTCAAATGTCAAGGTGTCCAGCACCTCAAACACCAGGTCCTCCCCAGATGGGAGCCTCACAGTCACACTGTCAGGGGTCCGTGCCAGCAGGATGAAGCCATATGCTCTGGCTGCGTACACCAAGGCGGCCTCATCGGGGCTCTCCGCCTCGTAGCACAGTTCCTCTGCCTCTACTATAGTGCTGCCATTTTGAGACGGAGCGTGGAGAGAACAAGTCCGGAGTCTGTTTGCGTCTGCTTCGTCCTCCGTCTTTGCAGAGTCTATGACTGGATCTTCTGAGAGAGTGCGGTTTCTCTTGTCGCGCTGGAAGAAAGCGCCGGCTTTTTTCACCAAACTGGAGAAGGTCTCCAAAGGGTTGCGCATCTGGCTGGATTGTGGAGACGTGCACTCCTGAGTCAATGTGACAGCATAGCAAAAAGTTACAATGCTACAGTAAGAGACACATTTTATTATGAGCCAAACAAATGAAGCACATTTATAAATATATTTTTCCAGTTTAGGGGTTGAAAAACTCACTGCCTTTCTAATGTACTTTAACGCTTGTATTTTATTGCTGACACAAAATAACAAATATGATTTTCAAAACTGTTTCCAAATTAAAAACAAGAAACATAAAAAGCAGGGTTTGCATTTGTATCCAATCTCTGACAGTCAAGACACAGTAGAACCACCTTTCATAACAGTCACCCCTGTAAATCATTTGGCGATCCCTCTGCCAGAATTCATATTTAATTTTTACCCAATCTTATCTTGTAAATAGCTCACGCTGACTCAGAGTGGATGAAGAATGTCTGTGAACATTTCAGGGTTTGACAGAAACCTGAGTTTTGTTCTCATCCAAACAGAGCAACCCCCTCCTCGTCGTTGCTCTCTCCCCTATGGCTTGTGGTAAAGTGGAAATAGCTCTTATATGGCTTTTCTCCTAGAATGGCTTTCTCTTTGCCGCTCTTCTATAAGAGGCATATTTGTGGAGTGCACCTCTAGTGCTTGTCATGTTAGAAGATTGTTTGACCTGAGTAATGGATTTCCTCCGCAGCGATAGTGGATTAAGCAGTGCTCAGAGATATATTCAAATGTTCAGATATAATTTTATAACTAGCATCTCTACAGTATTATTCCTGACCTGTCTGCTGTGTTACTTGAGCTCCATGATACTGTTTGTTCACTAATTTTCTCTAATTAACCCCTGATATCTTTATTGCCTGCTATATTTGCATCAAGATTACATTATACAACAGTGGACTTTATTTATTATTTTGTTGACTTTTGAGGGAAATTAGCTTCACTGGACATAATTTAGGGGAATCAGCGATAAGTGAACTGCATATAAATGCATAACACATTGTAAAAAAAAAAAAAAATTAAAAATTAAAATCCATGTAATTTACTATTTTCTCTGCACATTCACTTTTTTGATCCATCACATAAATAATCAATAAAATACATTTAAGTCTGTGGTTGTAATATGACACAATGTGGGAAGGTTTAAGAGCCATTACAGCTTTTCTCTGTCACTTTCGTGCATTTCCGGAACAGTCCTTGACATTTGCGAATACTAAGCGAATGCAGAATCCCTCACTATCTTAAAATCCTTCGTTCGTCTCTGAAAAGTAAATATTTGTGTCAATGGACATCTCGGGTCCATCAGAATTTCAAGTCCTCATTTCATTGTTTGTGGATAAGACAGTCAAACTGTTTAGTCGTGTTGCTAATATGACAGTGTCAGTTTATGGATGATCTGCTGTAAATTAATGCTAAAACTTAGCATGACAAATATTGTAATCTGTATTTGTGGGATATTTCTTAATGGCAAGATTCATATTTACATCTTTACTGTTAGTATTGTAATTAGATGATGACCATGTCACTGTGAAGGAAAAGACAGCAACGCAGAGATCCAAGAAAAACAATAAACAAAAGTAGAAATGGGAACATAGGACAATATGTGCGCATATATGCTTGACATAATATGACAATATTTTGAATGTTAAGACTTATATGATGAACTTATGTTTAAATGTTGTGATGGTCGAGACAATTCAACAAAGATAATACATTTAAATCAACATGACAAAAGCAACTGAAATTGTAGTAAAAAGCAGAGCATTGTACATAATCACTTGCTTCACAGACATTTTAAACAGCTTTTTTGATGTGCAGAAGTGACAGAATGACCTGAATAGGTAGTTTTAAGAATTAAAAATTTACTCTGAGAAATGAACCAAAGTGACTGAGAAAACCGTTTTGCTTTTGCAAAGGGCTGTTACTTCTGCTTTCTGTACGACATGGGAAGACGGCATAGTCGAATTGCCAGTTTTCAGTTTTTTTCTCGAAATTGCAGGACACTTATTGTTTAAAACAGAGATAAATTTGTGGTTTTGCAGGCCAGTTGCAGTAAACTCACCCTCTGCCTGTGAGCATTTTCCGCTGAAACAACAACGGTGTTGCAAATGGCAAGAGCCAGGAAGAAGTCCAGATGAGGATCAAAACTTCTGTTGCCGTCTCTGCGGCCTCCGCTGCTCTCTGCTCTGCTAATCTGCTGAAGCAGCTTCTGGTCTGGAATCACCTCAGTTTCCTGGAGGAGCAAAAGTTAATCAGTTTGCTAATTAAATACTGCCTGGGTGCTGATAAACCATGTCTCAGTTACATTAAGTTCTCCCAAAGCTGACGTAATAGACTCGGAGAAAGTTTTTCTCATTGAAACTTTCCACTCAGTCGTGTTTGACCATGGATAAGGCAGGTTTAAAAGGCTGAGGAGGCTGAGAAGAGGAAAGCAGCATTATTATATTTTTATTCATAGAGGCATTCTACCCTGCTGGAGACGCAGCGTGAGGAGGAGTAAAAATGGGATCCATGCTGCGTTTTTCTGTCTCTGTATCTCCTCCCCTTTGCTCTGTAGACAAAAATAGGTACAGAGAAACTATACTGTATGTCTAAACAGCAATGACTAATCTATAGTGCACATTTACTGTTGATGTAACATTGGTAGTCTGCGCCAAATGGTACTCAGTGTGACCATATGTCCTGTCACAGACACAGGGGCAAAGCTGAGCAATCGCTGACACCGAGAAGCTTGACCATCTGCGGCAGGGACAGGGACCACGAGGCCCTTGACTCAGGGATGAGTCAGATTTGGGTAAACAGATTGACACTATGAGGTTTTCTTTGGGCATATTTATATGCTGTAAAAGTTTGATATATACTCTTGCTGATTAAAAATGTGTGAATTTTAAATCCTAAAAATGCGCAAACGAGGTTGAAAAGTTGATCAGATGTCGTAGCCCAGTGTGAAGATGGATGTAATGTCGTGTCTTTGTGCTCCCCGGTCATTCGTCCTGTAATTTCAGAATGAGCGTGTGGTCTTCATACCAGTGGACTGCTGAAGGCCGCATCGCTGTGTGCATTCGCTGCCACCTTGCTTTTGCGCCTTCTGCCATGCCGTTGTGTGTCTGGCGGGCTGATGTCCTCAGCTTCCAAGGACCACCTGGATCGTGGGAGTTGTTGATGCTGATTGAAGATAACCTCCTCCTCAGACTCAGGCTCATCAATGACATCAAGGCGGATGGCTGGGAGGCAGCAGAGATTTTGTCAAATTAGCCTTGAACTGTCATAACAGAGACATAAAACGTATATACATACACACATATATATAGTTCTGTGCCTTCCCCTCCGCGCCTTTCCAACTCAGCTCCATCAGACTAGCGGCAGCAGCAATGAGCTAACACCTGATAGAACTGCACATCTGCTGAGCTTATTTTACAAGCTACTTCTCACTCCAACACTCTTAAGCATGACTGTAAATGGCATAACGGAGGAGTATTGTTGTGGTGATGTGGGAAAGGCAGAGTGTCAGAAACAGTAGGAGCATCTTGAAGAGACAGAGGCCAAATTCAAGGTGAAATTACAAAGTTTATTTGTTTAACCCTTTGACTGTCATGAAGACACCCATTGGATAACACATAAGCATTTTGAGCATAACAGTTAAGGGGTTAGGTTAAGTTTGATGTAAACAACATTTTCTAACAACTGGAGGTAACTGAGCTACTGAATTGTGCTATAAAATAGTAATATCTGCCTGGAAAATAACATTTTGATGTGCTTTGCGAAATTCTTTGCTGAAATTTTCCTTCATCATGCGACCATTTAGAACTCTCATAAACTTTAAAATTATCCTCCAGAAGAATTGTCCATAAAAAGCTGAGCAAGGAGCATCATCTTGGTTTCTTAAATGTCTCCTTACCGTTTTCTTTGTGCGGATACTCGGTTCCCATGACGGAGCATCGTCGGAACACCATCTTGTTCTCAGTGAGGGTGCCCGTCTTGTCTGAGAAGACGTATTCAATCTGCCCGAGGTCCTCCGTGATGTTCAGAGCCCTGCACTGGACCCGACTGTCCGTCTCCTCGTCGTACAGATCGATGTCATTAGTAATGAAGAAGATCTGACCCACTTTTACCAATTCGATGGACACGTAGAGAGAAATGGGAATCAGGATCTGGGAGGAACGATGAGTGGAAAATAATGCAGAGAGGACAAAGGGGAAAAAAACAAACAAAGTGGACAAGAACAAAAGAGTTAGCTTAATGAGTTTAAGCTGAGTTGGAACAACATGTTTGAGTGATGACTGTCTGACACCTGAAGAAGGATGATCATCGTGAAGAACATGTAGAAACTCTCGAGACTGGGAACGTCCAGGTGACCGTTGCTGTCAGGAACCAGGAAAGAGGGCACACCTGGCAGAGACTCCAACCACAGGTAGTGACCTGTATGGATGAAGACAGCTCCAATGACTTGCTCTCATCATCAAACAGACAGGAAACCTGGACTCCTCATCACATCCCTCCTGCTTTCTCTCTCTTTGTGAAGGATGAGTTTAGGCGTACGATCAAATTGAGCATGGTTTAATTCAAGAAGCTAACGTCACACAGTGACTTTGCATTTAAGTGATGTGATTTATTACCAAAGGCTCCGATGAGGCACATGGCGAAGAGGAGAATGAGGCAGAAGAAGACGTCTACGTTTAGCTTCTGCTCCAGTTTGCTTCGCTTGTATCTCGACCCGTTGTTGTTGAGCATGGCCTTGGTTTCATGGCCTTGAAAATTTCAGAAGAAGGCAATTATTCAAACACTGATGAAAGTCCTCATCATATCTTCAGGCTGATATTAGTAGAGAGGTAAAAATAAGCAAGCCATTTAGATAAATAAAAAATAAAAAAATAAGGAAACAGTTTCCATAAAAAGAAACAATGCATTAACAGCTTTCATTACATATATTGTCCTGATACTTTTGCCTTTCTGTTTAGGATTTGAATTAAAATATTTACATAATTTTGTATTTGTTTTGGTAATTTTGGCTTCGTCCTTGCATTAGCAGCAAGCATCAAACTTACATCGGCACATTTAGCAAAGCTTAACACACGGATTAAATAAGCTGAATCTCAGTGAAGTCAAGGTACAAAACCAAACATGCATCATTTGTCCTGTTGAAAAGTTGAAGGCCAAGGCAATCAGCAAGTTGCGAAATTACCTGCATACACCACAAAGCCAACAGCGTGATTCGTGTTTCTCACTGTGCAGCCTCGCAGCAACAAACTCTCAATGCTGGCGCCCACCTTGTCTTTATCAGGTTTCTCTCTGCAGCGAGGGAAAGTGACAATCGTTTTTACTGTCAGACCTTGTTAGATATTCATTATTGCTGACATATTCCCCATTAGAGCTCCCCTGCTTTATGTCTGTAAATGAACAGCCTGAGCTGACCGCCTGTAGGAGCTGTGGTGCCCGGGAAAATCGATTATGGTCTATTACCGCCCCAATGATGTGTCGGCTATTATTGAGAAGTCCAGTGAGTGGGTCGGAATTAGTTTTCATGCTTCTTGGTAAGGTACGGAAGAATAGCTTCTTTTTTTTTAAAATCTACACCAAATGTGCATTTTAATACTCACACGAAACACTTAAAATGATTCAGATTGCTGTTGGGCCTTTCACACACCACAGTCGAATTGAAGCTCTCCGGTTCAAATCCAAGATTCTGGAGAATAAAACACAATACAACCTCATTTCAGTACGAATATGTACCTTTTATTTTCAGCTTCACCTAAACTTGAACAACAACAACAACAACACAATTATATCTGAATCCTTCTGCCTGCAATTAAAATGTAAGCTCGAATGTATGTGGACTGACATGTATGTTTTTTGACGTTTGTTTCCCTCTTTGACATTTAGCAAGAGAAGCAGGAACCGTAATTAATGTCAGAACGAGTCAGCAATATTTCTCACCGCTGCCCCAAGTCCAGAAACTACTATCCTCTGCTTCAGGTTGGTTTCCCCGTCCAGGTTGGCCGTCTCTAGGTGGCAAACCCCGTTAGGGTCGGACGAATAGAGGAGGAGCAGGTCTGCAGGGACGATCTCATTGGAAACTACCCGCACAAAATCTCCCACTCGCACGTCCTTCCAGCGTCTCTCCACATATTGCTTCTCCCTCCTATAGTCAGAGAAGTCACAGTCATGTTTAATAAATTAGGACATATGTCCTGATGGCTCTTGTTTGTCAAATTAAAAGTGCCTTTTGAAAAGAAATAACCTTCAGGCAAAAATAACCTTTAAAAACCCACATTTTGGTTTCTAAAAATTGTTTTCGTATTGGACTAATGTGATATTCTTCATGTTTTCAATAACTATAAGCGAAAAAAATCATCATAATTAATGGAAATAAAGGCTGTTATTTAGTTAATCTTTCTCCTGTGTTTCAGCTAGTAGCAAACTTCCTGAAATGAATGGACTTTTCAAGAATATACTAATTTATTGAATGGGTCTGTAACCATCAAACCCCAGATTGGCTTTCTTGTACTGTGCCTCACAAGACGTCATCAAAGTTTATTGAAATTTTATGGGAAAGCCCAACATAGATGGTGCATAATTGTGAAGTGGAATAAAAGCGTCACGTGGTTTTCAACTTCTTTTACAAATTAAAAAAGTGAAAAACACGACTGAGTTCATGCCATTTGAATGAAAACTTTTTAGAACGTAGCGTTGCTGCAATTACGGACACAGATTTTTTGCAGCACATCCGGCTCCAGTACATTTTGCATTTGCTCAAACTAAGTCCGACTGACTGGGTTTATATGAAGATGTGTCTTGCCACAGGTTCTCAATTTCATTTCTGTCTGTACTTTGACCAGGCCATTTAAACACGAGTGTGCTTTCATACTCATCAAGACTTTCAAGTATTTTAAAATCTGTTCTCTGAGCAAAGCCAAGCCAGTATAGAGACTTTAATACTGGGTCAGAAAGGTCTATTTTCCTAGTTTTAGTGAGAGTGCATGGATGTTTTTTCTCAATATTTCATAAGGATATTAGTCCTATCTTAGAAATGTCCTTCAGGCGATAGAAGGCTGACTTCGTAACCGTCTTTATGTGTCTCTGAATGTCCTGGTATTAATCTCTCATTACAGCCAGAAATTGGTCTTGTTCAGTAATTTCCAGCTGTAATAACTAAAGCTGCTTATACCTTGATCGTTATTGTCCAGATATAATAGCTTCAGTTTTGTTTCTATTCAGCTGGAGGAAGTAAAGTCTTATCCACGCACTGATTTGTGCATCTGCTTTAAATGGGTTCATACTCACCTGGTGACATTGTTATTACTTGCTCAGTGATGGTGACTAATCATAATAAGATGATTTAGCAAAATCATGTAGATATTAAATAATTATAGGAAAGTTCAATGGTACTACTGGCACAGTCAGAAACATGAAGGACTGTATAGTTTGTTCAAATTATTTTCTAATCTGATTTGCTTAATGCAATGAAACGAAGCAACATTAACCCCTATGTAAAGAGGAAATGGTAATTTTGGATCCTCCAATAAATCTGCTGTGTGTTTGAAGGAGAGAACAGAAAGAAAAGACGTTTCGTGAATGAACTTTTCTGAACTTTGTGATGTGAAACAGTTTCAAGATTTCAAGGAGTGTTTTGCATTATGGTTAAAAACCAGCATATCAAGCTGACTGAGCACCGGCAACAGAACGTTGAAAGTATGTTGCCCTGCATGTAGAACCTGATGGGTTAGTTACCACTCAACACCACGCCTCACTCCCAACAAAGCCAGGAGGGGAGCCTGCTGTATTTTTAGGATGTCGCATTCGTCACCTTGCATACGTTACTGTACTTTCAAAAATGTCTTTTGTGCGTCAGACAATCTGAGTTTAGATATGCGCTCCCACTTTGTTTGTACTGTTTTGCAAATGTCTGGAGTTCTTTCTAATGCGCTTTTCATATATCTTTTTTATGGAAAAAAAAAAGAATTTTTTCTTCAACACTCTTAACTCCATCCTAACAAGATGGAGTTTCAACAATGTTATGGTTAGTCATAGCAGGAAACTGAGCAAAGAACAAATTTTAAATGGTAGCAGGAGAATATCAACAGAAGCCAACACAATTATTTCTTTACCTTTTTCTCTTTATCTCAGCACACATAACCCAATATACTGTCAGGACTGGGATGAATATTAATAAAAAATAAGTCTAAACCATACAAATCTTTTAGACAGACATTCATAAACCACAAGAAAAGATCATCCTCATCAAGGAGACTACAAAAAGTATGTGGAAGTAAAATATTAGGAAGTTAGGGTTAGCTTTGATTTTACTAAGATTATTATTATTATATTGAGCGACATTTTAAAACATTAATACAAGAGGAATTTCTTTGAGTTCAAATCCATGGTCACTGTATTTTGGATGAAGGAGGCCAACAGGGAAAGTGGAAGTTTTCACTTACTCCAATCATAAAAATCCAACATGGCTGCCATGTCTTCCACACAGAGTGTTAGTTGTGGCGATAAACTGTTTGTATCACATAAAATCTTTTCACAATCTCTTTCACAGATTCTTTGGTGTTTAAATAAATAAAATTAGTGCTGAGGTTATATTTCAAATACCATCAAATCCTGCACAGATCTGTTGTTATCTATGATGACACGCTTTCTAAAACTTACAGTGATTAAGACATAATGAAAGAAAATAAATAAAAGGTGAGGTAATTGTTGGTTTATTACATCACCATTTTGACATTCAGAAATGACATCAAAAACATATTGTTTTTCTTTTCTGATATTGTGCTGCTCTAAATAAAATACAAAAGATCATTTGCAGTTAGCTTGTGGAGCGAACATAATTAGCTCATCAGAGCACACAGCAGATAGCAGGTCCCACTGGTTTTCCAACTGGAACACAGTTAAGTAGGTTTGATGTCGTTTCCAGATCCCGGGTTCAACGTCAGAGTAAATAAATGACCACTAGAAGTATGTTGTGTTTGAAGCAAAATCATTTTTGCTTCAACAAGTCATCTTTTCAACTGTGGCTTGCAGTTAATCAGTTATTCTGTTTACCCCGTGAATAATTTAAACCACGATTTATTTTAAGTAGCACTAAAGGTAATCCAAGTACCAGAGTTAGAGAATAATGAATCACGTTTCATATGAATAACTCAGCATTTTGGGACATTGTGCTTGTCGGCTTACTTAAGAAACAAAAAACATCAAGGCTGCTTCATGATCTGAATACAAAGTCTGAAGCCTTGGCCTGAGGTTAAATTAGCTTAACTCCACACAGACTGCAGACAAGACAACATCTGGGTGAGTCAGCAGGTGACACTGGGATGATTTTGTGTAAAGCAAAAAAAAAAAAAAAAAAAACATTTTAAGAAATGTTTCTCTGCAAAGTGAGTTAATATATCAAAACAGTGAAAGTTTCAGAATGAACTTTAACTTGAGAAATGATTTTAAAACTAAAGAAATTTTTGTATCTGGTTTCTTTGGGGTAAACTAGATGTTACTTTCAGTCTATGTGCAAATGTACTCTTTCAAACAACATTGAATACAACAAAATGCTTGTAAGGTGGAGGTGGTGATTGGTTATAAAGGTCCTCCATATGCAGGCAGTGCACAAGAAACAATAGCATTTAGCAGCTCTATTAAGAGCTGCCGTGCCTAAGCACCACTTGACTGACAAGGGTTTCAGATGGGAAAAAATAGTATTTGATGGCCCATAGGATAAGACGTTTGATGCTTCACCTAAAACTATTCAAACAACAACGAGAAAAAAACGACTTGATGGGAAACAGATGGGAATTGGGGCCAAATTTCTATCATTTGACTGTATTCCACGTGAGGATCTACAGTCAAAGATGACTAGGCTAAACGAATGACTTCTAGTCTAGTTTCTATATGAAAAGATGTGAAAATTCTGAGTTGCTTCAGGAAACATCCTGAGTTGCTTCAGGAAACATATATATATATATATATATATATATACACAGCTCTTTACAACTCTTTACAATCCAGCGATGAAAGTTTAGGAGTTCCAGTAAGCTCAAAGTAACGTAGAGGATCTGATCAAGCTAATTATTTGATTGCATGAGTGTCAGAATCAACTCTGTATGAAATCTGCAGTCTTTTCTGCATGAACTGGATAAAATCTGCTGTGTTTTCTCTCGTCTAAAGCTTTTCAAGCTATTTGTTAGCTTGAAAAGCTAACAATTAGCTTTTCAATTGCTAATTGAAAAGCAATTTCAATTTCAATTGAAATTTCAATTGGACAACATCTGGGTGAGTCCACCAAAAATTGGTGGTAATTTTTGATACCACCAAAAATTGTGGTATCAATTTTTCTTGATTTTCTTGATTTTTATTTCACCCCAGATGGTGACACATTTATAAGGAAAATGTATGTGTGGGAATTTCCATGCAGATATGTTGAAATTAGATTTTAGAGCCAGTGAGAATCCTGTAGCCACACTTCTTAGGACCATACTTTATCTTCCATGATGTGAGTGTTTATTTGTAGACCATCTCCAGAATTTTGTCGTGGATTTCCCCACTGAAAACATTTTAGGAGGGCCGTTCGCTCGTGACCAATACACACATAATAACTTGAAACAAATGCTAGCACAACAGTGAGATGTCAACATTGTTGCAAGAAAAAATATCAACCGAACCAAATTTCCAGGCTTAGTTTATAATCATTCAGTGGATCAATCCTTCTCTTCTTGCACCGTCTAGTTCATAGCATTAAAAAAGGGTGTGAGAATGTCTACCGTCCTTTGTGAATCTCTCCTTTTCACCAGCCATTCAAAAATAGAAAACAGCTAACCTTACTGTCTCTGCTTACGTAACACTCAGATGAGGATTTCATCAAACATGCTCTCTGTGATGGCGCGAAACGTTGTATAATCTCCCACGCATTCTCTATTTTTAAGTCGAAAATTCCCAAAGGTGTGCTGAGACACAGAGGCGATGAAATTCACAGATGCAGACATACAGGGAATCAGAAACAGATGTGCTGATGTGGTTTACACCTGCCACATCATGCATGAGCGTTCAGAACACGAGAACGTACCTGCTGTAGACAAAACACGGCGTGTTGTTGACCTTCCTGTCCGACTGGTACCTCCTGAAGTCCTCCCAGCCGTCCTTCAGGGCCGTCAGCAACATGATGACACAGATGGGGATCAGGGCCACCTCAGGCTGGAACGCATTCACCACGGGGATGAAGTTCAGGATGGCTAAGCCCACAAAGTAGAGGTTCGCCAAGCGGTGAAACTGCTCATAAAGGTTCATGGGAAGGAATAGCAGCAGCGAGTACTTTGTGGTTTTGATGGCGTTAGAAAGGAAGAAGCGATTGGGTTGCTTCCCCTTCTCCTGTCCCTCGTAGGGCAGGTTGGACACCAAGCTGCGGAGTTCCCTCTCCCGCGCCCTCTGACCTTGCAGAGCATCCCTCACCAGGGCCAGAGGGCTCCTCCACGTCATGATTGGACCGTCGCTTTTGTTTCCTTTCCTCACCAAAGTTCCATTTCCACAGACGTTGAAGGGCTTTCACCTCAGAGCCATCGTCTCCCTCGGTGGTTCGCTGTCAGTGAGTGAGGCCTGAGTTGAAACAAGTGACAACATACCTTTCCTGGGACCGCCCCCTTCACAGTGACAGGTGTGTTTGCATTCCTTACTCTGGAGAGGCAAGATGAATGAACTGAGAAAAAAAAAATGTGCTGAAGAGACTCAGCTGATTTTCACCAAAATTCTTTACATTGTAGAAAGTTGAGTCAGTGCTTCACCTACGTGTTTTCTTCAGCATAACGGTGACTATTAAATATAATTAAATAAGTAAATAAATAATCCATGAAACATTAAACAATTAAAACTGATGCTTTGGCAGAAAAATCCATCTGATTAAGGAGAATTTCCCCAAAATGATCTGCTAGATCAGGAAACCAGAACTGCTGAACATCAGGAGAATTGAGTTGACAAGTTTAACAGTGAGAAAACAGCTCAAGGTTTGCATAAAGATCTCTGTTACAGATAGTGGAAAAACACGGGTTTCACAGTGCATTGCAAAAATATTCACATTTTGCCATATTACAATCACAAACCGTAACATATTTTATGGAGATTCTAGGAAAACTAACAAACACAGCAAACAGATCAGAGATCCAGTTTAAAGTTGGGTTCAATCCAATTGAGAATTTGTTGTAAAATGCTTTTTATTCTTAAATCTAACTGAGTTTAAACCATCTTGCCAAGAAGAGTGAGGAAAAACTAACTGTAGTTTCTAGCTGGTAGAGACAAACCCGCAGCTGCCACTGCAGCAAAAGGTGATTCTAGAAAGTATCACCTTTCAGGTGTAGTTAAAAATATACCACACTCTTTCCAGATCTTTGGTGTAAAAGAAACATTTTGAAAGGCATTAATTCAGTTTCACATATTTGCACAACTTTGTGTCGGTTTGTCTCATGAAATCACAGTGGATTCTTTTGAAACTCCTGCATTTCAGTGTGAACGTTAACCGGACCAGTTTGTTCTTAGAAAGCCTTAAAGTCATTTGAAAGGAGAAGAATGTGAGCATGAGCATAATTGTCTAAACTGAAGGAAAAAACTTGAAAGGCATTTATTGCCTTTGTTAGGGACTCTGAAGGGCACCAACAAGGATGCTTTCTTGCGCAGATGGCATGCATGTAGGAAGCTTTCCATTTCCTCATGTTGACGCAAGTTGTCTTTTCCAAACCTGCCTGCCAAGTCTCTCTGATAAATGCCCGATTTATTCCAGACCACTTGTTCATTGCTAGAATCTCAGCAAATCTGCAGTGAAGAAGTCAAATCCAGATGTAGTTGGAAGCAAGCGGAACGCGGATGGACTTACGGGGTCTCAACATTTCGAAATCCCGAGCACAAACCAGAACACGATCTCGTATTTACCGTAAAAAACACATCATGATTTCCTGTCTGCGAGCACATGACACAATAGGCTCCCTCCCTCTCAGCCAGCCTAACGTGTTTTTCCATCACATATGTCTGTGGCCGGGGAGTGGCGTGACGCCACTGTGTCAGACTCACCCTCTCACCCGTCCCAGTCAGCGCTGGCTGGCTTTGGGCTTAGTCGGCTAGCCAACTTCACAGAGCTCAGCTGCGACTTCACACACAGGCACACACGCATACACGCACTCGCACACGTGGCTCCACAGAGCAGAGGTCTGTGCATGGCTAATTACGCCAGTGACATGGAAAGACTACAAAGCAGGGAGCATCTGCCTCCCCTCCTATTCTCACATGTCAACACTAAAGCCCCTTTTGAAAAGAGGAAAAAGGAAAGAAAAGGCCAATTTGGTACAAACCATCTGTCTGCTGAGGTAACGCATCTGTTATGTGGCTGTGCAGAGTGTTTTTTTTTGGGGGGGAAATGTTTTACCGGTGCATGAAGGAACAAGGTTACACATCTTGATACATCAGTTTTTTACATCAGTTTGCCTCCAAAGGTCCGTTGCACTTAGTCTACTTATTCCCAGAGGCGTCTTGCACACATAACAGCCAACATGAGCTCCGCCACAACCTTCTGTATATTTAGCTTCATTTTCTTGCATATCTAACTCTTCTCAAAACTATCGTGACTATCTCTAAATCTTCAGCTCTTACTTCTGTGTAGCCTGTTTTTTTGTTCTTGTTTTTTTGTCAAACGCTCTTCTTTTGAATCTCATTGTGTTCTTTTCTTTCTGAAATCAAACAGCAGCTGCACATTATTTCCTGCTAGGACAAAATCTCTTTTTAAATATTAAATATTCTGTGTTTTGCACCATCAAATATTCACCAGCCTCCATTTATGTGTTCAGACTTTGGCGCAGAGAGCACACTCCTCGGATGGATGCGTTTTCTTTCTTTCTTTCTTTCTTTCTTTCTTTCTTTCTTTCTCTTTCTGTCTTGTGCTTTATTTTCCTTCTCTCTCTTTTTATTTTTTTTCCCGTCGCAGGCACTGTGGTCCCTCGCAGCCAGAGGGCCTCACTTGAGTCCAAAGTGTGCCTCCACAGCCACGGCTCTCTGCGTTGATGTCCCCTGAGGCCAGGTGTTGAGCTTGGGCCTGCTCAGACCCCAGCCTGCGCCGGACCACCGCTGCAGCCTCTCGCTCCGGCTCCTGCGCCCCTCCATCCATTATGCAGCCAGCAGCACCCAGCTGCAGAGCTTTGCTCCTCAGCTCGTCCCTGCCCTTGCCTCCGCCGCTTGCCTGCTCCGTCCCCGTGTCGGGTTCGGTTGTTCGCTCGGCTCATTCAGACGCTCAATCGGCCACAAGCCCGCCAGCGATCAGCCTCACATTCACACACAGGAAGGACATAAAACCACCACCAGTGGCGCTCCTCTGTTGAAGTGATAGACTTAACTGAGTTTTAATTCAATTTAGATACATCTTCATAATTGCTGACAGTTATTACACAAGATATTTACAGTCATTATGAAATATTACAATTAGAATTTACAGAAACTTTGTACAAAATAGGCCTGACTTCAATGCCTGGGTAGTAAGGGGAGGGATCCTGGTTATGTTGTTTCAGGAGCGTGAGACATTGACCCAAAAGTCAGTGGTGTCTGGAAGTGCTTTAGTTTCAGCAAGTAGATGCTTTCAGAGTCCATTAAAAAGAAAAGGAAAAAAACAAAAACAAAACAAGAGACAGAGAAAGAGAAAGAGAGAGAGAAAGAGAGAAAAGTCCCAAAAGTATAGTCAGCAAAGTTGTGAATTGTGTTTTATTTCTTCTTAAGCTGAGATATTTTTTTTTCCTTTCTTTTTCTTTTTGACTAAATGGAACATTTGAGCTGTAATTCAACTGCAGAAAACAACAACAAAGACCCATTTAAATAGAATAAATTCATAATATTTACACAATAAAGTGAGTATTGATTTATAAAAATGAATCTTCTTTTTCATTAAATATGTTATCTACAGTATTTTTTTTTTTTAAGAATTATTTTCTTTTTCTGGAAACAGAAACCTAATCACAATGAAATGTATCTTACTCCTATCATTCAGTTCTTACTCGTAACGATGGTTGTGGATTGCCATAGTTATGCAGCGATGAAGCTCGCTCCATCGGGAAAGTTCTTTACGCCAGCGCGCGTTAAATTAAAGCCATTCTCTGCACGATGGAGGGAAAAAAAATAATAATAAAAAAAAACTCACTCAGTTAGACGTTTTTGGAAAGGAAAATTAAACCTCACAGATAAATGGAAGGGAATCTGTCAGCACAGAAAAAAGTAACATAAACCTTAGCAAAAGCATCAACTTCCCCAGATCTGCTCTTTCTTTGATCATTAAAGCTCCAGTGATAAGACTGCCCCCTGCTGTTCACCTGTTGCGATTCAGGTGGCCTGTGCTAAGTTAACTGCAAGAAACCTTCAACTAGTACAACTAAAAATACTGTCATTCCTCATCATAGTTGAGATGGAAACAAAACCAAAAATAAGCATGCTTTCTTTTTTTTTTTTTTTTTTTTTAAAGGATGTTTCTGATATACAGTAAATATAGGAAAATAGACTATCAAGGATGACCTCCTTTTAAATCATTTATAAAGCTTTTCCTGGATGCAGACAGCTCGGCTACGAAGTAAATAGATACTAAACAAAAGAAATCCTTAAAGTATATGCAAACACAAGCATAAATATTTTGATCCACAGAGAGATAGTAAGCTACGAATGACAAATATTAGTGATATATTGAAATTCTGGAACAGGCACCTTTTCTGTCTTTCTCATTTGTTTTTTTTTTTTTTTTTATTCACTCTTTTTTTATTTGAGTGCTCGTCAGTCACTTGAAGGTGTTTCCCAAATCCTAAAAGAGTCACTGCTGACTGAAGTGGGTGCTGCTGCAAAAAAAGTCTGTGTTCTCCTCGCGTCGTCTGAAACAAACCAGCTCTAAAAAAGTCAGCACACGGTTTTCATCTCGCATTCTCTCTCTCACGCAAATTATTTATCTTTCTTGATTTTTTTTTTTTTCACGCCAATTCTTCTTCGTCAGTCGTCTGGCGGGAAGCCGGCCTCCTGGCTCTCCGGGGTTTTAATGGACGTAGTAGAGCCAGTAGACCACGTTGAAGAAAGAGAAGACGGTGGGGAAGATCATCCTGGACCACTTATCGATAGAGTTCACGTCGGACAGGTCTGGGATGTTCACCTTGAGCTGCGAGGCCCGTCTCCGTAGGCGGGACTTCTTCTGGGCGTGGCGCTCCAAGGCACTGTGGCCATAGTTTTGCCGGGCCATGGCCGCCCTGCGGTACTGCAGCGTGGAGCTGTCGTAGGCCAGCATGGTGTTGCGGGGATCCGTGGGAGCTCCCAGACCCCGGGACAGATCCCCGGCACCGCCCATCTCGTTCTTCATCTCCATGGCGCTGAACAGGATGTTGTCGTCGGGGGTCATCTGTGTGAAGGTGCACAAATAACAGATGAAGCCATGAGAAGTTACTGAAAGAGCGTGAGAGTGTGTTATTAAACTATGGAGCCTTGCAAAAGTATTTACACCCCTTGAACTTTTCCACATTTTGCGACAAAACGAGAAAGCATTTATTGGGACTTTAGGTGATAGACCAACACAAACCGGCGCATAATTGGAGAGTGGAAGAAACAGGAAGGATGAATTTGAATATTACTCTCAAATAAATATATAAAAAGAGTGCATTCAGATAAGGTCTGTCAATAAATTTTACTTCTATCACGTTATACACAGCTGGGACAAAGGGTTTTCTGTTAAAGCAGGATGAGGAAAAAAAATACTGCCTGAAGAGGTGTTTGGAAAAATTCAATCAGGTTGTCTTAGGCCCAAAATGCTGCTGCCACAGTCCTGACCAACACGATAAATGGATCACATTACACCTGTCTTTAAACCATCACAATGGCTGTTTGGAAAAATATAGGCTTTAAAAATCTTATGGGTTTTCTAGACACTAATAAAAAAAATTTACCTATTGCCAGAAAATGGCTTTTAGCACCTGGGCTTGTTTTAGAAGTGGTAGAGACCAACATGGATGTACAAAGATGTGCAAAAAGCTACATTTTATAATAGGTTCCGTTTAAACATACAGTTTGTGGTACAACGGTTATTCATTTACAAGAAAGTTCTAGCAACACTCAAAACTTAGGTCCAGTTTAGATGCATGTCTATTCTTGAAATTTGAAACCGAGCTTTGAGTTATTTTGTAAAGAACTGAGAAAGATTTTACTTATCACATTTTTGGATTTTCTCTGCAAAAATACTGAAAACATTGAACCATTTTACTTCAGCATTACAATTCTGTTCTGCCTTGTGTTGGTTTATCACACGCACGCTGATCCACGTTCCCCCAGAAATGCACTGATGTTTGCAGTTGTTACAACGTATGTGGCAAAGTTCAAGGGAAATTAATACTTTTCAAGGCACTAACCATTTTAAACTAAAGTTAAGAAATGCTGCCGTGAACTTTAAGCAATTTAGCGTGTCAAAATACTGATGAGGTGCTAAAAATGGGTGATGCAAATGAGTCAAAAACTGCTACTTACAGCCATGAAAAAAAAAGTTAAATTTTCTTATCATTTGTCAAACCATAAATGATAATACAAGCAGAAGGCTACAAAGTGATAACATTCTTTGAAGGAGCAGTTTGGAAATTGATTCTCATGGAGAAACCTTCGTTGTCATCTCAGAATTTCAACCAGGATATGGTTAAAATTCTGCCGATTCACAAGACAAACTAAACAAAAAGTTAAAAAGAAAAAAAAAAGAAGAGAAAAGCAAAGATATACAAAAGAAAAGTGACAGGAGAAGGTTGAGAGAAATAGCAAGGACTTTGCAAGGATGGAGGAGGCTACAGGTTCAGGGCAGGTCGGGAGAGGCGTTGTGGGAGGTGAAATCGGATCAACATTTCTTCATCCATAGCCTGACTTCTGAGGAAAAGCATCATCCCTACAATCCAATCCTGTCCTTTCTGTGTTTTTGCTGTTTTAGGGTAACTCACTTTGAAGCGGTGCTACTCATCAAAACTGCAAATGTGTTTCTAGTATCTGCCCAGTCGTTCTTCACAATTTCTTCACTTGGGTCCAAGTAATGAATGTATCATTTTTCTTCACAGATTTAGTGTTTTTTTTTTTTCTTTTTTGAGATTTTAATGAAATTGTCTTTGTCATTTTCCATCAGCTAGAGTGTTCAAATTAAATCAGTTCCTGCAGAAATGAAGCTGCTGAGCCATGTTTGTCAGGAAAATGCATGAAGAGCAAACCGAAAGAGGGAAAAAAACACAATGGTGGGAGTGATGGTCAAGGTTGCCTTAAAACTCTACAAAAAGAAAATCAAAGAAATAAACAAAAGACTACAGTATTTTCCTCTGATCTGAACTGATTCAGATTGATGACATTGTTAAGTTTTGACTTTCAAAACCTCCAGTACCTTATTTCTTTGATCGCCTAGTCCTAAAGCGGCATCGTCCACAAAGATGGGATCCCACATCGAGTCATATGCGTCAATTTCCCTCTGTTTCATTCTGGCATACAGAGCATCATCTCTTTGAACTACATTTCCCACCAGCCACTGCAAGCATACAAAATCAGCACTGTTACTTGAGGGAAATCGGAGCTTGCCACACTCAGAAGGAAAGGATGTTTCTCTCTCTCTTTTTTTTTTTCAAATTTAAAATTTAAAATGCTGTTGTTCTTAATGGTGCTGAGCAATATTTAAAGAGAAAACTCTGGCGCTGCAGCCAGGGATTTTTCAGGCGCCTCGTCCTTTGGGAAACACAAAAACGTGGAGATAAAGTATTTAAAAAGCAGTCATTGTTCCTGCATTCGCTTTTTCAGATCCAACTCTGTGTAAGAACGTTAAAGCAGCAAGCAACCGAGGGCTGGAGTATAAGTAAATAGAGCTGGTAAAGGACATGAAACATTGATTACAGCATCACATTGACCTTAAGAGAAGAACAAGAAGAAGAAGAAGAAGCCCTTTGCTCACACAGAAACAAACATACATATCAAAAGACAGCACAGAAACAAAAGCGTTTTAAAAACGACTCCCTCCGCACAAACCTTATTGGGGTCGGGTCTCAGCTTCTCGTTGTTGGCCGTGGCCGCTTTCTCGGCCGCCTTCTTCTGTCTCTGGGGACCCTGGCCGAAGAAGATGTAGTTGACGAAAGCGTACTCCAGCAGAGCCAGGAAGACGAACACAAAGCAGCCCATCAGGTACATGTCGATGGCCTTCACGTAGGGGATCTTGGGGAGCGTCTCTCGCAGGTGAGTGTTGATGGTTGTCATGGTCAGCACCGTAGTGATCCCTGCAGGTCAGTGGAGTCACACTTAAAGAAAGTCTTTAGACGAGTCTCTTTCTGTCTCATCCCCACAACAATACATTGCATTGAGTTTTTAGGGGGAAAAAAACTGAAAAAGTGGTCTAGAAATGTCCACAGGATGAGTTACAAATGCTCCATTAACACAAGCATTCAGACGTAATCATCTTGCTCGCAGCCTCAAATGACCATATTTGGGCAACTGGGCACAACATGAAAGTGATAATCTAAAGCTAAGTGGACAAATATCTATTAAATATTCACATTCTGCGGTGTTGAAGAGCATATCTGGGACGTTTCTGTGATAGCTTCACATCTTCTGCCTCAAGCAGAGGAGTTCACGAATTGGTTTCATGTTAAACAGAGCTGGAAAGATGGAGGAGGAGATGGATATTGCAGATGGATGGATCGGGGCTTCTAGAGATGCAGACATACCTCCAGTATGCCGGGATACAGTGCATCCGGAAAGTATTCACAGTGTCGCTAAACTTTTCCACATTTTATTATGTTACAGCCTTATTCTAAATTGTATTAAATTAATTTCTTTATTAATTTAAATAGAAATCTTTGGTCCAACTCTACTTCAACGCAACAGATCAGAGCAGAACTCGCATTAGTGCAGACTAAGTCAAAATTCACCTTTACATTTTGTCTCTAATCTCTAAAAAAAAACAAGATGGGAACGGGTCAAACAGGCTGCATGTAACATTGAAAGAGATGCAGGAATGTTTAATAAGTGCTGGTTGATTTTAACAAATGAAAATGAGCACCGTCAATATAAATGTAAAGCTAAAAAGACGCGCTTTGTGAAAACACAGGTTTGGTCTTATAGACTAACTAGAACTTTAGGCTACAATTTTATTTAGTACATTGGACACAAAAATCTCAAACAAAAAAACGTCACCTACAAAGAAACATGGTGGTGGCAGCATTATGCCCTGGGATTACTTTTCTTCAGATCGAACAAAATCTTTTGTCATGGTGGACGAAATCATGAGCAAACACCAGACGGCTTTGACCTGAAACTTTCTTCTAAAGTGCTGCAGATGGACAGAGATTTTAATGACGCCGAATAAAAAAAAAAAATCAAAG
Source organism: Poecilia formosa (assembly GCF_000485575.1). Taxonomy (NCBI): domain Eukaryota; kingdom Metazoa; phylum Chordata; class Actinopteri; order Cyprinodontiformes; family Poeciliidae; genus Poecilia; species Poecilia formosa. The sequence goes on along the minus strand of NW_006799965.1, from coordinate 2,661,536 downwards.
ATCAAAACTTCATCTGAAGAGAGCAGTTTTGGAATGCAAGAGCCCAGAACTAACTCGAACAATCTGAAGGCAATAGATGTCCTCCCAATATGAAAGTTAAGAGGACATTTGCAAGATGCAAAGGGAAATATTGGCAAAGATGTGGTACCCTGACAGACTCCTATACCAAAGACTGAATCTTGAAATAAAATTAAAAGTTTCTTCAGCAAAAAATTGCGTGTGCACACTAATGCACCTGGGTCATTGCAGCTTTTCTCTTCTCCTCTTTACCTTTCTGGGTAAATTAGTTTGTTTCAAGATAAACTGCACCGGAGCAATCGTTCGGAGCGATTTCCTGAAATCATGCTCTCACATTCATATGTTACAAATTGTTACCATTATTGTACCAGAGTCCTTAAATTGTTGCTTTGCTTCCCTGCAATCAGTAAGATCAGGTGCCAATCTGTAACGGACAGGAACATTTGAGCATTCATGTCTGCCTTGTACATTATAAAGTATTTAACTGCATTGAAGAGACAAGACTCGCCAAATTAGACCCCATAAGGTTTGCAGCCTCCATCTGAATCCCCCGAGACCGGGAGCATGTGTGCTCCATCGGATAATTTCAGGTCAAACAGGTTGATATCCACGCGTTCATACGTACTCTGAGCATACCACATCAAAAGCATCCCACTGCTGCTGCAAACATCTGTGTTTAGTCACAGCACAATACACCTGCTTTTATGACACACACACAAGCACGCACACACACACACACACATTGTGTTTGATACATTAGTCATCTGCCTGCACAATTTGCATTTGGTCAGATTCACACGCATTATAAATAACCCAGCAGCCTGCAGCGGCGCTGTAGCACGGAGCCAGGGCTTTCATTGGCTGAGCTCGCTCTCTGCACAATCTCAGGGTGCTGAGAGCATGTGGGCACATCTTTAAATCGCCTTCCCAGCAGTGCCGCGTTAGCCTGCTCGTGTCGGTTTGACTTTGGTGCGTCCAGGTGCGTTTTTGGGCGACTGCTTTCACTTGCGTCCTTCGTTCGGATTTTTTTATGTTTTTTTTTTAATGTGATCTGGAGGATGAGCAGGTATTTTTGGGGCACTGAGGGGCTTCGACAGACAGATGAGCAGAGAGAAAGACAGCGAGCTTCAAGGTCAGGCTGCAGAGCTTCTCGCGCTGCATGAGTCATGTACATAGTCATCTCTGAACAACAGACACTTAGCCAGACAGCCTATTACACACTGCTATCATTCACATGCTTTGAGACAATTTACAAATAAAACTAAAAAACAGAAGAAGAAGAAGAAGAAGAAAGCGAATGTGCAGAAAATAAAGGATTTCCCTTATTAAGGACACAATAACTGTCTAAATTCAACATGTTGAAACATAATAGAATAAATGGATCCTTTCATGCACAGTTATCATTTGGCTTTGGGTCACTGCTGTGCAGAGGCAAGACAGTCCTACCCAGGGCCACTCTGGCAGCAGATGCATCATAGTTGATCCAGAAGGAGACCCAAGAGAGGATGGTAATCAGGATGGAAGGCATGTATGTCTGCAGGATGAAGTAACCGATGTTCCTCTTCAGTTTGAAGCTGAGAGACAGGCGGGGGTAAGAACCTGAAAGAGGCACAGGGAAGAGAAACAGAATCTCCTTCATGGTGCCAACTTTGTCCTTCCAACATTGTGGCGCCTTACACAAATATCTCCATGTAAAATTGTGTTTTTATTCTCACATGGTAACCCTGGGGAACATACGTAAAACAACAACAACAAAAAAACACTGAAAAATAATTTCGATTTTTTTTTTTTGCAGTCACGTTTGATTGCAGCCTTATTAGATTAGAATCATTGGTACCCTCATAAGAACTCAAAAAAATGAATCAAACTAAAGGATCTTTCTAGTGATACTTTTATTTTTATTTTTTTAAAGTTAACCACAGGGTCTGGAATCGAATGGCGCCCTGGGCGAGTACCTGGGCGAGTGGGGATGACGGTAAGCAAAAAAAAAAAAGCAAAACATTTTTCATCTCTGAAGCAGTATAAATGCATCGTAATCCCACACGATGCACACAAAATAGTTTTCTTATTCTCTGAGAAATATTATTTTAAATCAACTCCTTGCACTCTCTTTCTAATGCCATCCTGCGTAAAACTAAATATGTATTTTCTGTGTAATTTACGCAGAAAACACGTATTTATAAAATAGCGATTTTGTTAAGGCTTTCTAATACATCTTCATCAGGAGTGCCAAATATTGTGGGTAGCACTGAATTTTGCCCATCAAAATGAGCACAAAACACAAATCTAAAAGCATAAAAACAAGCATCTGTTCTCAGTGACTTACCTGTCGAGAAGACAACGTTCTTGGAGATGAGCTTGTAGTCAACAATGGAGAACTGCGGCAGCTCTATCCTGTCGACCCCAGACACAGCGCCGTCCCCACCTCGCCAGTAAAACTCGATGTCATCTGTGGTGTATCCGTCTGGAGACGAGAGAGGCAGAAGCATTATCACCTTCAATTAAGGAGCAATAGCTCAAAATGTTATGAGTCAGGAACAGCAAATGTCACAGTTGGGGTTTTGTTTCTGTTGATCCACCCCCCATCCCCCAATCTGGACTTTCACTATATACTGTAAAGGCGAGTACATGTAAATAAACTTCTGAATTTAAAGAAAGAAAGAAAGAAATCAAGGGGATGGGTCGCTGCGTCGCAGCTTGTCGTCGTCCAACATAAACAGCGTTGCAGAAATCTCCACACTCCGAGCTCCACTTTTGTCTTCCTTGCGCTCAAAATAGAGGCGGTGACCTATTCAGATGTAATGAATAATTAAACTCCGAGTCTCTGATTTTTAAAATTAACACAAATTTCTTTGTCGCGAAGGCGCTGACATTCAAGGTGAAGTTAGTCATGTTGGGCTGCTGTTGTTTAGGCAGGCGGCCTGCTTCAGCCACAGGCCTTTTTATCACAGCAGACATTTTGATTTGTCATAGCGGGACAAGCTCAGGTGCTGCTAATAATATCAGCAATGGCCTTCATCTGCAGAAACTTACACGCGCGCAACGTTGGCCGTTCATTTTGTTATTCATACCTGCGAGAATGTGTCGAAGAGCGGGGAAATAAAAGGGCGTCCGTCCCTCATGTTAGTCTGATTTTCCGTCACACTGCTCGTCAACGCAATGAGGCACAAATACACAGTTTCTGTTATTCAAAGGGAGCTAAATTATTCTTCCAAACAGCTGGGTCCTGTAGCTCGTGGCCAGTATTACTCAAACAGGAGTAAATTATGCATCTGTTGAGGTTTACAGCTGCAGAGGCGCTCTGGTGAGTATTTCACAGCAGCCGGGCAGCATATGTGGGATCCAATCAAAATAAACCCCGGTGTGTGTGTGCGTGTGTGAATGTGTTCAGAGTAACACAGGAATGCATTAACCAGTGCGTCGGTGAGGCTAACTGATGTGTGTTCCTTTCAGATGTCAGACGAGCTTTTCTCGGCAAATTTGTTGGCTTTGGATATTTTCATTTGTTTAAAAATGTTATTGCTTTATCCTACAGAGGCGAGGACATTAGCTACGCAAACAAGGTGCTAATCTTCTCATGCAAGTTAGTATGACTCCTCCTCAGAGTCCAGTACAGCTGTTTCTGTCTCAGCAGGACCAGTTTGTCTTAGTGGGAGGTTTTTGCTTAGTTTAAGTGTCTTTCGACAAGAATCCCTTTAAAGTTTTTACTGGAAATTTCAATGTATTATATTGGAATTTTATGAGCAAAAGTCTAGACATGGTCTTCAGAATTTTGACAACTAAAAACATAAATGTGGTGTCCACGTCTCTACCATTTTGCTTGTCTCCACTAGTTTTACAAATCTAAAGCCTGTTTTGTCCAGTCCGACTGGGAGGACAACATCAGTTTTTGAAACCCACTTACTTCTCGGAAGAATAAAAAATAGAATCACGAGTCAGATCTTAGCATCAAGGGCTTTACATGGTCAAAACAACACATCGAACAAATAATTGCGCACATTACAGTGGCAAAAAAGAAAAGTAATAAAATGTGGCAATACGAGCAAAAAAAAAAAATCTGTTCCACTTTTTATCAATCAAAGGCAACTCAATGAAAGTGGGGTTTTAGCCTTGATCTTAAAGGAAATCAGTGTTTCAGCATTTTTGCCGTTTTCAGCAGTATCCTAGAAGTTTGTTTCACATTAGTGGAGCATAAAAATGTAATGCTTCACCATGTTTGGTTGTGATTCTGGGTATGCAGAGTAGACTTGAGCCAAGAAGACCTGAGTGGTCTGAAAAGGAGACGTTCACTAAATGTCCTCATTGGGAGATGCTGAGCAGGGATCTCTGCAACTGGGAGACTTTGACATATTAAGGTTGTTATCCTGTTTAAGGTCCAAAGTCGACCAACCTTCAGCTTCCTCACAGACAGCATGACACTTTGTCCTAAGAGTCACTGATAACTGATTGCCCTCTATATGTTACAGGTTTCTGGTGTCAGAAGAACCAATGGAGCCCCAGAGCATTACTGACCCGCCACCGTGCTTCCACTTAGGCATGGTGTGCTTTCCAGCATTATGCTTCCTTCCTCCTATTCCAAACATTTCTTGATGCACAGACATATATATTTTTTGCTGCCACCAAGTTTGCCTGCAGGACTTTTCCAGTCTGAGGAAGATGTTTGGCCACCTGCCTCTTCACAAATCCAACCACTGATAACTTCTTCTTGCTAAAATGTCCGGGTGGTTTAGCAATGAACCTCCTACCTTTAATTCTGCTAACTATGCTTTCAACTGCAGGCTCTTTTGCTATAATTTTGTATCTTTTTTTCCCTTTTTTGAGTAAGGTATTCTATCTTCTCTGAACTCTCTGGACAATTCACTAGACTATATCTAAAATGCAATACAACACTTCCATGAACAATCGTTATCTGGGCTGTTTGTACCTCAAGCAAACCTGATGCCACCATTGAAACCACTGATAGCTTGTACCAGAACTGGGTCTTCATAATAGACAAAGCGTTTTATTATGAAAAGCTGAGGGTCTTGAAGAATTGTGAGACTATACTAATCAATTATTCAATAATTTCTAAATAAAATTATTGTAATGTTAGTGTTCTTTATCTCATTAAGCTGTTCTCATCTAAATAGTTTATTACTGAACAGCTGAAAACAATTTTTTTTACCAGTAAACCTCATCCGATTTGAGGCTTGAAAAATTTTACTTGCAGATATAAAAAATGTTTAATTAAATGTACGTTTCGAAAATCTGGGAAGATTCTAGGGGTGTGAAATCTTTGGAAAGACACTTACAACTCCACAACACGAGGACAGAGTTTGAGCAAAGAGTGAGCAAAGAGGTGAATGCAGGAGTCAGAGTTTATCTGCATTAACCAATAAAGTGAAGGAGACGAATTGCAGCTTGAGCTCATCATGTTAGACCAGTGGCCTGAACTGCAGCAGCGAGCTGCTGGCGAATTGAAGGATCTGTAGCTTTTCTTTAGGAATGTCTGTTAAAAATGCATCAAGTTTATCAAGGGAAGTTAGAGTTCTCTGGGCTCATTAGTCTGAATAAAATAGCACGCTCTGGCATGAAGAGATTCCAGCGTTAAAACCGTTGCCAGTTAATCCATATGAGAGCAGATCCTGCCTGGTGATCAAAACTAGAGCTGCCAGTGTTCGTGCGCACGCATACGAGTGTGTGTGTTTTGTAGGGCTGCCGGGGAGAGGAGGAGAGGGGGAAAAAAAAAAACAGCACATGAGTGATGAGGAGAGAGATAAAAAGGCTGCGAGGAGGGGAAAAAAGAGAGAAGGGGATGAGTCTTTGCAAAGAAAAGAGACGAGAAACGGAAAAGAGGGAACGACGATGAGAGCGATGGCGAACATAACGGGAGAGGGGCGGTTCTGACCCGTGCCGTTTTAGTGCCGCCTGGCGCTGTTTGCAGCAGTGTGATCAAACCCGGAAAGACTGAGCCCCATAGACCACATCCCAGCGCCATAATCCGTCTCTCCGGGGACCCAGATAAAACACGCAGAGGACCTCATCTTTCTCTCTCATGCTCTTCCCCACACTCCCTCCACTCGAGAGCGCTGGATCACATACAATTACAAACTCCATGTGAAATGAGCTCTTTGTACTGTACAAACACGGAGAGGCAGTTTGGGGAGAAAGCTGCGCATAACATCGACTATCAGCACATCCCTGAAACACTGGACCTAATCAGGCTCCTCTGCGCCTTGGGAAGCCACTGCAGCTGAAGATGAATTAATTAGGCTGGATGTTATCAGTCACTGAGCCATTAGTGATGTTCTTCTTCTTGATGCATATCTCTGGCTATCTCATCAGCCTTCCTCAGCATTTAACGTAGCGTTTTATCAACAAGCCACTCTACCTTGGTGCTGCGGGGAGGCTGCTGGTGTCTGTGTGTGTGTGTGTGTGTGTGTGTGTGTGTGTGTGTGTGTGTGTGTGTGTGTGTGTGTGTGTGTGTGTGGGATCTGTTTAATTCTCCATCTGCATGTGGGTGTGAGAGCTGGTTGTCAGGGAGAGCAGTACTTACAGCTTTCTATCTCCAGAGTGCAGTTTTGCTCATCCAGAGGGTAGCGGCGCAGGTCCATCATGCAGGCAGCAGTCGTAGTGATGCTGCGGACAATGAGGGAAGACAAAAAAAAAAGAGATTCATCAAAGACCCGATCCAGATTTCACTTTCACCGCCGCAAAGCGAAGACACCTGCATCACAGTTTTCAGGATTCAGAGGGAAATGTCATTAATTGCAAAATATTTCTAGTTAGAACAAAAATTACGCATCTGAGAGAACTATTTCTTTGAAGATTTCTTTCATAGGATTGAATGTGTTTGTTTATTTTGATTTTGTTTGTTGGACTAACAGAATTTTACCGAGCAACAACACAATAAGCATATACACACATCGTAAATAATTTCTACAGCTTTTCAATTTACTCACATTTACTAATAATTATGGCTTTCAATCTCTTCCTATTGATTTTGTGTTATATTTGTGCATATCAGCCTTTACGCAGACGACTGCCAGGTTTATCCATGAGTGACGACAAGAGATCAGAAGCTGGACGGCACAAAATTTCTGGAATTAGCATTTGAAAGAGCTCATGTATTGATCTCCCCTTACGTTTTTAAAAGTAAAACAACAACAACGAGAAATTGAGTGGTGAAAAGTGGCTCCTTGTTTAAACTTGATTGTCAAATGAACTCTGGTCTATTCCTGCTTTCTCCAGTGTTTTCTCGGTAATAAGGCCTGTTCTTTCTAAAACATACGCACCACTGCTTCAGAGTGCCACTGCTCTGTTTCTAACTGGTGCAAATAAACAGTTCCCTCCTTTATTTAGGATTTTTAGTCGCAAAATACTCTTGCTTTTTGTTTGAACAATTATACCCTCATATGGAAAAGCCACCTTAAATTAGATCTGGGTTCACACATGATGTCTGTCGGCTCACGTCATGATAAATATCTCTAATTCAACCATACAAAGGACACGGAAGTACAGCGAATTTGTTGTCATTTTTCAAGAAACCAGTTTGAGATTGTTATTGTTATTTGTCCATTACGGAGATATTTACTCTGTGGTCATAAACGAGTGGACATGGTCAGTAGCAGCACGCAGGTAGGCTGTGGCATTTAAACAATGCTCAACCTGCACATTCTTCACTAACCTCAGACATCACCGATGTATTTTTGTCCAGAACTGCCTCTCACTGGATACTTTTTTCTTTTTCAAACCATTCTCTGTAAACTTGAGAGACGGTGGAGCGTGAAAGTCCCAGTAGATCAGCCGATTCCTTAACATACAGACCAGCCTGTCTAGCAGCAGCAACCGTGCACTGTTCAAAGTCACTGAGATCCCCGTTTTTCTCTACTCTCGGTTTGAACTTCAGCGAGGTGTCTTCACTAAATCTAGATACCAAAATGTACTGAGTTTCTCCCACACTGGTTTACTGTGTGTGTTAACAAACAATTGAAGAGATACATCCAATTATGTGACTGACAAATGTATAGCTTCATGTTCTCAAAAGTGAGCAGACTGAATACTTTTAATTTTTATCTCCTTTACATATAAGTTAAAAGTTAAATACTGTAGTAAAAAAAAATCCCTGTCATTCATAAACTTATGATTTGCTTTTCTTTACATTCAGAGTCTCCTGTTTCGGGTAAAGCTTTTGCCACTGGAATGGTTTATTAAAGGGTTGGCGGTACTTAACAAACATTACAAAATCCCTCGTATTTATATCAGCTGTGCAAGTTTCTGTACGTTTTTACTTGTCCTGCTAACTGTTCTCGTTTCTGCAGAAAACAGTTGCTGGAGTGCTATTTATGCATGGAGTGTAAAAACAGCAGTGTGAACAAGCTTACCAGAGCATGAGACAATACAGGCTGTTGTAGCACAGGTGCTTAGCCTTTTGTGATAAAAAGAAAACCTTATGTACTGAACATTTATTATTCAGTGGAGCGAAAGGCAGAGTCAACTGTTCCTGACTGGATAACTCACATCAGGAATTATCTTCCCAAAGTTACATCTGCACTGCCGCATTTAAACGTCACAGTAATGGCCTTTGTTTTGGTGGTTTGTTCTCGCCTAAATCATAGAAAGAAAGCTAAGAGAGGCTTTTTCATTAGCTTGAATTATGTGCAGGAGGAATGTGTTAGCAGATGTTTTTAATTGTTAGCTTGTCTGTTAGCTGCAGGATTAACTATTGAATGAATTTTAGCTTCAAAATTGGGCTTTTCGTTCTGTTGGTAAATAAAGTTACAAGTCTTATTATGCAGATCTTTGACAAATTGTATACCCTTTATCTGCATGTGAAACTCTTATCGCCTTTGTGACTAATTTTCTTTTCTTTCATGAATCAGACTTGCTTATTTTTACTTTTAAATAATATACAGTCTAGCTTGGAAAGCGTTTCTTTCCCACTTTCCTAGAACTGAAGATTTTTTGAGAGATTGAACGTCATGGCTGCGTGGTTTTTCAAAATCCATAGCCACAATAACTCAGTCCTGAGTATTGAAATTCTTCCCAGAGGATCAGTCACAGATTGCACGATAATAATCTTGTGTGTATTTTGTCAACTCTGGCAGAAAGAAAAACAATGTGGTCAAGCATTATCTCAACAAAAGGCTGACTGAAAAAGTGTTCAGAAATTACTGGGAAGACAGTAGCAAAACTGGTTGACTGGAAAATTTCTTGTGTGGTCCACCAGCAGAGTTTATCTTTCACAATTTACTAAAAGTAAGATTCTCCTTTTGTTCTATTCTCTTAGGGCTGCCCTTGTTTAAGTAAGTTCTCCATAAAATATGCATATGGCTCTAAAAGAGGTAACTATATGGGCTTTACTATACCTCATAAAAAAATAAAAACAAAGCGAGGTTCACCCTGTGGTCATGCGGCTCCTAACTTAATAGCCGCCACATCCGACAGGTTTGCTCGGAGCGACGGACTTCCTGTAACACATGACAAGATGGCCAGAGCCGAGATGGGCTGGCATCTGGCTGTGCCAAGCCCCGGAGGATGTCTGAGAGACCGGACACACAGTTTAACTACGGAAACTAAATATAGCACAGCCCACCAAGACTCGTAAGTCAAACCAACACACTTGAACACACGTCACCCACAAACAGATGGATATAAAACATGATAGCATCGCTCAACCAGCAGTAATACTTCCAGCCTGGAGGAGCGGTTTTCACTCCATGCTGATGAATTGAACTGAGCATCCTAAAAACAGGTTTGCTATCTCTTCTCCACTTGGGTCATTGCGTCATGTACGGCAGCCAAAATGGCGGACTGAGAAAATGGATCAGTCAAGTGAATATTTTCCCCCAAAATTAGCACAATTAAAAATGTATTTACTCACTGTGTTTTTTTTGTGTGTTTTTTTTTAAGATTTAGATTTTTAGGGTTGAGAATCGAATGTCTAACAGCTGAGCTGAGGACTACAGTCTTCATATACAGTGAACCTGCTTTCCCACTGGTCCACACGGCGTCCAGCAGGGAATTCATGCTTTATAAGACGTAATACTATTGTCTGAACTAAAATCTATTTTATAAAGTAACATTATAAACGTTGCTTGATTTTGACATACATCCCTTTTTAATGGACACACAAACCAGTCCAGAAAATAATCATTCATGCAGTTGAATGTAAGTAATTTAAGCAAATTAAAAAAGATAAGAGAAAGGGAAGTAAAAGCCTATTTAACATAGGAAAGACATAGATAAAATATCCTGTGATGTTAACGGTTATTTTTCTTCAGCAAAACTATGACGTCATGATGTTGCCTTGTCCATTCCCAGGGAAACTGATTGGAAAACCTTTTAAGGTTTGATAAGGTTTGGCCTAAGAAATGCTTTAATGGTTCGTTTTCATTTCATAAAAGGTCTGTTATTAAAAAAAGGTTTCCATTAAGGAAGACTGTGTTGACTTTTAAGGGAGTTTAAAACTGACATTTGTCTTTTCTCTTTAAAAAGATGGTCAAAGGACTATGACACAGCCCCATGTTTACTTACAACAACAATTGATTCAGCTCCGTCTGCAGAACAAAGCACTAATTAAGAATAAAAATAAAACACAATTTTCAGCAGGAACTGTTCTTTGTGGGTTTTTTTTGTTTTGTTTTGTTTTTTATATGTCAGATCCGGAAGCTTTCAGATGCAGGAAGTTTAAGTAGTTGAATCTAAAAGTTTCTCCCTTAGGGTGGCTGTGCATAAGAGTGTTTGAATAAAATCCTGAACATGTTTTTACCAGGTAAGATGTTGCCAGTGTTGCTGAATAAAGGGCTGCAAATGTAGAAGAGAAGATGCTATCCACAATTAAAAGGACATGTTTAATTAAAACAGCAAAGTACACATATTATTGGTTATAAAACAAAAATTCTTGTCAAATATTTGTAATTGCTGCCGCTACAGCGTTTTTAAATGATCAGTGTACGACTCCCGATTACCTGCATCCGGTCTACTGTCTGACTTTGTGAGCTGTGAACTCAGTAAGATGTCTATTATGGATAGTTTTTAAAAACACAATTTTATTGATCTGTAACATCTTATTTTCACTAACAAGCTTATCTTTCAGACTAAAAAAACAATCACCAATCCTGGTTCAAATCCTAAGTTGTATTGGAGGAAAAACATAAATCTATGGTAAACAGCTTCAAAACTTTTCCACTTATGTCTGTTCAAATTCAACTAAAAAAAAATCAACATATATTGGAAGATTATTGTTAAAACTTCAATGATCTGGTTGCACAAGTATGGCCAATGTTAAACTGATACTTTTTTATTCCTGTTCAGTTTCCCCATTCAGATGAGGAGAACATCCTGACAAACAGATTTCCTATCAGATTTAGTTCTGGACTTTGGAACAAACCGCATTGAAGTCTTTCTTTTGGATGCACAGTATGGCTGGACTTAGCTTCATTGTAAATAAAAGCCTCCCTTGTGGTTTGGAGCTGTGGTCAAAATTTATAGTTTGGTTCCTTCAGAACTTTGCACTTTTTCCCATAGAGGATTGTTAGTAAATTGTAGCCTAGCACAAATCCCTGGAAGGAAACCGCTTCCATCCTAAACCTTATGAAGAATACAGCGGATTCTTTTCACAGTGAAGCCTCCCTGAACACTTTATTTTTTTTCTTGTGTTGTCATAGAGAAAATATGGGACCAAAGAGATAAGAACTGGGTGTTCATTTATTTCTATATAGATAACTCTAATGGATTGCAACCTCACTGCAAACCGTGGCTTTGGTGAAAGGATGCAAAAGAGCAGAGACTTTAGTAGGTCAGATTGACGTTATTTCAGGTTAATCAGATTCATTGTTACTGGTGTTAGGCGCGTACCCAATTAGGTGATGCGGTCAATCCAACAACAAAGTTTTAGTTTAGGAGTTTGCACACTTATACAATCAAATTATTACAGCTATCTTAATGTGTAAATTGTACAGCTGCAAAGGGGGCCAGCCTTGTGAGTTTGGTTTTATTCTCCGAGAAGTCGAGACTCCCAGTCTTTCTCTCATATTCTTAGGTTCTCTGTCATTCCGCCTTTTTTTCCTTCTCTCTGCGCTCTTACATAAGAGCCAGTTAGCAGGGCTATGTGGTGCACTGGGGGATTAACATAGGACTCTCTTTTCTGTCCTAGTTTACCCCTTTTTATGGGCTCAAACCTACCGTGGTGCAACCCAGGTAGGTATTGATCACTCACCATCACCACCACTACTGAAATCTTCACAGCGAAAACACCGGGGAGAAACAGAAATGAGGCCAAAGTGGCAGGGGTAAAAATAACGTCCTATTTATAGCCCACCTACATCATCAGCGCTGGTCTCGAAGTCTTTCCGTCTGAGGTTACTTCTGCCTCTAACGGTTGCGCTAGCGCGTCCAAACACATGCTAACCAAGCATTGAAACACTGATAACGAGCAAGGAGGAGAAGCAGGAGAGGGTTTCTCTGCAGGATTCCCTTCCTGCCTTCGCCTCCTCCTCCGCCTCCTCCTGTTTGTCATCTCCACTGCAGCAAAAAAAAAGAAAAAAAAAGAAAAGAAAGTCTACGATGATCATGAAGCACAGGTTCATTTGCTCTTCGTCAACATCAGGGCCGGTGCCTCTCCCTCTCATCCCGACCTGCCGGTGGAGAGGAGAGGCCGTGTTCTCGTGGATCACGCAGTTCAAACACGCTACATTTGCTCTGCGTCGGAGCTCATAGGACACAGAGTTCTAAAAATGGCTGTTTTGTTTTTTCTTTGTGCATGTCCTGTAACGGTTCAGTCCAAGCTCCCTTTCTCAGCGTGCATGTGTGTGTGTGTGTGTGTGTGTGTGTGTGTGTGTGTGTGTGTGTGTGCGTGCGTGTGTGTGTGTGTGTGTGCGTGTGTGGACCCCGCCTAAGGCAGCCTGTGCACCTATATTCCGAATGACCTTGTTTACGGACACAACACAACCACCACGAATTCCCAGACAGAATCTCATTTCGAGGGAGTGAAATTTGCAGGGTGCAAACCTGTGCAGCCTTAACTTAACTGACCTTTTGCAACCGGGGAAGTGGAATAAAATTGTATGTGTAGAGAGGTTGAATTGGGACAAAGATGCTTCCTCCATTTTGGGTCAGGAGCTCATGTTGAAGCTGAAGAAATGCATGCTTGCTGGATAATGTTTTCCTTCTGGGGGAATTTTATTTATTTATTTTTATTTTTATTTTATTTTATTTTTTGCAAGATTTGGAAGTAAAAGTGTTAATTTTTTTATTTATTTATTTTTTTGTTCTAGGACATTCTGGTAGGTAAATTAAAAGAGAGAGGGAGAATTTTACAGGTGAACCTAACAACAGAGAATAAGAAAGAAGTCAGCTCTGTTCTCATTGAATGGGATCTATCAGCTGCAAACCTGCAAGAATACGTCCTCTCACGAAAAGAGCAATATTATTCACAAGAGTAGAGGGCGGGGAAGAAGTAGAATCCTAATAAATTTCTCCATCTTGAATGTAGTCTGACCTTCATGTCTCTGTCTTTCTCTTCAGCCCTCTATTCTGCTCTCTCTCTCTCTCCCTCTCTCTTTCTCCACTCATCCCTCTTGTCTGTGTAAATCTGAAGGTTTGTGCATGTGAATTTTCTTTCCCCTCCCTTCAGGCATTAAATAAAAATGCTAAGAGGAGTTTGTGTTTTTCGTTGCTATGCATGCATGTGAGTGTGAGTGTTTCTTCTCGCAGCCTGGGCGGTATCTGTGTTATTGGTTTAGCCTTTTCAGGGCCTGGGTAATTAGATCAGACTGCCTCTCCCCGAGACTCGAACCGAGCTCTAAAGTGACAGTTGGGAGCGCGGTTGTAATTTTCTGCTCCTCCCGGTAATTGAAGACTGGGATTTGGCAGGATTGGGATGCACTATATTTCCAGAGAATATGAAGTAAACAACACCTTCGCCCTCCCTCCTCCGCAAGATCCCCAAAAATAACACTCGCCCACTCGTAAACACCCACCCGCAGACATGCGTAGATCCTGCACACACACACACACATGCATGCACACATCCAATATCCAATGCCTCCGGCTAACTAACAACCGACTAATCTACTTGTGTTCCCCAGGTGGAGTGTAACAATTAGTTCAGTTGGTTCAGCACAAATCCACACTCACCTTTGAGGGCAATAACAATACTTTGGACTCTTATTATGCAGGGGCTTAGCGAGCATTCTCAGCATGACATCTTTACCAGAGATTTACAAATTAGGGAGAATGGATTTTACACCAACAGTAATGTATACCTTTGAATAACATTACATCTCTATAAGGGTTTTTTTTATTGGGGTTTAATTAGTTATGCACAAAGTGCTTGTGCATAACTGTGGGGAGGGAGGATGAGGAACCTTTGCTGTGTTCACTCATTACCTGATTTATTAAAGGTCTAATAGATGCCATCTCCCAGCTAAATGTTCTGCAAAGAACGCCTGCTTTAGTTTTACTAGAACACAAAGTTGCATTTCCATAAGTTATATGAACTTAATAAAGGAAATATAGTTCTCATAACTGCAACAAAAGGTACATATGAACCTATGCAGAGGCTCCTTCCTACATATAGGCATTGTTTTACTCTGCATGATTTCCCTTGATAACGTTGCACAGTTGCCAAACTGAACCTGGAGTAACCAGAATGAGATCACAGTGACATTATGGAGGTGTCTTTGTCACAGGCCGCTCTCTTTACATGCAAAATCAAGACTTTGCTGTAAAACAAATTAAAGCGACATTTTAATCACAGACAAAACATGTTACAGTTTTCCCATTTGTTTTGGTATTTAATCACATGAAATCCATCCGCAATGAAACAATTTCCACATTTTGACTCTCATAGAGAAAAATATGCTTCCTGTGCAACTCTTTAAAAGCTATGCAGCTTTGAGAAAAGGGAATGTTAAACTCTAATACCTAAATGTATTTTTTATTTGTACAACTGTTGTACGGAGATGCACATAAATGTAGTAGCTTCACAATCAAGCAAAATCTCAAGACTATTCCTTTGAAATCTATTTGTCAAACTGAGACTAGATTGAAATGGCAGATCACAGACTGATGTGCTAAAATAATTTAAAAACTCTGCATGTTTTTTCATTAAGTTCACAACTTCATGGGCGGTTGCTCAGGGCATCACTAGAGGAGGGGGCGTACAAACAACATATTGTAAAAGCATTGTATTTATTATTTGCAAGCTAAGTAAAATTTGTATTGTCTTTCATGCTTGAGCAGGCACTCCCAATCGCTGCTTAGAGCAGAAAAATCAGTCTGTCTTTTTTTATTTTTTGTCTATTGCACTAAACTCAAGTTGAGTGAGGTGCAAATTGTGAGCATTATGTTTAGCTATGCACATCCAGGAAATTTTAAGAAAATATGCTTTTGCAGACTAGCCCATAGTAGGGTTTGGTGGCAGCA
Source organism: Poecilia formosa (assembly GCF_000485575.1). Taxonomy (NCBI): domain Eukaryota; kingdom Metazoa; phylum Chordata; class Actinopteri; order Cyprinodontiformes; family Poeciliidae; genus Poecilia; species Poecilia formosa. Next base: position 2,646,110 of record NW_006799965.1, on the reverse strand, counting down.
AATGGAGAGGCTGTTACTGTCCGGTGGCTGGTCTGCCCAGGTTTGTGTTGTGGAGTTCAGAGGGTGCAGGCTGACTCGCTGTCTGTACTCGCAGTCATCAAATAAAACCCGGACCAAAACCACAAACCAAATAATGAAGGATAGCACTGACAAGGGTTGCAAATCGAAATGTAGCGAATATATCTCCCTGCTGCACAGATGCACTCATTTTTCACAAAGCATTTGCGATTCAGGTGGGTCGCACCGCATTTTTTGACAGACGTGCAGAACTACGTGCTCGGGTTACATAACTAAGAGAAACTGTTACAAATTGCATGTTTCAATTGCAAAAACAAATCTAGCAATGAAAGATCTGCTGCAGTGCAGATGCTTAAATTTTTTAAGCAGTCTTCTGCACAAGAGGAGCATCGGAGTCTAAAAGAGAATGAGTGAACAGTGCTATTTTGAATTAACAACAATAACTTCTAAGACACATACTCGAACGAAGCTAGTGACAGATCAGAGAAGACGGCAGTGCACTGATGGACGGGTTGTGTTTGGCTGTGCAGGCATTTGCTACATATAAACACTGTGTGTTTGTATTGAAATGCTACATTATTGATTGTAAGTGATCAATTATGGATTACAGCCTCCTCACAGGCATCGGAGTCCAGCACCAATAAAGAGATATTGTGTAGATGGGCTGGACCACTGTTCACGATCACGCTCAGTGCTGCTGTTTGCACTGGCCGTATTTATTATTGATCACAAGTTATCAATTATTGAAATTGATGAGCATCAGGGATATGAAAGTCTGCAAAGTAAAGAAGTAACTTGCAGCTTGACCCTTGCTTTACTTGACGAATGTGGATAAGTCATAATGGAGTCGCCACTGCAGCTGGATTCCCCAGATACAGATGCAGGTCTCACTGGTCCTCAGGAGGTCCTGGACAGTGACTCTAGGACCTTCTGTCCTGCATCGTTTACGTCGTTCCCTGTTTCCACACATCTGATTTAAGCAAATAGCCTGCTGACAAGATTCAGCGTAAATTGAAGCAATACTCAGGTGAACATTTTGCCATTTGACTTAGGGCTGTTGGATCAATATCACATCCCAATCAGTGAATGTTTGTTGTCTTTAACCAACACTGCTTTTAAGGGTCAGCTCTTGGTCATTAAAAAAAAAGCATTTATTAAAGAGAAAAACTGCAATAAAATGGTTCAATAATTGATTTGTTACCAGATGCCTTCTAGGACCCCCATGTACAAAACAAAATATAGTAAGAGGCTCATAATATGGATGTATTTACAACACAGAAGTGGTGCACACAACACTGCCAACAACTAACTTGTTATTTGGAAAATTAAAAAAAACATTTTGAATTTTTGTTGGAAATAACCTTTTGATTCATTTTCGAGTAATTGACCTTGGCGATTTGAGAACTTGTACAATCATGTTAATGTGCTTAAGATCACTGTAAAAGTTTTGGTAACACTTTATTTGACGGGGTGTGCATAAGACTGACATGACACTGTCATAAACATGACATAACACCTGTCATGAACATGTATGGGTCTTTATGAATGTCTATGGCTGTTGTCATGACGTGTCATTGGGTAAATAATGACACTTTTAATGCAAAGTTTCTTTAAAAGTTGCATTAAAAGTCCATTAAAAGTGCCAACTTTGCATTATTTTGTAAATAATGACACTGTAATGCAAAGTTGGCACATTCAAGACTCCTTCATGTCCATGACAGATGTTATGTCATGTTTATGACAGTGTCATGTCAGTCTCATGACCCCGTCAAATAACGTGTTGCCAAGGTTTCAAACAGCACTATGTTCAATTTTATAAATATCTGACAAGAAAAAATTCAACTAGTGAGGTTTTACAAATGTACACTATATGCTCACCATGTTACATGTGAACCACAGTTGGACACAGACAGGAAAGAGAATTACACTATAATCACTGGAAAGATGATGGAAAAAAAACATTTTTAACTGAACAAAAACAGGATTAAATAATCATATATTGCAACAGTGTTTGCAATTGTGTATGATTTGGCCCCGACATCTTTAAATATTGTCAACATATAAAATGAAAATGTATCAAGGAGAGCAGGCAGCAGGGGAGGCAGGCTGAGAGGGCAGACTTGGAAAAATGAATGAAGGAACGTGGCATCCCATAGATAGCTTACTGTATTTATAAAAACAGCCTTTTTTCAAAATAACAACCTTGTTGGATAACAAGACCTCTGACTTTCCCAGTTATAATGCTATCGAAATAAAATGTTATTATTTTTGACTGATTTCTAAATACAAAGAGAATGCAGCAAAAATCTCCTCTTGACCTCTTCTCTCATACACACAGTCAACAACTCCATGAACATTGTTTACTTAAGCAAAATTATTTGCTCTGTGATACACATCATTTATTTATTTATTTATTTATTACTTTCAGTTTGTTTAGTTATTAATATAGAACAAAAAAAAAAAACAATTGGCAAAATAAATGATGTTAAATGCCCTGTAATTACTACCTTTTCAAGTCAGAGGACTCCAAAGCGCTTTACACTACAGTCAGTCATTCAAGCACACGTTCGCACACTGATGGTGGTAAAGCTACCCTGTAGCCACAGCAGCCATGGGGCAATCTGCCAGAAGCGAGGATGCCACACGCCGACGCCACCGAGCCTTCTGACCACCACCATTGTTATTGGTGAAGAAATAAATTAGGAGAGAAGTCATCTAAAAAGTTCAAATAAAACAGGCGCAGCTGACTCACCGGAGCCCGTAGAGCACCGTCCCATCGGGGTGGAGACGGATCATCCTGTTCTTGACTGTGACGCCGTGAACAAAGGACTTCTTGTCATTGAGGAAGTAGGTGTCAGGGACCCAGAGCTGGTCGGCCACCCGGTTGTCCAGCGTCAGGTTGTAGGCGATCTCTGAGTACGAGAGGCGCTTGTCCCGCCATGCTTGTTGGAAGTACATGGTCAAAGTGTAGTCCTAGTGAACACAAGAGGGAAGGCAGGAGTTAGAGAAGTCAGAGAAAGGTTATAAATAAAGGTCATAATAAATACTGGTGATTATACATGCATTATTAAATAATTTCTTGTCATATGCTACCACTACCATGTAATGGTAGCATAATGCTAAGGGTCTATTACACTGTCAGTGACAATGGTGCATAACAAGCAGTAGAAGACATTTTGAAGCCCAAAGGACTACCAAAATGTTTTCTACTCTAACACAAAACAGCAGTTTAAAGTATCTTATATTTGGTTAAAAGTTATCTGTGGACTATGTTTGAAAGTCGGGTTTGTGCCTGGAAATCAAGGCTCTTGATTTTCAGTCCCTACTCAGAGGTGAACTTCATGAACAGGCTGACAGCTTTCAAAGGCTCAGCATATTAAGTTTTGGCTTAAATGAATGAACCCAATTTCTGTTGTCCACAAAGACAATGCTCCTGCTAAACACATATCTGCAGCTGGGTCCCCTGCTGTCTGGTTTTACATAACAATCAGCCCAAACCATAGGATGGCCATTGTCTTTTCATGCACTTCCAATTCCCATCTCCCTTCTGTCTGAGATTTCTCCCATTGAGCTCAATTTCTCTAGTTGCGTTTCAACCAGGCCAGTCGGGCGAACTGAAAGAAAAGTGTTCTGTGCTGCTTTAGTCTGCCTGTAGCTTTAGCCACGCTTCCAGCTTTTCAGGCAATTAAAGTCAGAGTGAGATGAATGACATTTTACAACTGACAAAAATGTTGTGGTCTTCCTCCTCACATGGTTGTTTACAGCTCACCTAATTTCTGGGAAGCTTCATTGAACTGTCTTGCAGAGGTATCGGCCAAACATTTGCAAATGGGCAAAATCAGATTCAATCGTTTAATGTTTCCAGAGTTCTCGCCTCCAGCAAACAATCATTTCTCAATAGCTGAGGGTCCAGACCTTCTGCACGAAGCAATGCGTAGAACAAGGGAGTGTTTTTTGTTTTTGTACCAGGCTACCCAAACCACTGAGATCCTGGGAGAGTTTCCCAGACTCGACCTTAGTGGTGGACAAGCAGCTTTCATATTGTGCAGCTCGTTTTCACACGTGCTCTGAGGTGTGTTATTAAACTATGCCTCCTCCTCTCCTCAGTCTTTAAAACAGACTCACACCCACACAGTCACAGTAAAACACAGCACTGCAGTCGGATCTGTTTGGTTACGCTGTGTTGCAGTGCAATCACTGAGTGGGAAAACACAATAAAAAGTACAGTCCGTGAAACAAGGCCCTTGAGCTTTAACTCCATCATCATTACTTATCACTATGTTTCTATGTTTCCAGGGATTTTATGTCTGTCCGAGACACACTGGCATGACTCTGCAAGGCAATTGCCACTTTCGCTCTTAAACTCTCATCTTTGATTGCATGCAGCATGCACAGCCAAAACACTGCGTAAAAAGGCCATCTAAAAATACACGAGTTGCTGCCATGTCAATTTTTTTGTACAGGGATGAAAAGTCAAGCAAGGATGGATGCATCCTCTTTTTTTGTTGTTTTTTGTGGAGAGTTACCACTGAGCCATCCTCTCACAGTGGCTCCCTCTCTGTCTCATTATCGGTCCGTCGATTGGATATCTCTATCACCTTTGGGATCGTTAGCTGTTGGCCACACTCTTGATGTATCATCCACTGAGACAGCTTCTCCTGCAGTACGAACTCGCCTTTAGCGTCATCTGTTCCATTTTGATGAAATACAGTAAAACTCACTGACAAAATTGCCACAAAGTAGGCTGTGTTGTGGTTTGGACTATACAGTAGATTGTTGCACATTGCTCGTCAGTGACTGTTTTGGTAGTTTCTCAGAGTTTGCTTTGCAAAAGTATTCATAGCTGCTGAACTTTTTCAAAGTTTGTCACATTACAACCAGAAACCCCAGTGTATTTTATGGGGATGTTGTGACAGAGCAACACAAAGTGAGGAGCAAGTCAAGGATACATGTTTTCTGAGTCACACCATCTTCCACTGGACCTACAGAACGTAGACTGGGCCACATTTACTCACAATTAAGCTTTGATTTAAACTCTTCTTTGTACAATTGTAGCTCAAGGTTGTGTGTTTGGGGTCATTGTCCTGATGGAAGTTGTACCTTTGCCCTTATCTCAAGTAACCTCGGTCTCTAACAGGTTTTCTTCCTGGACTGCCCTGTATTTAGCGCCAACTCTGGTCAGTTTCCCTGTCCCATTTGTAAAAAAGCATGACTACAACATTACATTGTCACAGACAGAGTAACAGCAAGTACTATTTTTCTATATCCACTGAACATCTTGATTCAGACCGAGATGAACTTAAACACAATTGAACTTTGTTTACTATTTATTAGAGATTAGAAGTTTTGGAATATACAAACTACAAATGGTACATCACATAAATATCAAAATTAAAGGGACCATAGACTTTAATTCGTGGTACATTGAAGAGGTTTGAACATAAATTCATTCAATATTTTATGTCTGCATGTACAGATCTAAGTTTGCAGAATCCCAAACTGATTTGGGATCCTGGGTTTTTGTGAAAACAAGTGTTAAGATATGACCGAATGGTTGCCATGGGAGATTCAAGGATTTCCTCAAACAAGCGTGGAAGAAACAAAGCTACACCCAAGGTATGTTTTTTGATAAGGGAATAACATTAAAAGATGATAAAGCTCAAAAAAGTTGATTTTACACCACTCACCCGTTTAAGCTACACAGTGAGAATCTCTTCAAGGCTCATTTCAACCACTGAGCATAAAAAGCAGATCATCGTGGACAGATGTCTGTTTACCAGCCAGTTTGGCATATATCGAAATAATTAAAACACTTATAGGGAAATAAAAGGCCTCCAGTGCAAACATAAAAACAATTCATTGCAATAAAACTGCAGGTTGTAATTTTCGCAGAGGAAAATATTTACATACCACCGGTATGATTGATAAAGTTTAAACTTTTAGGAGCAACCTTTTAGCTCTCTCATAAGGTTTCTTTTTTATCAGTTTAATCACACATATTAAATAGCTCCAAATGCAATTAGAAATCTAATTTATCTTCAGGTTTGTGAACAAAGTATTGTCTTTACAGCACGCAGAAAGACAGATGTCTCCTCTTTCTCTGTCTGCAGCTAAGGCTGTTCAAGGTACCATTTAGCCAGATGTATTTGGTATTCAGAAAGAACTAGTTTGTCTGTAAACACGGATCCACTGATACTCCTAACATGTGCATGCACACAGATATTAAAAGTATTAATAATGAGGGCTAATGGCCATAGAGACCTAAGAATTTGTAATTTTTCATACGTTTGAATAAAGCGTAAGGTCTGAGACACATTACTTCCATAAAGCCTTCAAAATAAAAGTCTTTAATGAGCCCATTCATCTAATTAGAATAGCCCTCAGCATTGTTTCTGCTTGTTAAACACAGCAGCCTTGATGCTGGGTGGTTGTGTGTTTGTGCTGCAGACTCATCAACTCCTAATACGTTTGTTCATTTTTATAGGCAGAATTAGATGGAACTTTGTTTGTTGCTGCTTGTCAAATAAACTAAAAACAACATGTTGGATGCATAACTAAGGATGCACAGCAGACGGGGAGCGGAATATTATATTTACTTCTTTAACATGAAGCAGTTGTAGGTTGCTTTACCAACAATAAACATAGTTTTTATGTCTGAATTTCTATTATGGTATGTTTATGAGTGTTTTTATTTTTTGTGCAGTATATCTCACAGTGTTTCCCTGTAATTGACTGGAAAGTCATCCAGGATGTCCGCTGCCACTCCTCCATTGACTGCTTGAGATAGGCACCGGCTCCCCATTTAAACCTCCCTTGTGAGGTTTAATAGAGTAGCATAGAGGATGGAAAATGTAGTAAACACATCAGACTCTGCACAGATTTTTCTTCTGGCGGTGTATCACGGTGAAAGTAATGCCTCTCTTTAAAGATTTGCAAGTATAAAACTTGATAAACTTTTTAACTTCTCTCTTTTACCACAAAACAAATAAATTGCAAATCAGAAGACATTCTGTGTTTGTTGGTGTGTTAACCTGTGACAGTGAGTGAACTGAAATGAGAAGAAAATGGGAAAAAAAAACTACTACCACGAATAAAAACAATCTTTGTACATTAACTTCACTTTAGCATTTGTATGATGGAATATTTCCAATACATTTTTTATAAGTATAATAAGATTCTTTATTTTACTTTCAGTCTGCATGGGAAATGACAAGAATGTGCAGCAGATATGCACAAAGATAAAAGTATTAGGTGCACCAGAGCATCAAGTGCAAAGGTTTATCTATCATATGTTCCCTGTTTTAAATTTGCTCAAACAATGAGAGAGACTTCTCAGTATCGATGCAAAACATTGATGCTAGTAACTTTACTGGGTGGATGAACTAAGACAACATCAGCAGTACCAGGTTAATACACGAAGCTTGACAGGACTAGTTTATAAACCAACTAGTTCAGCAGCAGGCCAGTATATTCCTGCCAACCTTGAGGTAAAATTTCTGCTTTGTCAGAGGAGGCCTGAGGTTTGAAGGGAGCAGTTTCAGTTCACAAAAATCCAATTCTGTCTGTAGCAGGAGACCGATTAGCCTCAGCGCTGATTCTCTTACCTGCTTTTACTGAGGGATCCTGACAGTGAGCTACTGTGAGTAGTCATGGATATATGTGTACTTCTCACACACAAATACTCCTTTAAGATGTCAAAGAAACTCTCTCTCTCTCTATATATATATATATATATATAT
>NW_006799965.1:2621679-2638233 GCF_000485575.1 Poecilia formosa | reverse complement strand
GACTAGTTACCGACTAGTTACCTCTGAGTTTGGTAATTATTTTTTTTCTTCTAAGTAATTGGTTAACTAATTGGTTGACTTTTGCTTTAGTCTAATTCACAGCAGGCTCAGTAGTCCAGTGCTATTAATACTTTTAATGAACTTTGATCAACTGTGCCATGACTACAGCACAGGGAGTCAGAGAGATAAAATATCAGCTTTTTATTTCTGTGTTAAATCTCTTTAAGGGTACAGATTTGTACAGAGAACCTAGAGTAAACACTGCCCTCTGTCTGTAGGATAAACTGGCAACATGTTTATCCATTTCACAGCTGGTGTCGTTTTTTTATTTTTTTTTTTTTTTTTTTTTTTTTTGTTCAAAAAATCCTTGCAGTCTCCAGTACCCTCAAGACTCCTACCGTAGTTTCTTTGCAAAGGCAGTGATGATGGTATTGCACTCTTACTAGTAATGGGTTTTCTCCTGCTCATTTCCTGCCCATTATATCTCTACTACTATAGGTATCACGTCTAAAAGAGGATGGAGAATTTCCCTGAGAGGTTCCTGCACATCTACTATCCATTTGTGCTCCACCGAAAAGAAGAAAACACCCTCAGTACCTTGTGCACTTTCAACTGTGCCATCTGTGCACAATATTTTTGGCTCAGTGCAGCATTCTGTGTGCACAACTCGACAAATCAGACATCAGTCACACAAAATTCAAATCTGTTGGTTTTGATAATGTTGATTTAGTGGAGTCTTAAAATAGTCAGGCTTCATTATATATAATGCATAGTGCAAGGCATTTTTGATTGGGTGAATCTACTAGAATGAGACATAATCAGGCTGTTTTTTTTGTGTGTTTTTTTTCCGTTGTTGTTTTTGTTATCTTGCAGTTTTGCACCAGTGTGGAAGCAGCCTTAGAAACATAGAATTAAGGTTGCAAAATTTCAAGTTTTAAAGGTGCCACCTTTAAAACTGACATGGATTCAGGAGGGATTATCACACAAATATAGGAAAAATGAGGCCTGGGCTTCAGCTGGAAAGTATAATAATATAAAATATAATATAGACATAAACAAATTATTACAAAAGGATTCCAGTCACGTGCACTTGAAGCATGTTGCGTACTTTATTGAGCAGGTTAGGAAAGGTCTATGGACTAAACATGTCCTTCATGTATGTGTATATATATATATATATATATATATATATATTTTTTTATTTTTTTTTTGCACAAAATCATTCTTAGATAATCACATTTTAGTCTGCTGAGGTCTGCATATTTTGAGCTCCTTTCAGGATTATTATTTTTTTTAGAGCTGCCAGCCACGACCCTCAAACTCCATGTTTACACTCACACGTGAAAATGACTGCAAACAGATAAGCAATTACACAACCATACATTTTTGAAAAGCAGAAGTAGAGCCTCCCGCACAACCAACAATAATGCAGCAAGTGGTTTCTAGATGGTATGTTAACAACAAAACACTTGTCTTTTCAGCAGCAATTGTGCTGTGAACACAGCGGTAAAATCACCAGATCAAACATTTTGGAACTCGGAAGGACAAAAAAATGTAGAACTAAAAAATTAGTATCTTCTCTGAACAATTTAAACAGAATAAAGTATCAAGTCATGAGGATATGACTGTAAAAAAAAGTCCACAAAGTGCCAAACTGGTTTGTCACATGTTGATTCTTTGGGTGAAGAGGAAACTTCCATTAAGGTCACACAGATTTGGTTTTTGAGCTTCAGTGAGAAAAACATCTTATGGAGTACCTCAACATTAAAAAAAGAAACTCACGACTGAGCTGAGGATGGAAGTAAAAATTCATACAAGGTCAAGCTAATGTAAAAAACATCAGGGTCGGGTGCTCAGTGACGGTGAGTCATTGCTCAAAATGTTTCTGGGCTTAAAAATTCCCCCATTAAGAGCCTGACAGAGTGACATGGAGTACATTTATGTTTCCCAGTGAGATCTGTCAGAACAGGGTTGGCGAAAATCCTCCATTACAGCTACATCGGCTGTCACGAGCAACATGGGATGGACAAAATAGAGTTTGTAAAAACACATCTGGACATTTTGACTCTAGGCATCAATGTTGCATGTGAACCTGCAATAGAAATCCATTAAAACCATCCATAAGCAGAGATGTGGCATTTTTTCTAACTTGAGTGAACAGATTGGGTGTAAATGCCAGACGGTCCTTTAGGATCCCGTGTTAGGTCAGTTTTACATTTGTAAAAATCATAACAGGAACAATAGCCGTAAAACGTTCACATTTTTTGAACTTTTATCACCGCGTTACTGAATATTGTGTTTGCAAAGAAAGGTAAGCAAAGAGAGCAACATTTCTTCTGCTGACTTTTGTGAAACTTGGTGGAAAGTTACTGAACAAGCAAAGGGAGAGCCCATTAAATTTGTGCAGATGTCTCCATTTTTTTTTTTTTTTTTTACACATTGATGTTTGGTCATTAAATGAAAAATGCTACCCCAGAAATAATTCTAATAAAGCAGAGAAAAAACTGAAAGTGGAATAAAAAATAAAAAAAATGAGTCATAGGTGCTTTCACTTCGCCTCTGCAGCTTCTCAAACATCCATCACATTCATGTTGAGCTCTCCAGGAGCACCAAAGAGAAATGTGCTGATCATGATTAATGATGCACTTCAACTATCCTAGTTAGAACTGGGTTTTTTTGTTTGTTTTTTATTTCATTCATTTAGCGTATTTCCACTACAAACTGCAGGAGTCAGCATCTTGTGCTGCATCAGCAGCTCCTGTTACTTCACCCAAACTAATTTTGAGAAGACTGGATCTGCTATCTGGAGTTCTCCAAATTAAGAGAGGAAACTTTAGCAAACAATTTATTCAGGTATGGAAACTTTCTCTGCTGGAAGATATATTTAAACGAATTTAAGACATTTTGATGAATGTTAATGAGTAGGTTACTAAAGTCAGTGCAAACAGAAGAACTTGGTTAAAATCTTAAATCCTTATAAGACTCAGAGCAGGATAATATTCTACACAGTGCACAAACTGATTAAATGTTCAATATTTGTGCCCCTTCAAGCTTCGAGTGATCTACTGGTTTCATATTTGACAGCGTGGTTGAGGGAGAACCTGGGAAAGAAGTGATACCATTAACTTTATAATGCTCTTCACAAATTGTCCTTTTTATTGTCTACTTAGTTTCACTGAGCTTCTTTTGTTGTAAGAGGAGAATCTCATATTAAAAAAAAAATCCAACACCGAGGAAGAGATTTCTAATGAGATCACGTTTACCACAATTATTAGCATACTTTCTGTTAATACTTGCTGCAGCAATCTTCTGCCAGAAGGACAACTCTTAGTCTCTTATTACATTGCCACAATGTTGGAGCGTGTAGAGAGTGGCATCTTACATCACATCTCTTTGGCAAAATCTCACTAGATCTTCCAGACTCCACTGTCCTGACCTATGCTCTCTCCTCTGAAGATTATCCAACAGGTTTTCAATAATTGCCAGGTCTAAGGTTTAATAAAAAAATAAAAAAATAAAAAAAAGCACTTTTATGGAATAATTCCCAATCAATCGGTTGGCATGTAGACGGTCTCTAGATGTTGTAGAAAATTGTAAACCATGACTTTGCCTTCAAGTGCTTAACAGTTGAGATTTTCTGAGTTTCCTAACCATGTTGCTCACGGTTTGTGAAAAGATAAATGTAGAACAACAACCTCCATTGTTGGTCGTAGTTTGACTTGTAATCTTTTCAACACAAACCAATAATTGTTGCTATTTTGTAAACAAAACAAAAACAAAACTTTTCCAAAATACTTTGATATGGCATTATACCATAACGCATAAGGTGTGAAGGCCAAGGCAGTTTTGGCACCATACGGTATTGACGTTGGACTTTTTTAAACCAAGATTTCTCTCATAACTGTAGTGTAAATAGGTATTTTCTAAGCCTTAACGTCCACTGTGTTTATTTCAAAAAATATTCAGTGAAGGATCAGGGAGGCATAAAAAAGCTGCGGGATTAACAGCTGTTCTTATGTTCTTATTATATTACAAACCATATAAATCTTCTACTGTGCAGGTTCATTCAGCATAACTAATAATGCTGTTCCAGACAGCCTGTGTTCTTGTTTTAAGCTTTTTGGGAAAACTCCACAGAGCAAACAGAGGAGAACAGAGTCAGAGCTGCAACAGAAGAACAGTACACTAATCTTCCTTATGTCTTTAAATTATTAAAAGGAATCGTGCATGCACTGTAAAGTTAGCAGGAAATGATTTCAATTCATATCTGTTTGCAAAGCACTTTTCACACATAAGCTGCACATAAACGGTTGACCAAAGGCATGAAAGGAAAATGAGATTGTAACGAAGCAAGTTTAAATTTAAGGGAAAGAAATTAGATTAGATTTTAACATGATAAAATATCATGTTAAATAAATAAAGCTGAAGTAAAAATTAGAGAGAGAAGGTTTAAAAGGACATAAAAAAAACAAGCAGGGTGGCTTGGAAAATAAAATCTCTGCTTCCAGCTCTTACTATGGAAATTCCTGGAATGACGAGTATGACGAGTCAACCTGCGTCTTTTTTTTTTTTGTCTCTCTAAAAGCTGCATCTTGAAAGCAGCAATTTCTTGTGAGGTGGAAAGCATTACGGAAGCTGAGGTAACTGAGGGCTTTACAAGTGATAAGAGGGATTTTGCACTGAATTATTGAATGCATTAACCAATAAATGTGATCCCCTTTCCCGGTCCTAGTAAGAACTCATGCTGCAGCATTTTTTTTATCAGCTGGAAGACTGCAGGCGAATTAACAGGACATCCAGGTAAGACTGCAATGCATTATTTAGGGGATACTAATGCATACAAGTATCCCCTAAATACTTGTATGCAGGATGTATCAGGGAATTTATTAGGTGGTTATTTGCTGTGATACCCCTACATAAAAATCCAGTGCAACCAGCTGCCTTCAAACGTCTAAATAGTAAGTAGATCACAGTCGTATGCAATTCCATTTTAGACAAAAATGCAGAAACCTTGGGGGTTTGTTAAAGAACATTAGAGATCAACAAACAGCATCATAAAGACTGAGGAACTCAGCAGACAAGTCAGAGAGAAAAAGTTGTGGGTTGTTAACGCAACAATGACAAGCTTTAAACATTTTAAAGAACACCATTCAATCCAGACATAGCAAATGTGTAAAAGTAATATGCACTGAAAACAGCAATCCCACTGTGAAACATGGTGGTGGCAGAAGACGGAGGATGGAGCTAACAACAGGGAAATAATGGAAGGACTCCGTTAAGAAGCTGCAAAAGACTTAAAACCGGAGTGGAGATTCACCGTCTAGCAGAACAACAGCCGTATCCAGACAAGTAGAGCTACAATGGGACTGATTAGATCAAACGTATGTCTTTACATGGCCTATGTAGACTGATGAGAGCCTTCAGCAAGACTTGAAATGGATATTCACAGACGCTCTCCATCATATCCGACCAAAGGTGAGCATTTTCAGAAAAAAAAGAATGTTTCTAGATGTTTTACTTCACAGCTGTGCACTGTTTCATGTTGGTGTGTCAGATTAATTTAAAATAACACACCTTCATGTCATTGGTTGCTATGTGTCAAAAGGTGAAAAAGTAAAGAAAGGCATGAATACTTTTGCTAGACACTCCATATATGTCGTCTAAATCAAAATTAAAGCTTGCAGTTTTATATTAGAAAAAAAAACTCTTAACACAGTTCTGCGTAAAAAGCACCAAAACAAAATGCTAATAAAACCGTAAGTGCTGTTACAAAATAAAAACAAAAAAACAAAGCATCCTTAACCTGGATTAGCATCGTTTAAAACCTGAAAAACAAGGCTTTGTTTGCTTTTCCTTGACTTTCCCGGATGAAAAGGAGAGAAAGGGAAAAAAAAAAAAAAAAAGAAAAAAAAGGCAGCGCTGTCATGGCAACGCCGAGTAAAAATAACACAAGCTTATTTTCCACAAGCTGAAAATAAAATGGAACAGGATCCGTTTGGACAAACGAGATAAAAAATGGTTGCTAATTCAGAGACGGCGCATCCCTCACGCGGTCGCACCGTGGCGTGGAGGCCCCAGTCGCCGCTCCCTCTGGTCATCGGCTGTTGTCCTGCGGCCGGATCCTCTTACTCACGGAGAGAAACCAGCACTTGTCAGGATAATGATCTTAATACAACAACGCCCCACTAATTCCTCTGTCCCAGAAGCCACCACAGCTGGTTTGTTTAAATCTTATAATTCACTAGCAGCTAATTAACATTCAGAGAACGGTATTATGGAACAGACAGCTCCTCTTAACAACCACCAACCTCAGGTATTTTACATGTAATTAACGAGCGGGAGGAAGTAAAGGCGAGGACTGAAAACACTCATTTAGCTTCCCACTTATTCCTGCCTCGCAGTGCACACTGCAGCCACACTCTCCACGTACGGATCGCATGCAGAAAAGGCATTATTATGCAGCACTGATGCATTGCTGAGAAAACAGACTCGACTTGTATTTAACAGGCTGCACCAGCTGTGTGCAAGAAACACTTTTTAATGCACCGTAACCGGGGTCTGCTTCCTGGGCGCGTGATTTCGGCGGGAAAAAAACCCCAAACAGCATTATGCAAACGAAACCTCAGCTGAGCGGAGATGAGCGATGGAGCGAGATGCCAGCACTGATCAGAAAGACAGGGATCAGCAGTGGAGTGAGGGTCTCGGCCGAGATGTTATCTGTTTCATGTTTTCCACTAACCCCGGTGAGTCAGCAGAGCCCGTTCACCCAGAATGTGTGGTCACACCTCGGACTCGGAGGACACTTCCCTCTCAGAATAGCACATTTGTAATGTCACGCAGGCGAAGCTGCGACCACGGTGTTGACTGGGCTGCATGCTTTTATTGCCCGACAACATGGCTGACCTTTCAGCCTCAGCAGGCCAGCGTGCTGGGTCACACAATAAAGCACCAAAAAAATAAAAAAAAATAAAAAAGGCTTGTTACATGAGCCTGACAAAAGAAGGAGCGGCAACAAAAATCCTCAGCTGCAGCGACGGTGGCGCCCTTCACGTTATCAGAGAATACAGATGTCAAACTTCAACTAAAAACGGTAGAGTTCATTCCTCACCAAAGGCTGTTTTGTCTTTAATTAGAGCAGTGAGCAGCTGTCGACAACAAAGTCCTGCTAACTTCACCATGGCAGACCAACATGCATAGATTTCAGATCCACTACTATTCTTCCCACTTCATTCAGTCCTCCATCTTCCTTCATATTCACATGGTTAGATTTGCACGTTTCAACCCGACAAGATCAAAACCATTCTGCTTTTCAGCTTAGGATTTCCCCATTCAACTTACTTAATAAATTATGTTCCTAAAGGAGGAGATTGTTTTTCTCTTCGCTACTGTTCCTATTCACATCAGTAATAATTTCTTTAGTGATTCTTTCGTACAAAGCAGACATATTATTTTCATAAAATGGCGAATAAATCACCAGTTATGGCAACGAAAACAAACACAGTTTTATCAAAAGCGTTAAGTCTTGATTTTGGGATGGGGTGAGGCTACAGTATGTGACTCTCACTATCATCTTATGTTTGCAGATCATAGGATCATCAGGAAACAACATTTGGTCCAAATCTTCATGACTTATAAGCAGGTCCTTGTGGGATTAGAAGTAGAAAAAAAGTTGGTTTTCACCTGTTACTGACAAGCTACGTTTCCTGGGTTCAACATAGAGATCTCGCAGGCATGAATTAGAATTAAATGTCAAATCGTATAAGCCTCCAAAATCATCAAATCTGCAGCAGCATGAAATAACAGAGACTTAATAACCATCATTTACAGTATAAAAACTGTAAGTCTTTGTTTTTGAGAAAGTCACCAAAATAATGTATGTTTGAAAAGTGCCAGGATAATGCTTAGAAACTCAGCAGTCTACAGACATCCAACAAATTTGGTCGCATTTTCTTTAAGCTGCAGAACTCGGAGTCAAAACCTTTTTTGGTGGGGGGATTTTTCTACAAGCTTCTCAGAAAAGTTGCAGAAACTTTGGCCTGTTCCTCCTGACAAAACTGGTAGAACTGAGTCAGCTTTGCAGGCAACGTTGCTCACATCCTCTTACAACTCCATCCTTTGATTAATAAGTGGTACATAGATTCATTTTAGTCTGAATTGCCACTTTTCATTGTTTCTCTGTATTTTGCCTCTGCAGTGTAATATTTTTTGGTTATTGTGTTATGCTTTTATCATTGAAGACGAGGTCTAAATGGCCATCCCGGCGCGCAGTCTCTCTTCTCAGTGCGTCAGCGCTCGCTATGAAGCCATGTAGCGATAGCTAGCAAAACTACTACGAACACTGCACACACCACGAACTCTAACAACACACTTATAGTCTAAAAAACCTAGTAAAATCCACAGCATGGCTGCGCCCTAGTCTCTTGCCATATCCAAGTCCTCCCCCCCCACCCCTCCCCTCTCTGCGTGTCTCCGTTCTACCTAGCAACAGACCGTCAACACATTTTCATTGGTTGTTTCGAAATGTGGTACATTTAGTCCCCACAAAATAAGGCGTAAATTATCAATCTTATTTCTGGCTTTACTTTGAAGTAAATAACCACAAAACCAATATAAAAACACCACTTTTATAAAGTTTGAAGTCTGTGCTGTCCAACAGAGTTGAAATGAAAACTTGGTATGCGTCCATGTTATTACGAAGCCTTATAAATGCGTCACATGCTTGTACGCCGCACGGCGGGCAGCGACTACATAGGGTTAAACTGTGTTGCGCCTTGCAAATAAACTGGACTTGACAGTTCATACACATTTTCTGATCAGAGCTCTTTTGATGATCGCTCCAGACCTTCGACTTTGTTGTCCTTATGCCATGTTGTGACTAATTTGGCTTCATTCTTTTGAAAGATTTGCGTCTAAGCTACACACATCAGAGTCATTGTTGATGTCTTAGGTTGTTAATTTAATATTTAGTCACTATGCTTCTTTTTTGTGAAGTGCACCAGTCCTTCCCGCTGCAAAACACCCACTGAAAATGATGCTACCACCCGGTGATGTACCCTATGTTTTTTTTTCCTCCAACTTCCAAGTCATTTTACCAAAACTTTTCTTATTTCATCAGACATTAGGACATGTGTCTATCTGTATTTATTTATCAATTTGACTAAAACCTTTTTTTCTATAAGCAAGGACCCCCAGCCCGACAGCGAGAAGTACAAACTCCAGATTACACCTGAACCTAAAATCCTTCCACTGGAATGCAAGAGAGAAGGAATCTTAGTTTTCATCTGTCTGTATGAAGAATAGTAGCACAATTCAGCCCCTTCCCCACTTGTTGCTGCACTGCTAGTTAGTTCGCTAAATAAAAATGCTGTTTTCTCTCACCTCAGTACAACACATGGCTTCTCCAGATGCTGCATGGCAAGACAAAAACAACAGCAACATTTCCCACCGTCGTGCCGATAACAAGGTGCAATATGATCACAGCCACCTTCATCTCTATTAAAACCCTCCTCTTCTCTGTCTTTGCCTGTTTCAGTCTCTCCTCTCCTGCTTGTTTTCCCATCAGCACTTTAATCTTAAAAGCAGCTGGCCGTGATGAGGAGGATCAAAGCAGCGCCGCGCCGAGCACAGGTCACCGGCTGCATCCTCGTGATCACGGTGATATTATTGATTTCTCCGGGATCAATCTCGTCAACTGCTTACCCTTTATTCCAGCTGAAAGGAGCTAGACATGAAGAGCAGAAGGAGAGGAGGAGGAGGAGATTCCAACCTGTTATGCAATTTACAGGGATTCTTCACAAGGTAACAACATGTGGAGCAGGAGTCCACAAGGAGCCAGAGGTTTGTTGTTACAGTGTTTTATCTTTCGCTTTCTGTCTAAATCTGTCAAAGTGGATCTGGCAGGAAGAGCTTTTTCTGAGAAACGAGAGGGATGAAGGTTCTTGCATAGCCACTGGGAGCTGTGACGTCAGTCGCCTTTCACTCTGTGCGCACAGTTTTGTGTTTTGCTGCAGACACAGGCGGATGTATGAAACTGTGTTTTTTTTTTTTTTTTTTTTTTTTTTCCAGATGAATGCCCGCCTAGATGCCTAGTTCTTGAGTGAGATAACCCTTTGGAGCAAGGCAGAGGTGGATTACATGGCTGTTGAGCTCAGCGTTACAGCCAGGGATCCAGTCAGAAGAGCGGGAGAGATGGTTGGAGACATGAGGAGAAGATTTCAACTCTCCATGGACGCCCCCTCTTCTCCCACCAAGTCATTTCCGTTCTGGCAGCCTCCTCCACTAATAATAAATGACTTCCATCGAAGGAGATGCTCTGATTATCCCGTACTCACCTAAATAAGCTGCCATGTTTTCCTGCTAAAAGCGATAAATGGCTCACAGGCACTCCATTTTGAAAGCTTGGAAAATTAAATAAACAACTTCTTTTTTTGTGCTTTTCTACGTGTTTGGGCTGTGACTGTTGCCTCTGAATTATTCCAAAATAATGAATAATGAGATCGCCATGTTTTTTTTGTTGTTGTTTTTTTTAAAAGATGTAAAACATATTGAACCTTGTCACACAACCTGGGACCATTTTTATCAAAGTTTGAAGCATCAGCTGACACAGTGCCATCTACTGGCAAAGTCATAGACTACAATTAAATAAAAACATGGACATTTCCCTTTGATTCCTATCATGTAACCAGTAGGAAGGCTTTTAAAATGTAAATTGACTTTTGCAGTGTCTGGGCCTCTACATGAAAAGCAGCCATCAAGTGGAGAAATTACACTAATCTCTGTTTCTTTAGGTTTTAATCTCTGTTTCCTTAGGTTTTAATCTCTGTTTCCTTATTAAACCCATATGGCTGAATGCTACAATACAAACTGATAAGGAGACAATACAAAGCAAACAAATTTAAAAGAAAAAATTCTGTAAACATTTCAAATAAACAATGTAGGAGGCATTTTTTGATTTTCAATTATTTTAAGTCTTATACTATGTTTTTATCCTTCTGTTCAAGTTAAGGGATTGCTCACAATTTCTCTGAATTAGTGCTCTTGCATTCATAGGATGCTGAATTTTCCCTCCTGGTCTGGCAGTCTTTGCCATTGAACAGCACACATTAGCTGTGGTCTTTATTTTATACGTCATCAACATATCAGTTTATATTTCTTTATCGCTTTTAACATGTAAGACAAAACCACTCAAGGAAAATCACCTTGATATTCAACTAAAATTGGACTGAATTAAGTGATTAAGTACAATTTCGCTGGTTCATTTCTAACAGCTAGCTTTATCAGTGTATTTTGTTTTTACTCAGGCTGGACTGGGAATGGTTGTTGCATTGTTCGATGCTGAGCAGTGGATTTTTCTTGACATTACACATTACACCAAAGAGTCTGCATTTTCACAGTGGCCACAAGAAAATTAGCTTAAAGTCGTCACATTAGGAATCTGTTCACTGTTGCTTTTGTGGCTTTAATTTAAAAAAAAGTCCATTATTGAAGTCTTGTGAATTATAAATACTTATTTAATTACACATTTCACAGTAACTGATTAAATTCATCTCAAATTAAAGTTATTTTTACAATGCAAGTCCAATAGATGGCACCCTATTGATAACTAGCTTCACTTTAGCATAAACTCTGCTAGGCTACATGTTTAATACATGGATAATTTTGTGACAACACTTCAGGTTTGAACTAGATTCAATTTATCCCTTCTGGTTTACTTTAAAACATATGTGAGGTGGTCAAAATCATATTCACAAAAACATTTTTATCCTATAGTATACACCTTTTTTTTTTTTTTAAATTAAAAATAGAAAATGGATGTCATCACAACCTCTGGGTGTGGTTTCCAATTAGGAGTATTGTTTTTGCAGAATAATTCAACCTGGACTTAAACTCTGAATTTTGTCCTCTTAATGGTTTTCCAGATTAGTGACGCAAAGGGTAGGAAATGTTCTATGGAAAACGATGAAGGGGGAAATTTATCTGGGAACTCCTGGTGTTTATTCAAATGAACCTAAAATTGGGAGGGCATTTATTGAGCATAAATATAAACGTTTTGTTTTGTCACAGACAGGCATCCATGCAGAATAAAACAATTAGCATTACACTTCAACAAATTTATCTGTAAGCAGAAGCTTATCAAGTATGATTATTCTTTTGAACAACCAACTCTTTCATCAAATAACAAAACATGAGTGTTGAATAAAACATTACTCATTCCATTCCTGACCCAACCACTTCAAAAATAAAGGTAAATGCCACCAACTCCATGACTAAAAAAAATAAAATAAAATAAAAAAACTGCTTCAAAATTTAAAATGAGCATAGTCTCTTCTCAATATGAAACAGAGCCATTCAGCATGTAGACCAAAAAAACTATATTTTCTTAAATTTATGAAACCTACAACTTCTAACCCATTTCTGCCAAACTCATTTAGGTAATGTCCACATCCTGAACATCATCAAGATCATCCCCCAGAAATGCAACCTCAGCATTCTAGGAGTCATCTGCAGATGGAGGAATGCACCATGCATGCAGGGGGGGAGAGGGGCTTGTGCACCTGTAATCATCAATTCAACATGCATGTGATTGATTAATACTAAAGATGTGCTCCAGTGTGAAATCTTGTTTTGTCAATACATGCAAGCACAAAATCTTTTAAAACATATTTTGATCTGTTGTTGCCTGAATTTATTCACAGTTATAATAATAATAATAATAATAATAATAATAATAATAATAGCATTTTGCAGTCAAACTGGCAGCATAATTGCCTAATGCAGCAAAAAGATCCAAGGTTTGAGCCCCCGTCCTGGGACCTTTCTGCATGTAACCTGCATGTTCCCTGCAGGTACTCTGTCTTCCTCACATAGTCTAAAAACATGACTGCTAGGTTAATTGGTCTCTGTAAATGTCCCTTCGTTGTGACCGGTTGTGGGCCTCTGCGCTGCCCTGGCGGCTCTATACTCCCGCCCAAAGACCGCAGCACCAACGCCATCCCAGTTTTACTCCTGTTTGTTTCATTGAAATTTTCCAACTTTTAAAACCGAAAATTTTGCAAACCCTAATTAAACCCTCAGGCTGTATGTACAAACAGCAAAAAAATAAATAAATAAATAAAGGGGAGGTGGGGTTGATCTTTATAGCAGTTTGATCAATCTCAAATGGTGTTTTTAAAGACATGTAGATTAATGTAATTTTGACCAGACTAAATATTTTAGACATATGATCAAATAAAGTACAGATTATTCAAAGAAGACACTTTGAAATTGCTCTTTACTTTAACATCAGATTACAAGCTTCACATCAGATATCAGTTACAGCGTCTTTAGCTAAATATGAAACTCAGCTATATATATATGTTTTTTAGCACTTGCGGTCCTGCCGCCCCCAACTGTATGCCGCCCTGGGCGTTAACCGGAACAAAGTGTCAGAGTGTCACTGTTGGCAAGTTGTTGTCATTGCAAATCATGACCGCTTTTGCAAAGCATATACACAACGTTTGTTTTAATGAGGGAATAGCTAATAAATGACGTTTTAATAATGAACAATTCATGCAAGAGTGGAAAGTGACACAACCAACCAAGGTCTATCCTACACCACCGAAGCGGGGACACTCGCACACACGCACACACACACGCACGCACACACACATCAAACACACACCAAATACACACGGCTGCTCTTCGTGCGCTGTGCGTCCGAGTGCGCCAGTGAGTGTGTGTTTTGAATTCAAATGCAGCAGCACACCAGAGCAGCAAATGCGGAGTCTGGGAAGAGGGAAGGAGGTGATGTGTTTGGGGAAAATGGGAAAAAAAAATGTCCTCAGGTTGGCTCCAACTGAGCCGTGATAAGTAGCCCACTTCAAAAAGGTGATAAAAGGAGATCCGTGCCAGATAATAAAAAAAGAAAGAAAGAAAAGAAAAAACGGAGAAGAAGAAAAACAAAATAGCGGAATGATTGCAGAAAAATCCACCTACCATATTTACTTCAGAGACCATATCTATGCTTGCAATGTCAATGTTCATCCCCACCGCCACAGGAGCACCTGCGGAAGAGAGAAGGCGTTAATACAGGACGAGATATGAATAATTCTGCCATCATGTAAATTTAACAGCTCCGTGACGCTGCAGGAGAGCTGTGCATCATCGGGCCGGGCAGCAGCCGTCACGTCTGACACCCACTTTAATTGAAATGCTGTTAATTTCATTTATTTAGCGAGGTAATCAAACATTGATGAGCGGGATCGATCACGTTAAAAAGCCTCTCATCAAAGCGGAATACGCTCATCATTTCTCTTCGCCTAATTGGCAAGGCCCATTTGACTGTGAAGGGATGATTAAAGCGGATTTTGCGATTCATTAAGCATGTATCGCACGTCGGGAGGGGCGCGAAAAGAAGAAGAAGAAGAAAAAAATTCGTTACCTCCAAAATCTGGCCTCAACCGAATGTCGTATCCTTTCATCAGCCTGTCCACTGTTTCCTTCACCAGAGGCATATTGCTCGGATCCTTAATATCCTTGACGCTGAGGAGGAGAATCGAAAAAGGTGAAGAAGAAGAAAGGGGAAAAAAAAGCCCGAGCTGATAAATATCAAACACGACACGCAAAGAGACACATGCAAAAATCAAACGTAAAAACGAAGCTTAATCGGGATTTACCTTTGAGCCCAGATGAAGGTCAAGAATAGGGAAAAAGTCAAAATCCCAAAGTGGTTTTCCCTGATCCTCCCCATCGCAACAGTTTTTCCGATGGCTTCTGGATGCGAGTGAGGAGAGCGCACATCCAACTTACTCCAGACGGTGCAGAGGAGCCAATGAGGGGCGCATGCGTGCAGCGAGTCCAAGATCAAAGAGTGGAGAGAGATGATGGTGGATGAGCCGTTTCCATTGCAGAGGAAAATATTAAAGGGACAACTGGATGTGCGTAATGAAGACGCGGGCATTAATGTTAAGAAAGAACAACAGAGCGACGTTTATCTGTGTTGTACTCTGCTTGTTTATTACAAAGGAGATGGTTTTGTCCACTGACAAGGTGAAGCGTTTCAGGGAGCAACTAGAATAAGTTTTGTTCCTTCTGATTTATTTGTTTGTTTAAAAAAAAAAAAGGATATTTACAGACACCAATTCCAACATTTTTTTTCATGTAACAACAATAACAGAAAATGAATCCAACTATTCATTCAGTGGATATTCTTACATGAATAGCGCCACTGGGAAACCCCTTAGAATTAGCCCTGTCTGTACCAGTCTATGTATTCAGCTTTTCATACAGGACACATGAGATGGTACAAATGCCAAATAAATAAATAAATAAATAAAATGTTCAACTTCCGAGTATCACGAGCAGAATGTCGCTTTCATAAGTGGCAGTATTTTAGTTTCCTGCTGAAATGACATTCTGTCCTCCAGTTTTATGTCTGCTAGATTCCAACCAAAAGACACTGTAGTGCATTTGTTCTGGCAGATTGTGGTGGTAATGGCATGGTGCGATCCATTTGACTATGAAAGTTGGGTTTTCAGAATTCCCAGTCAGAAAAACAACAAGAGGTTAGCATCCCAACTGGGAAAGTGGGAGTTTGTGAAGCAGCCTGGTATCTAATATGACTGTTTGCATATAAAATGTAATGAAGATGGCAGGTATAAAATGTTTATAAGTCATTACAAGGAGCTTGGACAGTATTTGAACATATTCACCTTCTGTTTTTAACAAAAAACAAATTAGGACAAATGCACTATTATCAGTTTGCACCACCAAGTAACTATAATAATTAGCAAATCTGACTGTTATTTATGACTTTACAGTAAACTGTTCCCAAATGGGTCAAACATTATTCCCACCTCTAAGTTCTGAGTTCTGTGACAAATTAAGCATAAAAAAAAATCAAAAGAAAATCATTTGCATGGCTAAAGCAGCGTGGGGCTAACGATTCTCACAAAAGAGTTGCAGCTCGTGTTTTCTTGTACACACTCTGATCTCAATCTTCAACTTTTTCAGCTTACATTTGAAATTTAATAAAAAAGTACAACAAATTTGGTAATCAGGCCACTGATTTTTAATAATCCCTGGAAATCTAGATCAGTCATATACAACACAAACAGGGTTTTAGAAAATTTCCACTTTTTGATGTTCTTTTAAAACATTTCCACTTTTGCCACCAACAAATGTTTGCACCTGAATATTAGAAACAGAGAAGGGTTTTGAAAAAATATGAAGGTCTGTGCAGTTTGGAACGCAAAAGACAGTGTTCACTGCAGAACATCTAGTTCTGGTTGGATCAGCATCAGTATGAACCAACTACAGTGGTACGATATACAGAGAAATCTTATTACATCCTTTACACTCATGCTCCCCTCCATGTAATGCCACCCTGGGCAGTGTGCCGTGCCCTTCATACCAAAATCCACCAATGTTTCCAACTCTTTTCCGCAATATTTAGTGAGAAACTGCAGCACATCACAAAGTGTGAGTAGAGCAGCGAAGCTCCAGGGAGGAAAGGTGAGGTGGAAAACATGGTCCCACAATTCATTTTCCCAGATTTTAGTTCTTTTTTTTTTTTTC
>NW_006799965.1:2547782-2621223 GCF_000485575.1 Poecilia formosa | reverse complement strand
ATGGATGGATGGATGGATGGATGGATGGATGGATGGATGGATGGATGGATGGATGGATGGATGGATGGATGGATGGATGGATGGATGGATGGATCCTGAAGGTCTCTCCGGCTGCATGTGTGCTCCCCCTCCCTCAACGTCGTCTTCTCAGTTTTTCAGATCCATTTCCCTGCAAGACCAGAAGACGGCACATCACAAACGTGAGCTCCCGTTATTCCACATTCAGAGAAGCTCTCTCTGCAGTGTGCTGCAGCCAGCTCTGCTTTGGCACTCTTCATCCTCACACCCTTCAAAAGTAGCAGCGTGGAAACGGAGCGTACCAGGGAACGGACGTGCCACAGCTGCTGCCATGCTCTCCATGTTGCCTCTCTCTCACATTAAACAAACAAAACAGCCATAAATATTCTCTGACAGCAACATGAGAAGCATGATGAGCAGATCTGCACTCCTCTGCGTTACATAACAGATCTCCCCCCACCACCCTGTCTCTTTTTTTCTCTCTCTCTCTATCTCTCTTTTTCTTGCGGTCTTTTTTACACTCTAGCTCCCATTTTCCTTGTTGGCCATGGAGCTTTATGCTTCGGAAGTGGCTCACTTATGAGTGCAAAAAGTTGGTTCATTGTGTAATAAACTACAAAGTGAGCTCTGGTTGGTCTTATTCCCCACAGAGAAAGTGTGTTATTAAAAAGGGGGTTTGCCAGCCTGCAAATATGATGCATTGCTTCCTTCTTAAATTAGCTGCAAGCTCCATCCCCCTTAGATGATTAAAAAAAAAGAAAAGAAAAGGCATTCGTAGTGTCGGTGCAACCTAACATCATTCTCCTCTGTATAGCTCCAACTGGTGTTGGTGTTTCAGCGTTAGAAATAGGGTCAAATTGAATGACTAATTGAAGTCTTTGACTTAAAATCCCACAAAGATTTTTACACCACTAAACCTAAGCCTTATAGATAACAATAACAACAACAAAATACAGCAAAGAAAATTTACTTGCTGTAAGCTTCAGCTCCAAATGGGTGAAAAGCAGTCAGAAGAAGGGCAACATAGTTTTCAACTGGGACATTTCTCAGTACAGGTTCTTGGAAAAGCATTCTTATAGCTTTATCTCCACCACATTAACTCTGGTTACATCCACAAACATCATCATTAATAAGACTTGTGCAGCTCTGTAATTGTCTTCCTGATATCTCGGCTGATTGATTTTATTTTCCCGTTGTGTCAAACAAGAGAGCAGTGTGTTCCAGGCGTGACCTGAAAATACATCCACAGGCGTGCCTCCAAATGTGACATCAATGATTTTGAAGACAATGATGAATGAGGCTCTCATTACTGTGGCAATTAGCAAATAGAAATGATTTTCATCATCCCAACAGAACCGAAATAAGGGAAGTTTGATCTGATTCAGCTTAGGACAGTGAGAAAAAAAGAGTTTCTGTGTGTTTTTATTAGATGTATGTACATTTCTGGTCTGCTAATCACAGACGCTGCCCATCAATTTGAGTGGGCAATGTGCAAAAAAAATCTTTGTCTCTGTATGACCAGCTGAGGTAAGTGAAGTGAAGTCAAAGTTTATGAGTGAATTGTATATATAAAAAAAATCTAACGCAGAGAGGCTCAGTATATCTGCATTCCACCCTTTTTAAAATTGTCATTTGTAAAAAGTTTAAATTCACATCTCCATTCCTTTTCACTTCCCAGTAATGTAATTTTTGATGGTCTGTCATGCAAAATACATAAAAAAAAGAAACCCTGAAACTTGGGGATGTAATGTGACAACACATTACAATGTTATGAACTGTGAGAGAAACCCGCCATATTTTAAATAATGTCTTCTTATTTAAAATATTAAAACTAATTTACATTATCCGCCTTGCCTCTTGTAAATAAGCTTCTTGATCATAACTTGTTTGGCTAAATCAAACAAACATGCAATTCAACTGTAAAAATCTAAACTATCCAAATTGTATCATAAAAAAAATAGAATGACTCACGTTGCCGACTCAATGGTTTCTTTGGTCAGATATATGTACCAATACCCTAAGTTGAAAAGGGCAAAGGTCAGAGGAAAGAGGATGCGGGCGTAGAGGTCAATCGGGCTTGTTCCGGCAAGCTGAGGGATTTGAGGAAAAGCCGAGCCCTGCTGGAGGAAAATGGGCACTGGGGGGATATCTCCAGCATCGCTGCAGCTCACTGAGTGGTTTCTCCTCTTCAGGCCTTCTCGGTGGCTGCTGTCCGTCTGAGAGGAAAGAGGCAGGAAGATTAAATTGGTGAAAAGTTGAGTTTTTGGATATCAATAAGAGAAAAACAGTAGAAACAAAAAATGCACTCAACATGAGTTGAATTCTGCCAGTTAAATTCACGTATGTTAATAACATTCAAGCATCTCTGTAGAGCGCAGCAGGTAGTTTTCTAGAAATTCATTGGCTGGTTTCAAAGCAATACAGGGAGTATTTGGATTTGTACTCTGTTCTCACACTGAAGCTATTTTTGAAACATCCAACCATGAGCTTTACACGTGAGACAGATCCCAGGAGGACGCTGTGGTGGCTTATTGTATTAGCATAAAACCTGTAGCTCCACATGAAAGCACAAAACAGCAAATTTGTGTTGCGAGGGACCCTTAATGGGGTCAATAATGGAAGCGGCATGATTTGGAAATGCACAGAAATGCTTATTTGCGTTCTGATTTGTATTCTATGCCTTGTTTTAAAGCTCTTGTGGAGCAAAAAAAAAAAAAAAACTCTGCAAACTTTCCACCTTTTGTTACTTTGCAGATGTATATCAAGAATAAGTATAACGCACAAATATTTTAAATGAATTTACATAATGTTTAGTCTGGAAACTTAAAGATTTATACTATTTTTATTTCTTGACAAACTTAAGGATTTCTGACTATTAATATAACCTGAGAAAATGCACAAAAAAAAATATTTATTTATTTATTAAGGAATAATGTTCGACTATCCAATCCAAATCATAAAACCAAAAAATACGTACATCCAGTGTTTGAACCTCCAGTTAACTTAAATGTTGTGAATTAATAAGTAACTTTAATCATTGCCATCACATTGGCTTTCCCAATAACAAAATGTTGGTGTATGCTAACTTCTGAATTTAAAGAAAATAATACATTTAAATCTAAATAGAATTATTACTAATCCCAAATCCAGAAATTATTGGTAAACATAAATAATGTTGGTCATTCTAAATGACTTAAAACAGGAAAAGATTGTATTTAGTATCAGACAGTAAGAAAATCAGTTTTCTCTCTTTTAATAGACTGTATGGAAATAAATTGTGTATTCATGAAGGATGGATGCTTCATTTAGTGACAGAAGGAGCCACGGCTTCCTGCTGTCATTCTCTTCAGTGTTTTTGGATTCAGCTACAGGATATCTGACTCGTTTAAGCCTCACTGAAAACTAAACAAAGTCATCCATCTTTTAATGTCACGAAATTCAACTACTAACAGATATCGTGTCGTCATCGTCACTACCAGCGGCCAGCACCTCCAGCCTGTCTTGTCTGGCTCTCTGCTTCTTCAGGCGGTTTGCCTGCAAGGTGGCAAAGTAGTTCACTGCTGCAAACTCAACGAGGGCGGAGGCCACGAAGGCGAAGCACACAGCGATGAACCAGTCCATGGCTGTAGCGTAAGCCACTTTGGGCAAGGACTGCCGCGCACTGATGCTCAAGGTGGTCATGGTCAGCACCGTGGTGACGCCTAAAGGAGAGGCAGATATTTGTTAATCAAGCATGCATGAAACTTTATTGGCCACAGTCATTAGCAGACATTAATTGCATAACGATGCCGACAGGAAGGGTGCACACCAGCGACGGTGCGTGCTGGAACAGACTCTTTGTTGATCCAAAAGGAGACCTGCGACAGCACAACTACCATGATGAGGGGGATATAGGTCTGTATGAGGTAGTAGCCGAGCTTTCTCTGGAGAAGGAAGTGGACCACCTGCACAGAATAGTGACCTGGAAAATAAACGCGACGTGTGAAGTTAGAAGTGCTCAATAAAGAGCAGAGCAGTACATGATAACAACTCTGTTCTCTTGTAAAAAAAAAATATCTTCTGAACCTTAAATCTTTGTTGTATTTAACAAAACTTGAATACTCATTTGGCCTCTTATTCAAAGGTCTTGCATCATGTATGAAGTGTGAAAGAAGAAGAGTAATCTCCTCACTGATAGGATGTGTTACCTGTGTTTGACCTCATTATCTCACTGGACAAGATCTGTCCAACCAGATCGTACTGCAGAAGACTTATTGACTCTTTGGGACAGTCGACAGACCCCGCTAATCCTTTCCTCCAGGTGAAAATAATTTCACTGTTGGTGTACGCATCTAAAAGAAAAACATGCTCATTCAATCAAGTGTAATGTCTAAAACGGTGGCAATTAAATTATGCTTGCTCTGTTGAGAACATCTTCTGTACTCACAGCTCCCAAACCTGAGAGGACAGGCGTGGCCATCCATGGGGAAAGCCATGAGGTTCATTGGACACTCTGCACTGATTGTTAGTCTATAAGCAGAATACAAACACAAAAGACTAAATTCCTATTGTTTTCTACTGAAATATGCTGCTACTCTGTTGCAATATATCCAAGCTCAAGTACAGATATCTTGAAAACAAAATAACACCTCATGGTGTAGAGGACAGTCCCATTCTGCATTATACGGAAGAGCTTGTTGGGCGTGGTCATATTATGGGAAATGGACTTCTTTGAATTTCTAAAAAAGGTGTCTGGTGTCCAAATCTTGTCCACCATGCGGTTGTTAAGGCGTAAGATTTCAATGGGGCCCTCAAACTTCAGCCGCTCATCGACCCACATCTGACGGAAGAACATGTCCATGGTGTATTCCTGAACAAAAACACCATTAGTGGACAAAAAACCCCAGATATTTTTAATGACCCCCCTAACTCATGGCTTTATTCTATAATGTGCATAGAGCTTTCAAATTGCAGTGAAAGGTGAGGGGAGATAATGAGCGATGATGGATGCCACTCATCCCACATAATCATGAATCAATCCATTCGGCCATTCTCGCTGTCTGACATGTTGTCATATTGATTTCAAGGCCATCAATAATGGAGTTATGGGGCTAGTCAGACAAATTAAAGCTTATTAGATGGTCACATGGCAGATGGTCACTGAGGCACCGTAACAGTCTGCACATATTCAGTACTGAGCAGACATCTTGAGTCATCATTCATTTATTTAGATTTTGCTTCAGAGAAAACAACACTTCTTGTGATCTAACAAAGTTGTGTGGATGGAAATCTATCCAGACGTCCTAAAGGTCTTTTTAAGTTTTGCTTGGGACTTTGACTGTTTTACTTAAACCTGAACACTTTTATAGGAATGTTTGTATCTGTGAAACTCATGTTGTGTGTATAAATTCTACACAAGTAAGAATCAATTGGACCTTTCTATTTTTACAGCTTTAAAAAATATACAACATACAAAGTCTAACCTCACATAATCACTGTAGAGTTTTAGTTAAACATGGTTATTTATTTTTGGGAAACATACTCTAACCACCTCCATCACCACTGAATGAATTCTTTAGACAAACTTTGAATTTGTCCATAATCGCTGTAGCTACAGTAAATATCTTTGGGTGATCATTTTTGTATTATAAATTGTACAGGAAAAATACAACGTGTAGTATTCAAAAATAATATTTTTTGCAAGGCATAACTTACCATCTCAACATCTGAAACAGGCCCAAAACTGGTAACAAAGATGTCTGTTTTCACCTCTGTAATACCACCTACAACAATGACAGACAAACCACCAATGTGTTATGCAAAAAAGGCATAACACAGTAACTGGGGAATGTTATATTTTTCAGATTACAAAACAAGTTTTGTAATTACCTCCTGAACCGGGTCGCAGTCTGTTGTCATAGCCATCCAAAAGTCTATCCAAAATGCGAGTGATGTTGTCTGAGTATACTTTTTCACCTCCTTGTGCATTAGCTACACTGCATAGACATAGAGATAGTTACACCTTAAATTCCCTTGTAACAATTTTAAATTCAAGACTCACCTAATCAAGCAGATTAGAGCAGCCGCGGATAAAGGGGCAGCAGCCATCTTCAGAAACAATTATCAGTTTTTTCTGTAATTTTCTAATCAACAATAAAATATGTGTAAGAGAGGTTCTCTTTTCTGTGTTGCTATAGCGTCTGCTCAAGAATAGTATGCAGTGAGACGAGAACAGTAATCTAATTAACAGATTAGTAAATCCACTCCATTTTTAGACAAACTGGATTCGTTTTATAGCTGTTGAGAGAAAATTACAGCATCATTTAAATAAGAAATAAACCCCTCAATTCAAGTCTAACTAACAGAGGTCAAAGGTTACTGAGAGTGTCCTGTTAATGATGCATCGGGAAACATGAACGTACGTGCAGTTCGTGCAGTCGGACAGCAGGGGGTACTGCAGGTAAAATAAATAAATACACGACTACACTCAACCGGAAACAGATGGAGAGGAAGAAGTTGAAGTTTGTTGTGATTCCGGATAAAAAGACCCGCACCGGTGACCAGTATAACCAGTAAGCGTTGTCAGGCGCTGGGAAGCGGCAGCATGTCAGTCCACTTTGAGGAGAGGAGCGGGGTTGTCCCGTGTAAGACACCCTGGGGGTCCTGGTACCAGACCATGGAGGAGGTCTTCATCGAAGTCCATGTGCCTGCAGGGACTTCTGCTAAAGAGGTGAAGTGCCGCTTAGGAAGCAGAGACATCGAGCTGCAGGTCAGAGGGAAGGAAATATTCAAGGTAAGAAGCTAGGTATTCGTCTCAGAGAGTAATTATTTTTCTTCAGTTGTATTATACAGACAAGTTTAGAACCATCCTAATATACATTTGGGTCTGAAGGTACAAAAGTACAAAAAATTAACCATAAATAAGTGTAAAAAAAATGGCAATAATACAAAAAGAAAACCATGTAGCTAAAAAAAAAAAAGGTCGAAAAATAATAAAAATAATAAAACCTTTAGGGCCATACATTTCTTGTTTAAATTCAAGCAAAAAGAAATCCTTAGACACATACCAGGAAAGGGAGTAGAGTGTTAAAACTGACCCCAGTGAGTTCAAGTACAGCCACAAAAGAAAAATAAATCTGAACGTTTGGAAAAAGTTCAGGTTTTTTTTGTCACTCATTTCAGAAACTGAAACTCGTAGATTCATTCCGCATAGAGTGAGTCTTTGTTACTTTTCATTTTGATGATCATTGCCTACAGACGATGAAAATCCATTATATCCTCTCAGAAAATTAAAATATCGTGAAAATGTTATAGCATACTAATAGAAGGTTGAGTGGAAGGAAAAAGTGTGGTAGTGAAATGTGGACCAGCAACAGCGATGGCCGTAACCTTGAAAATCGTGTCAAGTAAAATCCATTCAAGGATTTCTGGGAGTTTCACAAGAAGTGGAATTACTTTTAAGATGCCTGACATTTCTGTTTAAAACACCTTTTATTGAACTGTTTGTAATATTCAAATTTTCTGAAATACTGACTTTAAATTTGTATTATTTCTAAGCCATGATTGTCAAAATTACAGCAAATAAAAAAAATCATCTCATGTGCATTGTATCGATATGAGTTTGACTTTCACAAATAAGTAAGGAAAGACAGTTTTCTATTTTTTGTTAGCCTTTTATCTACATATTTTACATGATTTATAAGACCAGTTTACACTTTTCTATTTATACTTGTAGTAACTTGTTACAACCATCCGTTAGTCCTAATGTCACACTAGTTTTGATTGCTGCGTGCAAACATAACGTATGTGTTTTTCATACCAGGGAAGGTTGTTTGACATGACCGTGTCTGACGAGGCCACATGGACGCTGGGTGAGCTGCAAACACCTCAAAACGTTCACCAACTCCACCTGAAGTTAATGTTTCAAAACATCCGTCCATCCTGATTTACTCTCTTTCCTTTTCAGAGGACAAATGTCTAATCCGGATTGTCCTGATGAAGACGAACAGAGAAGCAGGGAACTGCTGGACCTCGCTGCTGGAGGGCGAGTACTGTGCGAATGCCTGGGTCCAGGACCAGATGCAGAGGAAGCTCACGCTGGAGCGGTTCCAGAGAGAGGTCAGTTAGACCCAAAACCACTCAGACACACACAGGGTGCTGCCAGGACAGCGTAAAGGGGAGACACACCTTTAAGTAAAGCATTTTTTATGAATGAAAGAAAACGCTTGAATGGTAACATAATACTGAAGATTAACTACACAGTTATTATACAAGATTATTACACTGAATAACAGTGTCATGCAAAAGTATTTGTACTTTTTTTTTTTTACCCTACTCTATCCTCAAGTCTCACTGAGATGGTATCAGTGCATCTTTAAAAACTTTAATAATCCTCTAAAAGTTTCTTTCCAATTCATAGATTCTAACTTTAATCTGGTCTATCACAAGAAATCCAATAGAAATATGTTGGATTTTGTGGTTCTAAAGTGACAATATGTGAAATAGACATGGTGTAACAGCTTTTAGATTTTTAGTTGCAGATTACACACAATATTTTTTAAGACTGTATTTTAACAAAACCATGTAACTGGAAAAATTGTTGTCAGAAATAACCTTAAAGTGAAGAAAGATTTTAAGATCATGCATTTCTTATTTAAATGCAAGCAAAAAAAAAAAAAAAGTTGCCAAAAATATCCATGTTGTGTGTACATCCATGTTAGCCACAATGCTTTAATCTCTACAAGGAAAGGCTAGATGGACTAAGATTTTCACAGGTTCAATGGGTTTTATCTTGTAACCCATTGTAAATTTTAATTTACACCAGGTTTGCTTATTGAAAAAGCTAAGTTGTTGCCAACAATCGTATGATTCTGGCATTTTTTGGGGAAGGGCAAAAGCACTTTTGCTTTTTGAATTTTAAGTCCTACTTAACATTAAAACAATCTATATACACACACACTATAAAAACTGTTTATGGTTTAAAATGTATTCCCTGGCTTAAACCATCAACTGTATGCGACTTTTTTTTTTTTTTTTAATTTGTCTAGAATCCTGGATTTGACTTCAGTGGGGCAGAGATTTCTGGAAACTTTGCTGGCGGAGGTCCAGATTTTTCCAGCTTACAGCAGTGACAGTCTCTTCTCTCCTGACTTCCAGCAGCGGATGTACTTTATTTTTCCTTTGAGAACAGGAAATCGGTTCCAGCCAGACAGATTGACCATAATGTGGAAAAGTTAGAGACTCTTCACAGCAGTGTCTTCTTCTGGATTGCCTCAGTCACAGGGAACTTTTTGTAGACCTTGTTTGACAAGTTGTGTTGCTAAAATACGAAGAATCAAGACTACTTGTAAAAAAAAAAAACACTTATTGCCTTCTAATAATGAGAATGCACTCAAGTGTAGCTTTTCAATAAATTTTTATTGAAAGGTGCACAAACATAAGGTCAGATTGTGTATCTCTTTGACCATTTTGAACTCCAGAACACGTTTTATTTCTCCTCACTAATAAAATGTATTACACTGGGAAATTGGTAAAGAAAATGCAAAACAAGTTCCGACCTACATTTCCACGGCAGTGCCCACTTTTCTTCAACTATAACCAATCGAGTTATACTGTGGAGGCTTTGTGCGTCCAAATAACTGACAGGATCGCCACCAGCTTCACTTTGCTGGTTAAAAACCAGACTTCCTTCGCCAAAAAACAAAAAAAAAAAAGTCATCACCTTGGGTAGGAGTGTGCATTCAGGACAGCTTAGCAACCTAGGGTGAGAGTTAAGGATTTTGGGCCCGATTTCTTGGTTCCATTTTTGCTGATCACAAAATCCTTCTCCCTCCTCTTCCACATGGTGGACTGAGGACCTAGGTGGTTCAATACTTTTAGCTTAAAACCAGCAACCCATACCAAAATCATCTGGGTACGGATTAAAACAAGAACATACTGTACACCTGTGCAGGCAACTCAACCAGGAAAGTATAACTTAACAGGATGTGGGAGGGGTGGATTGGCTGATTTGACAAAGCAGTATTCCTTGTTATTGGAAAAGGTGGGGGGGGAAAAAAAAAAAAGTTTCCTAAAGGTTTCATATTTTCCTTAAAGAAATTCATTATCAAGAATGAAGATCTGCAAGGAAAACTAAGTGGACGACCATACAGCAGGAATTTCTCCCTGCATGCAAGGCCATCCGTGCGCCCGATTTTCAACAGGCTGACTCGGGGATGGTGGGAAGATGAGTGATCTTGTAGTAGCTGTGCTTCAGCTGGCGCGCGGTTCTTCCCGAGATGGTCCAGCGGAGTCTCTGGCTGTTCGGTCTGGAGCATTTGGTGTTGGCGTATTCAGCCAGGCATTTCCCGACCAGTGCTCTAACACACACCAGGT
The DNA here is from genome assembly GCF_000485575.1 of Poecilia formosa. Lineage (NCBI taxonomy): Eukaryota > Metazoa > Chordata > Actinopteri > Cyprinodontiformes > Poeciliidae > Poecilia > Poecilia formosa. The sequence goes on along the minus strand of NW_006799965.1, from coordinate 2,610,852 downwards.
CTCCGTCTCTCACCTAGCCACATAAACACACACCAGAAATCAGTACACATGAGGTCATACTGCATTACTGAGCAACACTAGATTTATCGTTTCCAGTAGAACTCACATTCAGCAGGTGCTGCAGATTTTTCAGGGCCTCAGATATTTGGGTCATGTGTTCAGGGTCGTGTTCTTCCTGGGCCTCGAAGCACAGCAGAGCCAGAGCAAGAAGAGACGGCTGTGGAGAAAAAATAAATAAATGGAGATGTTTTCACAGGGTTGCTACACGGTTTTGTTTCCCAAGTTGTAATTCCAAGAATTAAGACTTCTCAGTCCTTTACAAATGTCTTAAAATATAAACATTATGTGCATTTATTGGAGATGTCTGTTCAGAGGGCAGGGTTTGCATTTGCTACCAGAGAAAAACTGGGAACTGGACGGACAAAAATAAATGAAAGAAAAGAACGGACACAGTGGAGAGATGGAATAATGGGTACATTGTTTAGGCAACGGATCATGCAACAAAGTCTGGTAATACAAATATTTTCCCTACTCTTATGTACATTCATACTTAAACAGATGTGGAAAAACACAGAAATCAAATTCCAGATTTTTTTTTCCAGTAAGGACCTCATGCTCATCAAATAAATGCAAATAAAAAAGAAAAGTTCGATAAAAACAGCAGAGACCATTCAGTCTGTTCAAACAGAACCAAAACCAGCATTTAACCAACTCTGAAACCTAAAAACTTAAGAGTGAAACACGTTTAAGCGTCATCCATTTTTCCAACGGCAGTAATTGTAGATTTTTTTTAATTTTTTTATTTTTTGTTAACTCTATAAACAAGCCACATAAAGATATTACTACAGCAAGCTACTTGCTAACAATAGAACTTCCTTTATAATCCTGCAAATACTTGAGACCAGGAAATGTGGACATCTGTTTTGAGCCTACCTTGATTTTGGAGAAGATGAAGGAGCAGTGACAGGCTTTGAGCTGCGCCTCCAGCATCTCAATGCTCAGCATCTCCCTGCTGGGAAAATAAATCAACATTAAAACACATTAAAAATCCTCATGCAACAACAAACTTTGTCAATTGAGTGGGGGGGATTAAAGGTAAATATGGCAATAAAACAAATAAAGTGCTTACCAAGAGTGATTTTGAAAAGAAAATCTGACTTTCAAGTATTTGAGTGAACAACAAAAAAAAGGGGGCCAATTTCAATCATTGTCAAACTTAACGGGATTGTTGTCATTACACAACAAGCTATTAAGGATAACGCGACTATTTGTTCTAACCTCTCGGCGTCGAGCTGCTCCTGGATGTGGCTGTGAAACAGACGGAGGAAGTGCAGCGCCGTGGGGGCCTTCACTTTCCAGTAGAGCTTTTCCATGATGATCTTCTCCATCCTGATCATGTCAGACACCGTAAAGCGATTCTGACTAATGCGGATTAGGTCGTTGGCCAGGGGCACGTTCTTCTCATCTTCTGAGGACTTCACAGCGATGTAGAAGCAGCACAGGCCAACACATGACAGGTGCTTTGGTTGAATCTGTAGGTAACAAGCAGAGGCCTCTTTAGTGCAAAACTACTTAGTGGATTTAATGGGACTAATAGAGATGCCTCAAGAAATTGTCTTGAGAGCAGAATCTGACCATTTTTACTTTGATTAGTTTTTACTTTTACGAAAACAATAATTACTACAAAATTGCAATGGGTGTATCTCTACTAGTAACATGACATGCCACAACAGTATTCACAAACCTTCATTACAGAGAGGAATCGATCGAGCAAGCTGACCGCCAACGAGAACGTCTCAGAGCTGAAGCCAAAGAACCTGCAGAGATAAAGCAGGTCCTTCACCTCCAGCTCTCTCAGCCTGGTGGTCATCCTGAGGCCGTTGTCCTGGGCGGTCTCTATGAGCCTCAAGCCAGTGAGCTTGGGTTGGCATCGGCCCTCCAGATCCATCAGGTCCTTTACTTTTACTGCAAAGGCCTGTGCTCCAGTTACTGTGTCAATCATCTAGATAGAAAAAAAAGGAAAACAAAACTCAATGATGAAGACAAGAATTAACTTCTGTTTGTTAAAATTGATTTTAAAACGTTTTTTAAACCCTGCAGATTGCATCCAGATAAGGTTCCACTTTTACATACAGTTTAAAATAAAAAAACAACTCAGACTGATTAAAAACAGCAGTAATAACAACTACCATTTTAAAAAAAACTTCGAAATAACGTTAATATATACAAATGAACCAAATTAGAGATTTGGCGTGACACAGGACACCTAAAGGGGGGCTGCTTCCATATTTGTAAGTAATCCAGTAGCAAGTCTCCCTCTGAACGGGACTAGAAAATAGGTAATATTACACGGATAAATATCTATGATGTGTGAGAACAGATTTTCCAATAAGGCTTTAATTGAACCCACGTCCTTTTAAGTACCTAAACCTGCATTACCCTCATAGTTTTCACACATTTTGATTATTTGAACAGGGATCGGGCCTTGCTGGGGCAGCTCCTGCGTCATGTCAGGACATGTCCCTGCCGCACACACCAACGGAGATTGAACGCCGTTACAGATCCAATTCAGAGCAACACAGCTCAAAACACAAAATACAAGTAAAAACTTAAATATAGAGCACCGACAACATTACGGAGGTGGATATTACAAACTTTAAAGTAGGGAAAATGGTGAACTAGAAATCATACGGAACCGATTGTGGCTACCACAGCTAAGCTAGCTACAAATCATGTTTGGTGGCGTTGTTTGTTATTCGGACTTCTAAAATAAGAAAAAAAGTTGAAGGGTTTGTGACTAAAACTTAGCAAATATAATTTTAACAACATACGTAAAAAATAAAATGTTAGTTTACTTACCTTGAGTAGTTGTTTTTAATATCTTGAACTAAAAGAGAAAAATCTTCACACGCTCTTAGAAAGCGAGTGTAAAAAGTTACAAAAAGCAAAAATGTGTAAGTATGAACTTTCAAGAAAGAAAGTTTTAAGCATAGATAAATTTCTGCCTATGCACACCCCCTACCCTTGGCGTAAGGCGACGGGGAAAAGGACAGTTTAGGTAAAAAAGGAGGAATAAAACCACACCGTGCCCAGACATTCTGAGCTTTCATTGGCTGGCTACTAACGTCAATTTTTTTGATTGGACAGGTTACCAATCACTCTAAACTAAGCCCCGCCCCTTTTTGACTTCAATACCAATGACAGTTGAATGAAGCCTGACAGAAAGAACCGAGCTCTATCTTGTACTTATTAGGCTATACGGACCAATATTTACGATATTAATGTGAACTTTATCAATTATATATGACAAGAAGCGACAAAGCATTTATAGTATGAATTGGTCTTTTTTGTATTTTTGATTAATTTAGACTATCAAAGTTTCTGAAGTTCCTGCACATGAGTAAACAGTTTTTGTTTTTTTTTAAGTTTAAAAAGTATTCAAAATTACAAATTAAGGAGAATTTACTTCTGGAAGCGCCTAAAAATATATTGAATAAAACATTTATATTGGCCAACAGGAACGACCCCCCCTCCCCACCACCACCACCATTTACCCGGAAATATAGGCTACTGCGGTTTCCAGAACAATCTGGAAGGAGCCAGGAGAAGCCAGATTTTGTTCTTTTCACTGCTCTTTTTAATCAAAAATCACAACTATTTGAAGAAGCGAATGCATTTCAAAAGACAAAACTTTATTATATCACACTTCTAATCTGGAAGTGGTCAAGTCAACAGAAATCTGGCATCAGGATTTGTTGACATTAGGAGATTTCCTGAATTTATTCAAATCCAGTCTTTTTATGTTATAACAGCATACTCAACTTTTGTAGTTTAAAGTGTTTCATATTGCATAAACATCTTTAGGAAATTATATAAGAATATAAATGTCTGAGTAGCAAGACACCATTCATTGTTTTAAATATATATCAATATAGTTTCTGAACTACAGTTCATTTAAAGTGCTTCTAAATCATAACATGACTACTAATAAGAAGTCCTTTGACAGCATTAGCACATGAGGGTATTATATATTTCACAGTGAATTTTTTAACATTCCATTTACAAGCAATACAAGGCAAGAACAGGATGATTACACATTAAATGTGTCTTGCAAAAATATTCAGTTTTCATTATATTGTCATGTTAGAACCACAAACTTAAATTAGATTTTATGTGATAGATCAACACAAAATAACACATGATTCTAAAGTTTAAGGAAAATGATACATGGTTTCAGAGTTTTATTTAAAAAAAAATATAAAGTGCTGCATGTGTTTCTTTACTCTAGTATTTCTTAATAAAATTTACTGCAACCAATTCCTTCAGAAGTCATGATTATCTAAAGAGTCCGACCCATGTCTAACACCATCTCACTGAATATGGTACTACGGTGCTTGATTTTTTTTAGAGAACATTAGTTAATATCAAAGATCCTTTTGCAGACAAAGGAACACAGCATACAGGATGTTCTATATCCATTCTGATTGGGTTTGAACAGGTTTAAAATTTTGATTTTTAGATCTGCAAAGAAGCCATACCACATAAAACTCATGGCCGTGATAGCGGCACAAAGCTATTTCAGAATGGATTGACCTTAAAAGAGCTAAATACAGATGCACACCACACCTTTCAGATATTTCTTTGTGAAAAAAAAATAAATAAATAAAATTTGAAAACCATGCGTAATTTCTGTTCCACTGCACAACCATGTACTACTTTGCGTTGCTCTTTTATATAACATAATAAAAGATACAGAAGTTAGTGGTTGCAACATAGTCAATATTTGGAAAAATTCAAAAAGTGTGAACACTTTTGCAAGGCACTGTAGCACAAAAACACATTTTGGCGAAGCAGACGTCTTAGTACTTGCAGGAATCAAGTTCAGGAGCCATGCAGAGACAATGCCACAGCACGTTGTTTTGTTTAAAGGTGTGCAGACAAAGTTGTAGATGACGTTGAAGACATCAGGTTGACTCACCTTGAAGCTTGTTTTAGTTCTATAAAATCTTCATTAAACGTTGTAAAAATAAAAACACTTGATTGTTAGTCTGACGTTCTCATGCGGTAGAAAGTCTTCTAATTCAGGTTCCTTCCTGAGCTTAAGGAGCACGCAGAGGGGAGACTAAAGAAGCTACAAACGGAAAGACAAAAACAACATTATTTATTTTAAATTAGAAAACAACATTCTTTCTGAGTTTTTAGTAACAGATAAAAAAAGCTCTTTGTTATTATGTTCAGTGAAAACAGGAGTCAGAGAGGGAGCATAAAGTGGCTGCTGTTTTCCATGAGCATCATGAGTGAAGACAACGGATGATTTTAAATGTTTCAATCATTAGAAAGACAATGAGATGATGATGAGATAGAAGTTCAAGACCATCTGTAATCCTCTATTTCTGTTTCATTTTGATTGTGAGCCTTGGTTTCCAAAACATAGCTTTCTGCTCTTTATGATAATCCAAACAAGTAAAATAAATGAAAAAAAAAAAAACAACTAAATGTTAACAATAGAAAATTGCTCTCAACATTAGAAATGTGACAGAAACAGGAATAGAGTCATCTTTCAAAGTTCTCCAGTTTTCTCACTGAGAACAAGAGATTAATAGCAGAGCTGGAGGTAAAAAAAACACACTCATAGTAAGAATACAAAAAAGTTATATGTTATAAAAAAATAATCCGTACATGTTATATTAGAGTTAACATTAGGATCCAGTCAGTTACACTGAGCAACATTTTGATAAACAAGAACTCTACAGCTTCTAGCACACATTTTATATTATTATTATTATTATTATTATTATTATTATTATTATTATTATTATTATTATTATTATTATTATTATTATTATTAGTGCTGATAGAAAAAAGCCTGTTTTCCCTACACTGATGGTAGCTGAATTTTTGCTTGGATGTTCTCACCTTTATTTCAACTAAAAAGGAAAAAAGAACAAAGAGGAAAAAAATCCCAAAAGAAAAATATTAAGTTTAGCATTAATTAAAAATAAGAATCCATAACAGCATTACTCAAAATGAAGAGCAGCAATGTTTAGGCTTAAACGTTTCCAGATTTTCTGCTGAATTATTGATATCCTTACCATATACGTTTCCCATAATCATTCGTGTTTCAGCTAAAAATGTGGGAAAAGCTTTAAAATAGCTCAGCTGTCTGTCATTGTAGACATGTAACATCAAACTGAAGTATTCTGGATTTTCTGTGTTTTCTGTGTTTTCTCTGGTCTAAGAGTTTGCTGTTGAAGTTTATCATCTTGAAAAAGCTTATAGTCATAACACCATCGTTGAGCAATAAGGCATAGTAGTCTTAGAAAACGTAAATGTATCAATTTCAAGAAGGTAATGAATCATTTTCATAAAAAAAAAAAACATTAATCTGGCTTTTGAAAAATCTGAATCTTGGACATTTTGTTTTCATTTCATTGTACACCCACTGCTTCTGTTTGCAAACCTTTTTGACATATTTTTCTGTTGTTATTGATGTTGTTGTTGTTTGGCTCATTCCAGTCTCTAGTATCTGCGGTTTGTGCATTAATAATTCACCCTGGCATGTAATGCTTCCACCTGAAAAAAACTGATGCCAGCTCCATGTAGGATGTCTGGGTATCATCTGTGCTGCACATGGCGTGAGCACTGCTGAGACAAGTCAAATGTAAACACAAGTGCCCTTGCCTGAGAGACAGTCTGGCAGGTCGGCCTGCGGAGACAGAAGCATCAGGCTGTGTCATGCAAGCTGTGACCCTTCCTACAGTATCTGCATACCGTGTCAGTCTAAATATGTCCCTGGATCACTTTATGAGTCAAAATGGCCTCCAGGAGGATAGCATGGTAGCTTTATTTCCCCCCGCCCCCATCCAATTAGGTCAGCATAGACGAACCTGGCCAGTATGCATTGTATGTATGCCTTGTGAAAAAAATTTAAATATTTGAAATTCAGCAAACAGTTTAAGGAATTAATGTCACAGAATCAAGTGACACACTAAAAAGCCCTACAGCGCTGTGCAAAAATTTGTATTGTTTTTCTATCGTGACTGAACTGAACTAAGCTAAAATATCATCTTTAAAGATCAAACAAAGTATAAGGTTCATTGGAAGCAAATCATAAAGATGAGTAACGATTCAGGACTTTTAACAGATATTCCAGCTATAATTTGTACTAAATTAAAACAGACTCACTTCTTTTTGTCCTTTTCCTTCTTGAGCGGCTGCTGTGAACATCCCTGCAGCGCTTGTCCCATCAGCGTTTCAGCTGCTACCTTCCTCCTGTTGAAGGCATTCATCTCTTCTTCCAGTTCTCGCCTTTTCTCCTCCAGATTCCTCTTTTCTTCCTGGTGCATGCGCTTCAGCACTTCGAATCTCTCGTGAAGCTGAGGAACAGAGAAGCAGAAAGCTCTACATGAGACACACCCCAGCTCCTTCATTTATTTGCGTCGTGTCTCGTTACATGTTCGCTCCTCACCTCTTTTTCCTTTTCTTTCAGCTCGGCTTCCGTTTCCTTCACTTTGTTAACAAACATCTGTCTCATTGATTCCTCTCTGTGCTGCAGCTCTTTGAGGAACTCCCTTCTTTTGGCTTCGTACATCTCCTGCAGACTGGAGAACACAAACACAGCCTATGAACAAGATGTGACGCTGTGAGCCAGCTGTAGCAGCGGTTTCTGATTTCATACTCAGCTTAGTTAGCTCATTGTAATGAAAGAAGTCATTTACTGTAATGTAAAACAAAAGTAATTTATTCTTTTTTTTTTTTTTTTTATGCCCATGCTGGCAATTTTCAGGTAATCACACTAATCTTAGTAGCACACAAATATACCTGAGTAAAAACAAAATGCAGTTAGTGACAGTGATTTCACGTTCTGCTGCTTTTGGAGGCTAAAGTATTAAAAACAATGACCTAAATTATCTAAAGAACCTGAAGAGAATTTATTGACATTCAACAAAAGATTACAATGTCATTTTCAAGACTTTATGACTCCAGTGACCCACAGTGAGAAGAATCATCTCCCAACATTGAGAAAACAAGAAACATGAATGGCCTGCCAACCAAAATTACTCCAAGAGTCCAACAAGAACCTCAATTGTCTCAGTCAAGTGCCTGACGTGTGATAACAAAAAAACTGCTTGATGATTTTCAAGGCTTTTGAGAAAATATTCTAAAGCCTTGAATGAAACGAACACAGAAATTCAGGATATGAATATGATACTTTTCAAACATGTTGGCGGTAGTGGATGGAAACCTAAAGAACCTGTACGACTTGCAGAAAATCTGATCTGCAAAGAAAATGTCCATCCATCAGTTCTTGGCCTTAAATTCAAACATACTCAGGTTATCCAGAAGAAAAATGATGCAAAGCACAGCTTTGTAAATCTACTTTGGAATCACACAAAACAATAAAAATTAAAAATTTTAGATTGACCTTGTCAAATTTTGAAAGTAAATCCAATTGAGATGCCGTACAGAATGACCTCAATCAGACCATGTTTGAAGGCCTTCCCTACATATAAAATAAAACAATTTTGCAAAGAACGGGTCAAGATTTGTCAAACAATATCCAGCATTCTTGTAAAAGTCTCACTGAAAGCTTTAGCAAAAGTTTAATGCCAGCTCTTGTCACTAAGGGGTGCCAAACAGTGTTCAGGTTCAGGAAGCAAATTGTTTCATCAGAAATTGCTATGTTGGTTTACGCAGCCTTTTAGTAAAAAGCCTTATCTTTGTCTGAAATTAAAAGTTTGCTTTGATGATCTTAAATATTTGAATTTCACAAATAAAAAGCAAAAACAAAAGAAATCTGACGAAGGGAAAATACTTTTTCACGGAACCCCTTCATGGATCTACTGGGGTTTCAACTAATGCAGCCTGGCGTCGAGTTGTGAATGAAAACAAAGATGTGTAGGCACAACGTTTTTTTTTTTTGTCTAACATGGCAACAAATCTAAATAACGTACTTTAAAACATGTACGCCTAACTGGCATTAACATTTTGTTTGTGAGATAGTGATAAATCAGTGGGATGCTCTCGTTAGATTATGCAGACGGATCTCCATCACGTGGAATAAATCAGATGCTGTTTTATAACACAATCCCCACAGTGAAATGCTCTGAAGTTCCCTCATTTCACCTGAACGACTGGCTGTCAGGGTCAGTGTCCTTGAAGCCCATCTCTTGTAGCTTGCAGCGGCGATAGAGTTCGTAGTGATGAGAGTGCGTTTGCTCCCGGAGATCATCCATGTTAACGCGCAGAAGCATCTCTCTCAGATGGACAAAGTCGCAGTGCTCTTCGTTTTCCACTGGACAAACAAGAAAGAACCGTGCTGGCTGCTCAGTTTTTAAAAGCTGCAAACATCCCTCTATCTGGTACACTGATTGTGACAAGATTTTGTTGCATAATAACAGCAGAATCACCCTGTACAGCTCCCCAGGGGTACGACCTCGCTTTCACCACTCTGTTCCCTATTTTAACATCCTCCGTGCTTCCAACGACAGCAAAGGGAAGGCGAGCCTGTAACACAGAGAGAGGAAGAGAAGACCTTTAAAATCTGTAAATATTTATCACAGTAGAGTTGGTGTGATGCTAAAAATACGCTAGGCACAAACAGGCTAATGTAGTCGGCTAAGTGTTAACACAGTTCCATTTGTATTGACTACATTGAGAAACAAATCTCTGAATTTATGCTACAGACCAGATAAATCGTAGAAATGTTCTCAAGGCAAACAGTGCATTGTGAAAAGGTACGTCATTCACTGTTGCTCCCACACGAGGGCAGTGTTAGGAAAACACCTAATAGTCTGTTTGATGGGCTCCTCAAAATTGTAAAGCTGCTGTTGGTGGTCATAAACATTTGCTCTGGAGTGAGTGGACAACAAAAATATAAAAATAAGCAACAGATATTTAAAATATAAATTCATAGAATATTTGTAGCAAATGATACCTTCAGAGTATACTGAATTAAAGAAAAAGAAAAAAGCTGAACTTGAGTAGCTCTTGCAGTGGCAACAGGCTTTTAAGCATGAACGTTTTTTGTTTCCACTGTTACATTGTTACCTTTTGGTTAAACTTCAATAAGTTGAGTGCTTTTGCAAGGCAACATAACCTTTGTACTGCTGAGTAAGCTTGTCTTTAGAATTAGTTTTTTCCAATGTTTGTAATGTTTTAGTAAAATGCAGCGTCATGATACTTGTGCATTTAATTATATAGTCTCATTTGTGCCTGTTAAAAGCTTAAAAATGATGTCATCAGAAATGAAGCATATGTTGAAGACAGGCACTTTAATTTATATGGACCGTAACATAGAGGCAACATATTTTAGCCAAATCATATCCAATGTTTAACAAGGTTCTAAGCACCACAAAAATCAGGACAAGTCTTAGGAATCAACCTTTTTTTTTAGCATCCCAAAATAATAGATTATTAGGTTAACTAAAGCTACTGTTTAATCAGTTCTTAGTAAAAATGTGTTCAGTCATTTTACTAAATATCCAAAATAAGACTGAAAAGTGAAAAATATTGTTCATTGTGCAAATATTTCCCTAAAATGAAACAAGTCACACGTACTGTACCATGTGAGTCACTGTTTCTAAGACTCACATTTAAGGAGGAGTTTATCTCTCCAACTTCCTCATCCTCATTCGGAAACTGATATATCTGCACACCGTAGCTCTGCAGCTCGTTCATGATCTTCTTCTTTAAGTTTCCCAGGTCGGTCTTTGACATGATGTCTGCCTTTGCAATAATGGGAATGATGTTGACCTGAACAGAGAAACGACAAGATGAGCCTCAAAAAAAGGAGCCGAGGAAACATTCTGGAATGGGCTTTCATCGTCTCACTTTGCTGTCCAGCTTCTTCATCGTAACCAGATCAAGAGATTTCAGGGTGTGCCCTGTGGGAGCGATGAAATACAGGCAGATGTGGACTCTGGTGTCGTCGTAGTTGGAGAGGGAACGCTTTATTTTTAGCTCCTCTTCCAGATATTTCTCAAACTGGGCTTCGATGTAGTCAAGAATGGGTTTGCAGCTGTGAAACCAGATATAAAAACATCAACTAGATATTTTTGTACGTTTTAAGCAGATTTCTTATGCTTTCTTACTGATCTATTAGTTTCCAGGGTAAAGATTCTGTTGTCTGCCAAAAATGTCAGACTTTTCTACTTCCTGCTGTCTGATCTGTCAAGAGAGGGACTGAATCTGTGCCATATTTTCTCCCCAGCTTACATGCCAACACAATCTCCTTAATCTAAAGATCTACTGGACAGCATGAAGGGGGAGGGGAATTAGTGGCGGACACTGATCTCACAATGAGGCATTTCTAGTAATTTCTTTCACAAAACTTCAATATTATAGAAACTATTTTACTGTCATCATTCAATATACTTCTATGCTGTCTGAGAAGCATTAAAAACATGACATATGGGGTCAGAAGACATCAGGAAAACCTCTTAAATAAACTGAAATATTTGTAGGAAAACATAGATATGTGGTAGTCAGTAATTTAAACAGAATACAATGCACATTCAAATGTTTCTTAGAGTGACAGCATTTGGATGGAAATTGTTTTTGAATCTCCAAGTGTGGGGTTTTTAAGGACTTGAGAAAACCAAATAAGTCCTTATTTCTTTTTCTGCAATAAAAATGATAACATGCAGTTGCGGGACACTTTAATTCATGGGCCATAAGAAAAATGTGCCGGTGTGACAAAGACGCAAAAAAAAGGGAGCTAATAATGGTTTATAAATGTTGGTGATAATACTTTCAACAAGGCTCATAGCTACTTTGTAAAGACCTTTAAGTCTTTTTATGACTTAAAGATAAAACAGTTGCTATTGTGTTTCTGTAATCTGTTCCAAGCCATGTGAGGTCCTGTGTGATGCATGTTGAAGAAAAACGATCTTTTTTACTGAGTCACCGCTGATGTGGGGGGCAGTGGGGTATTCTTCTTCTAAGTCAACAATTCAAATATTGAATCTATTGTGTTATTGTGCATGTCAACAAAAATAAATCTGGATAAGAAAAAGTTCCAAATTTGGTGCAAAGTCAGATGCTTTGTTTGCTATTTTATCATCTAAACAGCAGGGTTGGAAAAAATAAATAAATAAAAGCCACAGCATGCACTGCCGTTCTTCACCTTTCATCCTTGTTGATTTGGTCTCCAAAGCCTACAGTGTGCACAATGGTCAGCTTCAGTTTGACAGTGTGCTCCTGCAGCTCGTACGTCTGCGAACGCAGCTTCACTTCTTGCTCATAATGATCAGCTTCCTCGTTTTCAAATGTCGTGTTGAAAAGCGTGTTGATCAGGGTTGATTTGCCTATTCCTGTTTCCCCTTAGACACAAAAAAGCAAACTATGAAGACTTCATCCAAATGATCGACGTCATAGTTAGTGAACTCGTGCTGTGCTGAGACCTACCTACACAGAGGATGTTGAAACAAAATCCCTGAGCAACTAACTTCCTGACCACTTGATGAGGAAGGCTGTTGAACCCCACTTGACCACTGAGCTCCAGGCTTCGCATTTCTTCATTCTTAGTAACCGTATGCGGAGAAACAAAATAAGTCAGTATATTAGTACTGTTTGTGCCAACTATTTCCAAAACCCTTTAAGTAGAATGTTCTGTTAGTAAGAGGAGAATGGAGCGGCCATCTTTCAGCCAGATGACCAGCAACAAGTGGAGGTGGGGAGGTGCACTATGCTACTTGACAGCCAGAAACAGTCAAGCACTTATCCTGGTATCTCTGTTAACGGACTTTAAACTGTGAAACGGCGTGAAGAAATACTTGAGAAATCCCTGCTTTTAAAACCTTTTATTCAGTCGGTATGTTCAGAAGTTTCTCCTTCAACACTGGATCCACCCAGGGGGTGGGGGAGGAATCTTGGCATCTTGCAAAAAGGCTCAACATGAGGGGCAATATGTGTTAAACACAGCAGCCTTCCTTTTCAGCCTCCCTCTCTCATAGAGAGACAAAGAGCTCTTTATCTGGAGGTTATTCCACAGAGGACATCCAAGCTGATGGCTACCCTGGTACCCACAACCCCAAATGACATTAAAACAAAAACTACTGGCAATATTCACAATGCAACTTTTTTTTTTTTTGACAGAAAACAAATCAGAATTACATTACGTTTTGATAACAATATGCATATTATATTCCTAAACATTGCGAGCATGTGCTCAAAGTTGCCTTGTAGAATTGTTTTTTTGCTAAGCAACGCCATAAGTCCTAATGAGGTAGTTAACATCACTACACAAAGAGGCTTATGCTTGTCTTTATCCTCTTAACTCAGCCTCTTACAGCCCACTGTCCTGTTTCATTCAAACTAACCCTCTGCCCTGGTCATTCAGCACCTGTCAGAAGTATTAGATGCTCATCCTGGGAGCTGGTTTAATGCAAGCAGCACATTTTGGTGCTTAGGTAGGCTTTTTTTTTTTTTTTCTAGAGAGAAAGAGAGAGAGACTGCTCCAAAAAAGAAGCATGTCCAGCCGTGTAATGACGTCTTCATCCTGATTCATTAACCACAGAGCTTTCTCAGCATCATGCAGGCAGCAGCATTCCGTCACTGCGCAGCCTTTTGGTATTTGTAATCAGCAGTCACTGCAGACATCGCACTTAAAGACAGACAGAGAGAGAGAGAGAGAGAGAGAGAGAGAGAAAACATCTTACCTCATCGGCCGCCATCATCTCAAGTGTCTGAGTCCAGGAATAATAATCAGCCTTCATCCAGACCTGCTCCCCTCACGCTGTCCGCTCAGGGCTGATTCAAGGCAACACGCCCTCTGTGCAGGAGGGCGGCATTACAGCACACTGCCCGCCTGCTTCACTTCTCCGAGAGTCCTCCTCACACACCATGTGCAATACTTAGATGTGTTTAATCCTTTGTGATAGAATTGGGTCTTTGTTTTATTTTTGGCTTTCTAAAAATGATTACGTCATTATTTTTCTTTTGGGGCACTTCGCGTTTTGAAAGGGTGACCAGATGGCGGAGGGGTTGGGGTGAGGGCACAACACCAATACCAAACGTAGAGAGGATTTCAGGAGTTTTGTAAAGCTGTTCTTTCATAAAGATTGATGGGACCGAGAATGGAAGTTAAGAACAAAAATGAACATCAATATAAATAAATGAATGACATATTATTCACTTGCCTAAGACTAATTTATCGCCACGAAACAACGTGATTTCGTGGGGTTCTGTGTGGGCCATTAAAATGAAACATCATTCAATATTCTTCCCAACATCTTGATTTTTAGCACCCCATCCTTAGAGGGTTCCAGCAGTTTCTTTGTTTCAAGTTTATTCAGACCTTGTTTTAATTGTGAATCAGAAATGTCCTGAAACAAAGTATATTTGACGAATCACTCGTTTTTTAAATTTTCACTTAAGTTTAAATTTATTTTTTATTATTATCTTTCCATTATTATTTTTGCTTTTTTTTATTATTATTTTCCGCTTTTGTAACTACCGTAAGTTTGTTAGTTTGTTAGTATGTTGAATTGTTTGCTCTGTAATATTTTAGGTTTGGCATGTAACAAAAGCAGTAGGACCAAATAGCTTGTGTTTGTGTGTTTTTGTTGTTGTTGATGTTTGTTGTTGTTGTTTCATCTTAACTCTACAGGTCACAGTTAATAATGCTGCTAAAATACGGATATTAGTTCCCTTTCGAACATGAAGACATCGTGGTTTTAATCTAGACTCTTAATGTCAGTCTTTATCAAAAGTCAAAAAGGATGCAAAAAAGCGTTACACTGTGCCATTATTGCTGCTTTATTCAAACTAAGACGGTATCTATTCAGTCATTTTTGCATGTTTAAATTATTTAATGCAAAATACTAGTCCAAAAGAATGTAAAAAAGGGGGATGGGGCAGTGTGTTACTCGGGTATTTTAAAACACAAACAGATGATATACAAAGTCAACAAAATAATGTAATAATTAGGGAAAACTTGTTATACTCTACTAGACAGTTTGAACTCCAATGTAGTTTTTCTTTTCTTTTCTTTTCTTTTTCTTTAATAGTGACGCTGATCCCCTGCAGGAGCCCCTGGACAGCCTTTGGTCGGGGAGTGTCTGCATATTAAACGGGCTGGACAGATTTGGCGAGGCGCCGGAAGCGGCAGGTTGTGGTGGAGGACAACAGAGAGGACGGAGCGGGACGCGCAGCGCAGTTATCCTCCTCATCTCTCACCTGTAGCTGTCGTATTTTACGTAGGAAAAGCGGAGCCATGGCTCTGACCCAGGAAGCCGTGTTGTGTTTTCTGCTGGAGCGCGGAGGCAAAGTGAAAAATTCCGAGCTGGTGAACCATTTCAAGAGCCTCATCAACAGCGGCGATCCCGCGGAAAAGCAGCACAATAGAGAGCTGTTCAAGAAGCTGGTGAACAGCGTCGCGGTGGTCAGACAGATCGACGAGGTGAAGTTCGTGGTGGTGAGGAAGAGGTACCAGGACTTTGTGAAAGAGGAGATGGATCAGAGCCTTTTCGGTCAAACCGCGAACAGCAACGCGCGGCGCTCGTCAAGTGTAAGCAACTACTACAGTGATGATAAAAGCTGCGTGGAGAGTTTGCAGGAAAGCGGGCCTGCTGTATCCACGGCGGATTCGGCCACGGTTAAAGTCCTGAATATCTCCCGAGATCAGCCGTGCAGAGCGAGTAAATCCGGGGCTGTGTTCGCTGTCATAGCAGTCAGATCCCCAGAGAGAGACTCCGCAGCGGGAGCAAGAGACGGATTACGCTCCCAGGTGCATCAGCAGCATGGAAACCCTGACAAAGCAGTCATCCGAGTTCCATCACTCCCAGCTCCAACTTCCAACTCCTCATCTCATCAGAGGGAGTTAATAAAAGAGCCTCAGTGTTGGAAATCCAAGCAGACAGAAGCCAAGCAGGCACCAGGTTCTCCCCTGGTGAGGCCCCAAAACAAGACCCTCAGACAGGCTGATGATGAGTCTGTGCCTTTGGAGCCAATAGCCCATGAGTGGCTTGTTAAGTGTGCTGCTGGGTTGTGGGGACAAATATATGCTTTGCTGCTGCAGGACACACGCTTAGCACAGAAGAAGGATTTTATGTCAGGTTTCACAGCCTTGCACTGGGCTGCAAAGGACGGCAGCTGTGAGATCATACACAAACTCATTGATGTTTCCAGCAAAAGAGGCACCTGCGTGAATGTCAACAGCAAAGCACACGGAGGGTACACGCCTTTGCACATTGCAGCCATGCATGGTCACTCTGAGGTCATGGTTGCTCTCGTGCAGCGTTACGGAGCCAGCGTGAGCGAAAGGGACAATGACGGCAAGAAGGCGCTTCACTACCTGGGGAAAGGTGCGTCGGCTGAGGTCAGGGCCCTACTGGGAGGACCTCAGCAGAGCGGAGAGAAGATGGAGGGCGAGGAGTACCAGGAGCACACAAGAGGCTTCAACACTATCAGCAAACTGTTCCACCCTCACTTAGGAAAGAAACATAAGACTTGCAGGTTTGCTCATGAGTGGTAAGAGGGGCCCACAAGTGAATCTAGGGATGTCACAACTATAAGATATGGACAGCTGGTCAAACAAAAACATGATTCGATTTTATTTTAACCAACAAGATGTACCTGTACCAGAATCATCATTGTTATTTTTGATTTAGATTTCACCAAATATGTCAAATAGTCTCCGTCTTGATTTAGTTGTGGTTTTGAAATCAACATTTTTTTCAAGTTAAGTTATTTATCCTTATGTCCTATATAGATTAATGCAACCTAATTTGTCTGGCTGTCCACTTCTGCAGCTGGTCTTCAGTGAGCTGGACAGACATGGCACATGCAGCTTTCACGTTGGTGAAAAAGTGCAGGGGCGAAGGGCTGGATTACTCTTTGATTTATACTGCAAAACTGTATTTACTCCTGATATATGTCTGGTATATAATTTAAAGGACTTTAAACCCTTCAAGAGGCACGGTGGAAACATTTTGGTGGATTTAAAACCTTTGTGTACCTTGACGCAGCCAATCCACAGCTAGTGTACTGTCTTGTACAGCTTTGCACAGTGTATCACTGGTTTGATAAGCTTACTATTTATGCATAGTATATAATTTTTGTTTATTAGTATTAACGACGAATCACTAATTTTCAACAAATTGTAATGTTTACGTTTTTTTTAACCTAATGTGTAAAATACCTGTAGATGTAACTTTTGATTTTGTAGCACTGTTGTTTTTTTGTTGTTGTATTTATTGACTAATGAACACTGACCATAAAAACACAGCAGGCTAATGAAACACGGACTTCCAAAATACAAAATTTGTAGAAAGCACATTGGATTAAAAACCTGCTGATTCTTCTCTGTCTTATCTTCTGAGGCATCTGAGATGGCGAGGGGTTCGACCTCACATGTTTGAGTTTGACTCGGCGACCTCTCTCTTTCTCACACTGGAGAGATAATATTTATCTAACTTCTTCCCTGGAGCGTTGACTTTAGTAGCGCGGTAATGGACTGTGCTGCAGGTGTAGGCCAGGAGGAGGTAACAGGGGCCGAGCTCTATGTGAGTAAGTCAACTGGCTCAAGTTGGTGGTGATACGGCTTTTCTGCAGAAATCGTCACTTGGACTTGAAAATCATTCTAATGCAAAGCAGCGACCAGACTACGTGATGTTATGGAGAGATTTTACCTAAGCCTTTAATTCCTAAGCTTATGCCTTGTGTGATGTCACCAGTGGCATGTGTGATCAAGCTTGCTTTTGGGAGCATAGAATTGTCATTATTAAATAACAATTTAGATATAATAGCAAAACTAATAGATACTGACTGCTGTATCGGTGGCAAACAATATCTAACATAATATGGGTTGATTTTACAGAAATGTCTAGCTAGTAGCTTTAAATTTTATACTAATATAATATAGATAATAGTATTAGTCTAAACCACAGAGTAACTCATTTTAAATGTGAAATAGAAATTCTCATGTTTCTTAGCAAACTAAAAATTTGTATAGATGCATTCTGTATGTATTTTATAACTGTTGATTTTTTTTTTAGTTAAGTGTGATGCACTTTAAAAAGTAGTTCTTCATATTTTCTAGTTAAGAATTTGTCTAAAGTGTAACATTATTAGATTTTTACAGTTTATTTGAATAAATGCAATTAGCCCTCTTCTAATGACCGAGCCTTCCTCTATTCTCAGACCAAACATCCATTACAGCAGGGATTTTCTGCTTCTTGTTTGAGAGGGTACGTGTTATGTTTTGTGCACGGAAAAAGTATGATTTTTTTTCTCTTTTGCTGGCCCAGAAAACGAGTCTCTGAAGACATGAAAAGAGACACGGATGATGTCGTCACTATCAAAACAGCAGCAGAACAATGTCCTCTTTGTAGTTAGTAGGAAACAAAGCCTTTTCTGCTTGGACAAAAGATGTTTGCACTCATATAAATATTATACTGAACCAAGTGATTAGCTTAAAGTTTTCTTTGACATTGTCAAAGGATTCAATGGTTAGAAAAGATGATCATTCAGTCATAGATCAAAGCTCGAAAGCAAGACAAAACTCAATGCACTTTGACAGATTTGTAGAACAGGGTTAATACTCTCTGCAGCTTGTCACAGCTATGAGGGGTGAGATAAAAACTTGTCCAAAGCCAACTGGACAATTATTTAACAAAACTAAAAGATAAAACTGATGGCAACAAAAGAACAATACTAAGTTTAGTTGTATCTTTTCTGAGATGCACTATTTTACAAATGTGTTACAAGACTCTGTGACTAAAGTAAAACTTTAAAATGATGGTGTTTCTGACTATGTCACACAGCCTTGATGACGAACCAAATATGTACTTATCTGGTGTAATGCTAATCAGTGGAGACAACACAGCTGCAAATTCTTCATATTTCCCAACGTAAGGAATGCTTTAGCATATACATCAGGAGAAAAGCTCCAGCTGACTAAACAGAATAGCTGACAACAAAGTCTCTATCAGGAGATCCTCTGAGTCCAGAGACAACAGCAAATAATTCACAGTTTATCTTGACTGACAGTGGCACAACCTTTGGTCTCAGCAACATGTTTTAGGCAACCAAAGTTTAGGAGATTATAAGGTTCTTAAATTATTTATTTATTTTTAATGCATTTGTGGAAAATACAATTCAATTTTGTTCAGTTTTGACTTGCATTCCCTGCTGCACAAGGAAACTGCAACAAATTAGAAAAGGTATTCATACCCTTTAAACTTTTCCATATTTTATTACAGTGATAAACTTTCTGTTTGGGTTTAATGTGATACATTAAAACAATGTATATTTGTGATTATGGCTCTAAACTTATTTTACAGATAAAAATGCTGAAACTTTGCTGAAGCCCTTCTGGTTACAGGAAAATATGGAAACTATCCTAAAAGCTGATTCTATTTATGTTTTTTTTCCCCTTCAAAATAAAGTGTGCTATCCAAACTGTATAAAAAGGCACTTCAATGAACTTTGATGTTACACTCAATGCACTGCCACCTGCTGGGAAGCTTGTGTAAATGCACCAAAGAAAGAATTCAACCCCATTGGCCAGGTAAAATAATAATAATAATAATAATAATAATAATAATAATAAAAACAAAAAAACGGTGACGTATTAATTTTATGTAATTGCGATTGTTCATCAGTCCAATAAAGTGGACGTAAAGCTTTACTGGAAATATTTTTCATCCAGCATTGCTGGAAATAAAGCCCATAATTTCCCTTTTTCTAGTAACAGTGAAAATTTAATTAATTTCTGTAATAATAATTCGTGCTAGAATAAACAGATCAACATGACGCAGTGGAAGGAGGAGTTTGATATTCCAGAGAAAGGGCGTCTTTTTAAGCTAAAGTTATTATTAATTTGTGTGTACATGCATATCTCAAATCCCGCGGGCTCTCTTCTTCTTTTCCTTGAAAAAGGAAAAGTTTCTGATTGACGCAGGTGATGATTGGCAACACCTGCGCGCGCTGATCTGCGGCGACACCTGCTCCGCTTCCCTCGAGCTCTCTCCCCGCAGAGAGTCTCTGTTGCTTTCGTCTGACCGGTTTTCTTGTTTATGATGGGAAAACAAATGCTGATGTTAGCGGTTGTTGGTTGGTTACTCCTGATTCTGGCGTCGTGCAGCCCCCCGCTGGTTAGCCCCTCCGATGCTCTGCACAACCTGAGCGCCCTGACCTACCCGTACAGCAGCATCCTCTCCCCGCTGCTCAAAGCCCTCTCGGAGCACGGAGGGACCAGGTGGAGCTTGGACGCGAGGAAAAAGGTGAAACCCGAGCACAGATACGTGAAATATCTGACGGAGGTTTACAAGAAGTCAACCAGGATGCAGAGGAGCGTTGATGGAGATGAAGTTTACAACACCATCAGGCTGATCAAGCCCCAAGATGAATGTCCTGCACAAAGCAACAACGGTGAGCAGCGATGTAATGATTCTAGGTTTCAGGTTGGGGCATAAGATTTTTACAGTGATGGTTTGGGCCTGAAGACCTAAAGTGAAAACTCATTAGGACAATTGCTTAAATAAAATGGTCTGAAATATTTGAGAACCTTTATATGGATCAAGGGTTCTCTAACATTTTTTTATAATTAATACTATAGTATTAAAAGATTTTCATATTTTGTCTTCCTCTCCATGCTTTCTGTTTTCTCTTTCCTTCTTCTTTCCCTCCTTGTGTTCTTACTGCTTTCTTTCATTGTCCTTTCTTTCTTTTTCCTTTGTGTCCTTCATTGTTTGGTCCTTCATGTTCATTTCTCTCTGTGTGTCTTTCCTTCCTTCCCTCCCAAAATTAAATGCGAGTGGCTGAAAACTATGGAAAATTAATCTTAAAAAGTATGAAATGATCAGATGAAAACAATCTGGAGGAACCATGTCAATATCTACGGAGGCCCGGTAATGACTTATTCAAGTTTCTTGAACTGAGGAAAGCATCTAAAATGTCAGATACTGGTCCCATGTGGCTGTTTTTAGAGTCATCATTGCAGGGGTTCCATGCAAATACCAGTTCCACTTTGAAATTTACAGCTGTGGAAAAATTAAGGGACAACTTGAAATGATCTGATTTTACTTTTTATAGGTAAATGTTTGAGTAAAATGAACATTGTTCTATTATTCTATGAACTACTGACATGTCTCTGAAATTCCAAACAAAAATGTACTATTTGTTTGTAGAAAATATATATAAAAAAAGATGCAGTGCTCTCAGATGCACTACTATTTTTGATCAAATACATCAGTTTCTGGCTGTAATGTGATGAATACTTTTTCAAGGTGGTGTTGGTGAATCTAGTCTGGTGCAGTACCTGGATCTTGTCTTCTCTTTCAGAAACTTTTACACAGGATTTGTCCTACAGCCTTGATCAAGTAAGAAGGAAAGAGCAGCTCCTGAAGTCGTCCCTGCTGTACAGTTTCAACCTTAACAACCCGGCAGCTGTCAGCTCTGTGTGTTACCTGAGCATAAAGGAGCGTGAGCAGTCCAACCAGTGCCAGCTGTGTGCTGGGATCTCCCATACCCTGAACCTCACAGACAACGCGCACAAGAGGCGGCGCAGGAACTGGGTGGAAGTGGATGTTACCTTGTTTCTTCAACCAGTGCAAAAGAGGAATGTCCACCTTCTTGTTAACATCTCCTGTCCTGAGGAGCAAAGAGCTGGGAGCAATGGTTTCAGATCTCCTTTTGGATTCACCCTGAGGTCTCCTCCTCTGATTCTATATCTCAATGACACAAGCAAAATCGCCCACCAGAGGTCGCTGGTGAGTTCCAGTGCAGATCTATGGTCATCCACTGCGTTGGACACGTTTCAGAAGCAAGTTTTCGAATCGGCACAAAGGCACGGAGAAAAGAGGAGGTGGAGGAGGGCATCTCTGAAGAGCAAGCGTGGAGATAAAGGCCTAGACATGCAGCTGCCCGAGCTTAAATCCAGCTCTGAATTCCCAACCACAGACTGTGCCTTGTATGACTTCAGGGTGCGATTCAGTCAGCTCAAGCTGGATCACTGGATTGTTTTCCCACCAAAGTACAACCCCAGGTACTGCAGAGGCATCTGCCCAAGAGCCATGGGCTTCATCTACGGTTCCCCCGTCCACACCATGGTGCAAAACATTATCTACGAGAAGCTAGACTCCTCTGTCCCCAGACCATCGTGCGTTCCGTCCAACTACAGCCCCCTGAGCGTCATGATCTTTGAAGAAGATGGCTCCTATGCCTACAAAGAGTTTAAGGACATGATTGCTACCAGGTGTACGTGTCGCTGAACCACCATGACTGCTCCGATGCTAGTTCTTCTGGACCATCTCCATTTATCTGCAACTGACCACTGTACATTGAAACTAAATGAATTCATAAAGCTGTAAAAAAAAAAAAAAAGTAACATTAAAAAAAATTTCAGGAGCAGGGGTGTTAAAGTAAAAGTATTTTATCATCTGAAAGGGGACTGTGGTGTTTTGTTTTCCTTTTTGTTAAAACGTGGTGCAGATGCATCCTGCTCAAAATACAGTTTATAGCTGAGTTGATCACTTGCAAAAAAAAGTGTCATTTTTTTTATGTTTCTCTTTTGCTAATTATGTGTGAGTTGTCTGTCTTTATTTAATTTAATACAGTAATTTTCTTTTAAGTAGTCCTCTTCTGAAAAAAAAGAAAAAAATCAAACACCCCCAGTAACTCTTTTTACATATACTTTTATTCCTGTGATTACTACAAGTCACTGTCTTCATAATTTGCAGAGTGAAAGTTGTCAGGGTTTCAGTGTATATTTATTGTCAAAAAGTGCCTTTGCAAACTGACTATGCTTGTATTTATACTGGTTAAATGTGATTAATGTATCATGTCTATTTATGCAAACTTGATGAATTGACTGTCTGTGCTCGGTTTATGGAATATCCAAAAGGATATACTCTGAAAAGGATATACTCTGAAAAGTGGAAAATAAAAAAATATGCATAGACCTCTCTGAGTCCATTCATCAAATGTTTTTATATCTGCGTGGTTCTTGCTGGTACCTGCATCTAGAGAACTGAAAAATGAATGCATCTAGTCTGGCTAATGATGATGAAAGGATGCAATTTCTTATGGAAACATTAGAAAATGTGATGATGGGTCACATTTTAAGCCTGAATGATGTGCTGCTGTGTTTTGTGTAAATATAGCTCTGTCTGCTCCCAATGCTGGACACTGTACTCCTACCACCAAGTCCAAGGGTTCTGCAAGTGGCTCTTTGGACCCTGCATTATGGTTATTAATACCTTTGGCTCAAAAATTATAAAGAACAAACTCTTGCTTTTGACACTTTCCATAAATATGTAAATTTTTCTAAGTTACCTGTGGCTCCAAAGTTTTATTTAGCTGGGATGAGTGCAAAAATGACTCTTTGGGTTGTAAAAGTTTGTAGATCCCCAAGCCAGGGATCTAGGTTACATCCCCCATGAAACTGACAAATTTACTTGCACAGCTTTGTGTTTTTCATGACTTTTAGTCACTGTTTTTGACTGGTTGATGCTCTAATTGTTATATCTATTTTTCTATTTGTGATGCCATCACTCATTCCTCTGGGTGCCTATCCTAGATTTTCAAGCTTTTTGAAAGCCTTTAAATGCTAGTTTATAGAATGCATGTCTAGTAAATTGCATGCCTCTACCTGGTTAAACATCCCCCTTGGTGCCTAATAGTTTTTAAGTTGTCAGTTTTTGCTTTTCTCAGTCTCTGCGTTGCATATTCTGCTACTCATCCATTGTCTTTGGCCAGTCCGAGATCCAGTTGTGGGTTCAGAGATCCAAGGGTTAAACTCTTGACATTCATCTTCCTAACTACGGCCACCATCTCACCCCAGTAAGGATTCAGACATTTGAAGGCTTTAAGAGGTATGTGGTCCATCTACCTTGAATTGAGAGTGAACCATGGGTCTGTCCATATTGGTAGGATTCACAAGTATCCATCTGAAATAATTTATTTATGAAATGTTTTTTTTTTTTTTGCTGCTCATTTTAGAAAGTGAAAGTCTTCTTTTATATTAATTATACATATTGACATATACTACTTGTCATTTGGATAATTGAGGCTCAGGCTCCACGTCTTGAAGTCACCTCCAATATCGAAAACTGATTCAATGACTGTGGTGTTGCTATATTTGATTGGCCTGCAAACTGGCCTGAACTGCATCCTATAGAGAATCTACAGAGTACAAAAGGAAGAGGAGACGCCAGGGCCAATAATGTAGATGTCCTGAAGGCCACTAAAAGAGCAATCTTGGCTTACACTGCACCTCAGCAGAACCACAGTCCGATTTCCACCATGCCATGTGGCACTAATGTGATAATTACTGCAAACTGTGTTCCAATCAAGTGCATGAAACTTTCTGAAAATTTAACAAATATTTGGCTTTTCTCTACATTCTTTTTTTTTTTCAGATGTAGCTATGTTTGTATCTTCTTATGCTCTATCAAAACTATTGCAACTAAAAGGTAAGGATTTTTTGTTTTAAATGTTTTGAAATCTATAATCTAACATTTCTGCCTGAACTGCAGACTATGGTCACATTCATGACTGAGATCCATGTCTGTTTACTTAAAAATACATTGAAAACCTTCATCTTAAGAAATTATAGTATATTTTCTTTTCTCCACTCTCCAATAACTCAATTTGATCCATTTAGGTGAAGGAAACTCTTGTCTATGGAGACTCCAGTCCGTTTGATGGCGCCAATGCCCTCAGTGTTTTAAAGCGGCAGAAGAAGAAGACGTTGACCCGGAAAGTTTCTAGAAATCCGTCTGCGAAGAGGCCGAACGGTGCGTCTCAATGTCAACGTTTTAAATTCGTTTTTTTCTTAACTATGTTCTTTCCCTGTTAGGTTTTGAATGTGAGCGCTTTCATTTGACTAGGCCAATTTACTCTCCTATGATATGGCAGCTACATCCGCGTGAAGATTTCAAATCTTCTAAAGATGTTTATACGTTAGCGGTTGGTGCTAATTGTTGTCGCTAACATTTAACTTGATATTCGCATTATACTTATTAAATAAGTGTTTAAGGATATATGTTCGTCAAGAATATGTACCTATTAATGCTCTATTTATCACGTTTCAATAAGAAAATTGCTTTAGTTTGCCACATTACCACGTAGTTTTCATGACACTGACTTAGGTAATGGTCGGCCCCCTGTAAAGTTTATAATGAGGTGTTTTTTAACTGACTAACAGCGCTTTTTTGTTTTAAATCAGAATAGCAAAAGCTGTTAACGTCGCTGATGGCCAAGTAGCCAGTGCCTAAGTGAGGATGGGATGTGTGATATGTAATGAAATCTTAAAGTCTTTGTTTTTTAGTTTACTTTCCTGTGTGGCCTAAACAAGCTTTGCTTTAAGCAACTTTTTTTTTTCATGTTATTTACTGAAATTTAATGTGCAGTTTAATGCAGTCTTCTTCAAACCGCATATGTAACCCCCAAAAATTACAAGATTATAAACTAATACTCCACCAAGAAATTTTGGAGCCATAATTTTAATAACGGTTTGTTTTTTTGTTTTTTTTATAACTACAATCATGCATAAAAATGAAATTCTTTACAGTAAAGTACAGTATTTCTCCTAAGCCTAGTTTTATTTGATTCAACTATTTACATTCTGGACACATTTTAGTTTGAGAGTCAATGGTTGTGTGTTCATAACTGTCATTTATCTGTGTTTTCAGATCAGCTCTCTGGTGAACATGGGCCGCCACTTTGGAGATTTAGCCAAGGTCAGACATGTGATCACGTACAGCCTGTCGCCCTTTGAGCAGAAGGCTTTCGCCAACTACTTCTCAAAGGGTATCCCCAACGTGTGGAGAAGATTCACAGCTTCTTTCTTTAAAGTTGCCCCCCGTGAGTTTACATGATTATGCCATATTTTGTTTTACTTTTTGCCACTGACTGCAGGTGAACGGTGTGTGTCGAATATGCCTTGTTGATATTTTACTTTTTTTTATTTATTTTTTTTTTTTCATAGACTGATCAGTTTTATTGATCAGTCTTAAGTCTTTACAGGTCAGTGGTCATTGCTATTCTGTGACAAAACATGTCTTGTGTATATTTAGTAAATTCTGGTCAGGTGTGCTTTGCTGTCTCCATATATAGTTTTAGCAGAAATTAACTGCCTGTGTAAAATTCAGTAAATGGGCTTAACTTTTGCTAATTTTTGCTTTCTTTTGCAGCCATGATCCTCACGTATCTGATCTACAGCTGGGGCAACATGACCCATGAGCAAGGCAAGAAAAAGAATCCTGCTGACTACGCCAATGACGAATGAACGTTTTCCATCTTCTGAAAAGCTGCTCTGTTAACTTTAACTCTGTGTAACCAATAAAAATTGAAAATGTTTGTTTGAAATCAGTTCTGTTTGTTTGGATAGTCTCCTCACTGTTTCACATTAGTTATCTTTTTGTGTTATAACACGGAACTGAACTTATTTGAAATTAATTTATAATTATTTGAAAAATATCTGATTTTGTTTGTACAGACAAAAGGCATAGGCTTAAATTTTGAAAATATCTAGAACCATTTTCAGAGTTGATTCTTGAAGTAGTGGGACTTTCAGGTCTGGTGGTGTGTATAACATTTGATTTGTACTTTTGAGGGTTTTTTTTCTTTTTCTTATCTGTAGAGACCAGATTCCTTATGAATATACCACCACATACTATGACCTCCATTACTAAAAAAACAAGACAATTCAAACTAGTTTTTTTTTATTTTTGTACAATAAAAGCAATACTTGAATTTAAAATGACTCCAATTTTGAAATATTTATATTTTTCTTTAGAAACACATTTGGTAACTGTATTAATTGGTGGATGTTTTAAATAAATTGTAAGCATTCAGACCATGATGACTTAAGTATAAAAATCAACAGGAAATTCACATGAAAAATAATAAAAAGGCAGACAATTTTAATACTTTATTAAAGATACATTCAGATTAAAATAGACAAAAAGCCACAAACTGACACAAATCAAATAAGATATTAAGTTCATTTAAATAAAAACTAAATGTTGCAAGTTATTGAAAATAAAAACAGTAAGCACAAACTATGAATACAGTATACTAACTTACATTAAGTTGCAGAAGATAAAATTATCACTTTTTGGATTACTTAAAAATAAATCATTTGCCTCCCAAGTAGTAGTAACCTTTTTTAACTGTAGGTGGCGCACCCTTGCGGGCTCTAGTGCGTCTCTGCAGTGAAACGTCATTGGTCGACGAACTGTCAGAAAATTCCTGAACGCTCTCACGCAGATCCGCCGGGCGCACCGCATGCTGCTGCTGCTTAGTTTCATGGAACAAGAGCAAGGGTGGATCTACATCTGTTAACTGAAAGCCACCAGAGCTGCTACTTTTACTATTAGCACTTAACTTTATTTGTAATTCCTCCTTATCACTCTGAACTGGTTTAGCTAGTTAGCGAAAATATGTCCGTTGTGGGTTTTGACGTCGGGTTTATGAACTGCTATGTAGCAGTAGCCAGAGCCGGAGGGATTGAAACTGTCGCTAATGAATACAGCGACCGGTGTACACCGTAAGTACAAGTACTTGCAAATTTATTTCAGGGTTTTAGTCATGCTGCTTAAATGTGTGTCAGTGCTAAACATAAATGAATTGGATATTTTTTTTTAAGTTCATCATAACAATGTATGAAGCTAATGTTGCTACATGGCTAGTTAGCATGCTAACCGATTTCACAACAGGAAATGTTGAGGCATGTGAGTGCTAAAGCTAACGCCAGCTAATTCGAATGTATTGGCCTGTGAAGAAATGGTCTTCTTTTTTACGTTTATTAAAATATTATCTATGACTCTTAAAGTAATGCGTACGTTCTTGATAAAAGATTGGTATGTAATTGACAGGCCCAATCAGGTGATGCAGGCATAAATAGCACATGATGAGAGGAGGCCGGTTGCATCCCTCTGTTAAAACCCGCGATCAGTCCGTTGTGTTTTTTATTCAGACCCGTCCAGTTTGCACAGGGACAATTACGAGTGAACAATTTTTTTATAGGATTTGACTGCATATAATTAAATCATGAACATGAGTCGTTTTTAAAAAAAAAGAATACTGCATAATTACAAGATACAACACACAGAAGCCAATAAAGATCTTGAAGCCTGGGTTTTTTGCCCAAATTCTCTTGCCATCTTTAGTGGTAATTGTTTTGTTTGGGTTTTGCTACAGTCTGAATTGTTTCAGCAATTTATTTTTTGTTCCATTGTAGTATAACTGCCTAGGACTAGACTAAGAAAATTAATGTAATGAATGTTTTTTTTTAAATTATGAGAATATAGTCATTATATTATGAGAACAAAGAGACAATAAGAATATAGTCATAGTAGTAGATTAAAGACAATATTGCCATTAGAAAGTTGTAAAATTGGATGAAAAAACCATTTTAATGAGGAAAAACACTTTGGGGTTATCAAGATCTCGCTTGAGCAGCCTGGCAAGTCCATTTGATTCTTTCTTTGAATTGGACACAGTTATTTGCACAATGGTTTTGAAGTCCTGCTACTGACAGTAATTTGATTCTGATGTGTTAAAAGATTAAATATTTCCTTGTTTGTAAAATTGATGCCAAAGTGTCACTTCACAAGATGCTCAACATTCCTCATTTTCATGCCATGGTAAAACTGCTTTTTTGTGTTTTATCTTCTCATAAAATCACTGCTTTATTCTCCTAATATAACTTTATTTTTAATTGTTTTGAGTAACAAAATATTCTTAGCCTGGCCCTACTAGCCCATCATATAAATCTGCTGCAATACATCATATTTTTATTTTTATGGTTGCCATTTAAATACTTGTTTGGTGAAACTGTTTGAAGGTGATCTTTCTTGACTGGGCACTGGCCGGTGTGAGATTCTCACTATGAAAGCTTTTTGGGGGGTGGGGGGAAGCAATGGTGGTATTATTAATTGAAAAATATTGTTTTTATTTAAAACAAAGGCATTGCATTATTCCACTGCTGCTAAAATAAGGCATTAGGAACACTGTTTTTATTTAATGTTATTTTGTGTGTGTGTGTGTATATTTATTTATTTATTTATTTATTTATTTATTTTTACCAGTTATTTGATTCTGGTTCAAAGAGTTAAGCAAAAATACAGAATAAATATATGTCAAGTAAAATAGTTACTTTCAAGTATTTGATGCACATGTACTCTTTCCCCTGTTGCTCTTGGATCCAATGTTTTTGAAAAGAATAATTTACAAGTTGCTGAATTTGTAAAGCAACAAGATGGAGGGGGGCAGTACTGTGTTACTCTTTACTCCGTAATTCCAGAAAAATAACTCGATGCACTCTGGCTCTCTCTTCTATCTCTTTACCAGGACTTTACATCATAGTAATGGCATCATAGAAGTTTTTTTTTGTAACAAGTTTACCCAGTACAACTTTCAAAATTTTGTAAATAACCAGCCGATGCCGAGTATTTTTAACATAAAAATAAAAGTTTTTAGGTGAAATTAAATGTCTTCTTTTTCCACTGTAGAGCATGTGTTTCATTTGGACCCCGGAATCGAGCTATCGGTGCAGCTGCGAAAAGTCAGGTATGTTTTACTAAACTCTGGAGCCGCTCGGCACATGATTGTCCAAGTGACAAAAAGGTTAGTTTTTCTATAGGGAACCGAGGACGATACTGGACATGGGTACAGTAGATACGCTATCCAGCACAGACAAAGGATAACCGCAAAGCTAAAAATGTCCCAGCTCGGTATTTTCTGAGGGCTAACGGCGGGTCACTGTTTCTGTGCGACAGGTCGTCACAAACTGCAAGAATACAGTCCAAGGATTCAAGAGGTTTCACGGCAGAGCCTTTTCAGACCCGTATGTGCAGTCCCTCAAAAATAGCTTGGTCTATGACATTGCACAAATGCCATCAGGAACAACAGGCATCAAGGTAAGAGAAAACCTAGAGGCAGCCACTTCTACTTTTATTTATATTTCTTTTTCAAATCCCACTTCGCAGTCTGAGTATTCTGTAGTGTCGGCACATTTTGTTTTCAAAGTAGTAAATCATGAATAGAGGGACAAATATTTCACTGAATGATTGTGAGACGTTCTGGTCTTTTCCAAATCTAGTTAACTTTCATGAAGTGAATAATTGTGAGCAGATGCCTATTTATTGAGCCTCAGCTGCAGTGGCAGTAGAAAGTATTTCTACTGCCACTGCAGTAGAAATACTGCAGTGGCAGTATTTCTATTTTTGACTAATAGGAATTAGTCAAAAATGAAACCGTAGTAAATAATTTCAAAGCTTTTCTGTCCTTTTCCTGTGACATTCTAGACGTTCTAAACTCTGACTATTCCATTTCACAAGTGTTTTCCTTCAGGTCAATTATTATATACATATAAATATTTTTTTTTTTAGTGATGTGATTTTTTTTTTGTGCCAAGATTAGCACAGTTATGACAAAAAGTTCAAGTTTGTTTTTATTAGACACATTCTTCCACAGAATTTTGAGAAAATCTCGGCAGAGATGTTTTCTCTGGAAGAAAAGACTTCTCTTTTTGCTCTCTTTTTTTTTTTTTTTTTTAAAGATTTTCACAGAATACAGGAGATTATTGTCACATGTAGAACAGGTTACACCATTAGAGGGAGAAAAGTGATGAAAAGGTGATTTTTCTTCTGACCAATGCGTTTACAATTGATTCATTTGGGTTTTGTTGGACTGCATGATATCTGGAAACTGGGATACTGATGCTGAAAACTGTGAACAACCCACAGTTTGCTGACTCATTTCTTTATCATTAAACCCTGTCCTGACCACTCTTTCACTCTCACCACTAAAAATATGCATAATGTGTGGACATTAAGGGCTGTTTGAAGCTTGACAGTTAAAATGTAGTGTCCCACCAGAGATCGGATGTAAGCATTTCTTTGTGACGTGGATATCGTAAACAGTAAATATTGCAATAATGCCTGACATGATAAGAGATGCTTTCAGCAGCTCTTGGACATGGAAATTATTTACTGCACCTGTACTGTGTGGAGTTGTTACACATTAGTGCCATAACAGGGTCACCTTTGCTCAGTTCACAGTGGTGCATTATATAGACATTATTGCTGTAAAAACCCAAAACTAAAGAGTGCATTTGGACAAATCGATTACCGTTTTAATTGATGTTTGTTTTTCCATCTTCAGCTGGAATCATTCACTCTTAACTTTAATCAGAGTTGCATGAAGAAATGTTATGCGGTTGTGCTTCTGGTACCACAGGTGATGTACATGGAGGAGGAGAAGGTGTTCAGCATTGAGCAGGTCACTGCCATGCTGCTGACCAAGCTGAAGGAGACAGCCGAGGGTGCGCTGAAGAAGCCCGTGGCAGACTGCGTTGTCTCTGTAAGTTTCCACTGACACCCATTACTCCACTTCAGCTCTTCCACTTGATTTGACTTGTCTGGAGGTTTTCTGGCCTGTTGTCCTGTGTTTTGTTTGGGTCTTTGCGGTAAGCTCTCATGAGAAGTTGTAGATTAGTTATGTCAACAGTAAATTATTTCTCAGTAGTATGAATGAATGAATAAATTGAAATACTTCATTAATCGCAAAGGGAAATAAAGTATCTCTATTATAATGTGTTCTTCATTGAATGCAGCATTACTATTTTCATCATGAAAATAACTTCACATTTAAAACTAATCCCAAAAAAACATAAAAACAGAGCAACAATAAAGTTCTTGGAGCTGATTTGTGATGAAGGAAATATGATTTTAGAGCAATCCGTTCCTCCAAAATTACCTCAAACAAACGCAACAAATAAATTAAGTCTAATTATAATCAGATGTTTCTTTGATGTTGAATTATAGTGATTCACACTTGACTGGTTGATACAAGCCAGTCTGTAGGCTGTTTTTAGTAAAAATGATGGTTAATTTACCAGCATTATGCAACTTTAAATGCTCTTCTGTTGTGTTTAGGTTCCCTGCTACTACACCGATGCTGAGAGGAGATCGGTGATGGATGCAGCTCAGATTGCTGGACTAAACTGCCTGAGGCTTATGAATGAAACCACTGCAGGTTTGTAATAAGACTTTAGGTCAGGTTGTTATCTCCTGCATCAGTAGAGTTGATCCGCTATTATAATTTCAGCCTTTATTCTCTGTAATTTACCTACCTCTTTTTTATTGTTATAATTATTCCTACAGTTGCATTGGCGTATGGGATTTATAAACAGGATCTCCCTGCTCCCGAGGAGAAAGCCAGGAATGTTGTGTTCGTGGACCTGGGCCACTCTGGATACCAGACATCAGTGTGCGCTTTTAACAAGGGCAAGCTCAAGGTACGACTTCTACAAAACACCCAAAGTGACTTCTTTATATTTAGCTCTCTTTTAGACATGCAATGTAAATTAGTTGACCATAATCAGATCAGCCGTCACTCTTAACTGGAAGATTGGCTGCCTAAAGAAATCTTTTCTTTTACCGGTCAGTGAATGTACCACACACTCCCAGGTCACACCGAGGATGCCACTCTTTAGTTTGGAAGCTGATGCTGAATAACAAAGTTTTTAATTTCTGTGAGGTGTTTCTTATGAATTTGCACCAAGATGCGTGACTCTTTAAAAAGAACCTGTATTGTTGTGACATATCAACTGGTCAGGCTGTGAGAGTGTGAGAGAGATCAAGACTTTCAGCACAATGGAGAGCAGTAGAGTTGCTCTATTTATTGTTTTGACCTTCCAACCCTTTTATATTATGGACCATGCTGGATCCATAATACACATCAATTACACAAAGACTGGTGCTCGGCAAAATGACTCCTAACGTTATATTTTAATGCCAAATCTGTAATAAATGTCTTTTTTTATACACTAATAAAAACATATTTTACATCAACTGCTTTCTCATACAGAGTGAGATGTTGCATCTCCTCCTAATATGAATAATTAATAGCCTCTAACCATTGGAAGGCTAGAAAGAACTCATTTCAACGCTGTTCCAATATCATCTTACATTACTATTTATATTGACGCGTTGCAAAACCCAAACCTGTGAAATTCTGATCGGTTCTTCACTGCCTGCTTCATTTATTCTCACAAATATCTCACCGCCTCTCAGGTCCTCGCCACGGCCTGCGATCAGCTGCTGGGCGGAAAGGACTTCGACGAAGTCTTGGTGAAGCATTTCTGCGAAGAATTTGGGAAGAAGTACAAACTGGATGTGAAGACCAAGCCCAGGGCTCTGGTCCGGCTCTACCAGGAGTGTGAGAAGCTGAAGAAGCTGATGAGCGCCAACTCCTCTGACCTGCCCTTGAACATCGAGTGCTTCATGAACGACATCGACGTATCGGCACACATGAACAGGTAAAACCAACAACGGACGCTTCCTCCTGCTTGTGCTCGTTGTTCCTGTCTTCACCGCTTACGTAATGTTCCCGTTTTCTTGCCTAAGGGGTCAGTTCGAAGAGATGTGTGTTGATATTTTGGCCCGAGTCGAACCTCCTCTGCATAGCCTGTTGGAACAAGCCAGTGAGTGAAATTTCACCGACTTTTAACTCCCTCTCTGACCTGCCTGGCTGGCTTCAGTGAGTTTGAAACTGTTTCCTTCTTTTCTTTGATAAGAGCTGAAAAAGGAAGACATCTATGCAGTAGAGATAGTCGGAGGAGCGTCCAGAATTCCCTCCGTCAAAGAGAGGATCAGCAAATTCTTCGGGAAGGAGTTGAGCACCACCCTGAATGCTGATGAAGCAGTGGCCAGAGGATGCGCCCTGCAGGTACATTACGCCCAGCATTCACAGCTGGTCTCGACCTGTTTCTGCCTGAGAGCAGTGTGTCACCAGAGAAACTAATGAGGTAACCTATATTCCCCACAGTGTGCAATACTGTCTCCTGCCTTCAAAGTCAGGGAATTTTCCATCACAGACGTCGTCCCTTATCCGATCTCTCTGAAGTGGCATTCGGCTGCAGAGGAAGGTCTAAGGTGAGATAAAAACGACTAGTATCAGCCAGAGTTGATTTCTTCTGCTTGAGTTTTCTGTTTAACGTAGTTTTGATTTGTTATTGCAGTGATTGCGAGGTGTTTCCTAAGAACCACGCAGCACCGTTCTCCAAAGTACTCACCTTCTACCGGAAGGAGCCTTTCTCCTTGGAGGCCTATTACAGTAGTCCTAATGAGCTGCCATATCCTGATCCTACCATTGGTGAGAAACCCAGACATTTGAAAGACTCTGAGACCAAGTCCTACGTTCTGTCATGTAGACTGAAAGTTTTCCCAAACTCCCTATCGCATTGTCTAAAAGTTTTCTTTGTTCATTCCTTATTTCCTTGTTTAAGTTCATCATTTAGTTCTTCTGTGTGTTGTTTTCTTCACTCATTTAATCAGTTCTTCTATTTTTTTTTATTCCAGTTTGGGATTTCTGAAAATTCCATATTTAAAACCTGATTGCTGTAGTAATATTTTCCATGGAAACATTAAAAATTGTAGGAACATTATATTTCCTATTTTTTACTCGCATTCTTTTAATCAAGTGTGAAAACTCTTTTCTTATTTTCTCTTCCAGGCCAGTTTGTGATCCAGAAGGTTGTCCCACAGGCTTCAGGTGAGAGCTCAAAGGTGAAGGTCAAGGTCCGGGTGAATATCCACGGCATCTTCAGCGTCTCCAGCGCCTCCCTGGTCGAAGTGCAGAAGTCTGATGAGACAGAGGAGCCCATGGAAACTGAGCAGGTGTCCGACAAAGATGGAGAGGTACTGCAGTCAAAGAACTGGTATCGCTGAGAAGTAGTTGAAGTCTTCTTTAGATCTTAAAGCCACTCTTGTCACACTAAGTATCCAAAATAATTCACATCCTTGTCTGTATTCAATGGATAAATCTTAATTAGCTATAACAGCACCCAATGTTGCAACGGATGGCTTTCTAGGGAATTACTGCCTGTTTCGTCTAATTCTAGATTAAGGCTACATCATTGTGGCAAAAGCACAATGACTTCAAAACAGCGGCCCAAAAGTTGTCTTCTTTCCCCAGAAGGGATTTTTGGAAAGGCCAGGCAAGCTTGTGTGCCTCAAGGCTCTCCCATTCTTCAGCCAAAGTGTCGAAATTTACTCTTGATGTAGTCGCGTGACTAAAATTGCGCCATTGTTTCCGGAGGGTGGAATCTTCCTCTCCTTCTCTCAACATCGGGCCCGGGTCGAACTATTTCAACAGACCTCTGGGCGAAGTGTTGTGTTTTATGCACAAATGCATAAAACACCCTGGTGGGTAGGGGAATGATGTAGTCTAAAACAGGAGAGATGTGGCCCGGTGGTCTGCTCCATTGTATAAAAAGTGTGGGTGAATACCAACGTCCTGTGACCACGGTCAACTAGAACGACTGAAGAAAGGAAACTTGAATTTTCCCATAGACTCTTACAATTTGAACTGAATTAAAACAAAAAAGTTTCTCTTTTTGCATCATATTTTGATAAACAGCTATATCCTTTTCAGTGAGAAGAATAAATACTAATAGCAAGTTTAGTTGATTAATTAAGCCTAAATCTGCCAGATTTATAAACATTTGAGCATCATAAAATTAAACAGTTTATTGTCACTTGAAACTTTATAAATTGCTTTCAGCATGGGGGGGGACATTGAGCTTGCAAAATCCTCAACAAATGAACCATTTTCCATGACTTGTTTTGAGCTTCAGAATGTTTGGGTAATATTGATGGGGAATTTGAAACGTTTAGCCATATTTTACATGACTAACTCTCAGACTGAGCAGCAGCTCTGTAAAAGGGAGGATAAATTAAAAACATGCTTTTTAAAAAGTGGCTTTTTGGTGCCCTGAATTAACGAGGTGCTGACTGGACGAAGGGCCCAACATTAAGCTTAATATGAAAACGTTCAGCTCGTTTCATCTTTGCCGTGCCGCCTTCTTGTGAGACGTAATGTTGCATGTTTGTGTCTTCAGACTAAGATGCAGACTGATCAGGAAACGCAGTCGGCCCAGGGCGATGCTCAGAAACAGACAGACGACAAGACGCCAAATGAGAGCGAAGAAATGGAGGTAAGATGCTCTTTTTCCATGCAATGCAAATTTATTAAAACATGTGACTTTTGCATCCACCACTTTTTGTATTGTAGAAGATGAAATGATGCATAAGAGCCTCATATTTAAAGATCTATCAGTTTGTTTCATCATGTTTCTAGTTTTTCTATATTAATTTTTACAAACACCTAATTAGCCTGTAAATATCTGCGGGAATATGTGATGTTTTAAATCTACTTTCTTCTTCTTTCTCTCTTTTTTTTTTTTTAGACAAGCACAGAAGAGAACAAAGGTGAGAAAAAGTCAGACCAGCCACCACAAGCCAAAAAGGCCAAAGTCAAAACAAAAGTGCTGGAGCTTCCCATTGAGAACAGCCCACAGTGGCAGCTAGCAAACGACATGCTCAACCTGTTTGTGGAGAACGAGGTAACTACATCTCCAGCTCTCTCTACATCTCGCAGCCTCGATCCGCTGTTTAAATCTGGTGGTTCCGTCTTGGCAGGGCAAGATGATCATGCAAGACAAGTTGGAGAAGGAGAGGAACGACGCAAAGAATAACGTGGAGGAGTACGTGTACGACATGAGGGACAAGCTGCACGGCATGCTGGAGAAGTTTGTCAGCGAGTCTGTGAGTAAATCACCTCCACTTTTTTCCCCACAGCAGAGCACAATTTGTTTCAGGAAGTGATTTATTGCCCTGCAAAGACTCTTAGTGATTATTATTTTTATTTGTTTAGGACCGAGACACTTTGTCATTAAAGCTGGAGGACACTGAAAACTGGCTTTATGAAGACGGAGAGGACCAACCCAAACAAGTTTACATTGACAAGCTCGCAGAGCTGAAGGTAATTACGATTAGGTTGTCGTCCGTCCACATCAATGATCTTGTTGAAATATATTTATCGTTTTAAACTGGCTTGTTTTCTGCAGACACGTGGGCAGCCCATCATGGACCGCTTTATGGAGGCTGAAGAGAGACCCAAAGCTTTTGAGGAGTTGGGGAAACAAATTCAGATGTACATGAAATTTGTGGAGGCCTTCAAAATGAAGGTAATACCAGAAGGATTTTTAAGACGTTTTATTTCTCTTCTCTGCTTTTCACTATAAATCTGTTTCAACTTGGAAAGACTTAAAAAGGACATTAAATTAGTACTACTCAAGACTGACACTACTTTTAAACTAAACCATAGGCTTTTAATGCAAGTAGCTTTAACACATTTTCTAAAAATAAAAATGATACAATAAAGTGAAGTTTTTATGCAATACCATCTAAACGGTGTTTGCAATGTGAGATCAGTGAGCATGCACCTTCTAGTTGCCTTTTGCATTTAATTTTTTATTTGACCTAAAAGTTGAGACAAAACAAAAACCTATTAATGCTCAGCTTTAAATTTTTGGAGGCAGCTGAGAAACAGAGACTCAAAACATATTTCCTTAGGAAAGCTTTTAATTGAGTTTTACAGGCATTTTTGTTTTTTATTTATTTTTTATTTTACTTTAACTGCTAGGTCCTCGTTGCATTTTAAATTTGTAAGGTGTTCCGTTTCTGTAAGAAACTTCAGTCTGTTTCATTTGCCTTTTAATCTGAACAGCTGTATTCAGTGGAAAACGCAACTGTCGACAATTTGTTAAACGTCATTGTGAGCATTTAGGAGCTTAAATTTTTTTTTTGTTTCTGTTGCCTCATCAGTAGCTCCTGGATGTTGTCTTTTCTGCTCATTCTGCCCCGCTCTTGTTGCTGTAGTACACAAAAAACTTTACAAACTTGCACGTCTGTCTGACATGTTTGTTTTGGAAACTGTTTCTTGCATAAGGCCACACAATGAGAGCAGCTGCAAAAAAGTCTGAAGAAAAACAAGCTTTACTTTTAGAAAGAGATTAACGAATAGAAAAAGATACATTTTATGAATGTGGCAACTAAATATGCAGATGTGTCTGAATTATTACAGCAAGTATTAATGATTATAACAAATAGTGACGGCTCTAATTATTTGGAGACTGCGAGTAACCTTATTCTTCTTTCTTCCAGGACGAGCAGTACGACCATTTAGATGAGGCAGACGTCACCAAAGTGGACAAACTGAACAACGACGCAATGATCTGGATGAACAGCACCATGAACCAGCAAAGCAAGCAGAGCCTAGCCGTAGATCCCATTGTTAAAGTGAAAGACATTAAAGCAAAAACAAGGGTGAGTCTTTTGCTGTGCCCCTTTCTTATATTCATGTGAGAATCCATCCTCTCTCTGACACCCGTCTCTTGGTTTGTAGGAGCTGTTCTCTGCTTGCAACCCGGTTGTGACCAAGCCAAAACCAAAGGTGGAGGTCCCCAAGGAGGAAACGCCTGCAGAGCAGAACGGTCCAGTTGACGGCCAGGAGAAGGCCCAGGAGGAAACCACAGACAAGGGAGCAGCTGAGAACACAGGCAACCCAACCTCAGAACCTACAGAGACCAAGCCTGACATGGACCTCGACTAAAACAGCCCAAACGCCTCCTGAAGCTACGCTGAACAGGGGCCGGTTGAGTCAGACTGAGATGCGGCCTGGCGGTGTTTATCAGAGCTGGTGACGTGTTTCAGGAACTGCACTTGGACAGTGAAAAAGCAGGCAGGGCGGTGAGCACACCGAGCCCAGCTCATGGTGGCACATCTATCTGACATAGCATGCCCTCTCTTCTTCTGGATGACCTAAATCAAAAGCCAGCTGCAATTACTCTGTTTGACAATGAGCGCTGTACACATGATGGTATTTATTTCTGTTGTGTGCTCTGTAACTGTTCTGGTCTGTGTCACAACCTGGTTTTAATAAAGTGGTTCAAAATCTCTCGCAACATTAGCCCTGTCATGACTAAGACAGAAAAGATTGAAAAATGTTCTGATTTTGGTTGATGCCAAGATAATTATTGTTTCTGATGAGAAATGCATGTCATTGTGGCATAGGTGGGGGAAGACGGACCAAAAGTTAATGTGTAATTTTTTTTATTTTAAAGGACAAAATGAAAATAATTAATATAGCGCTATAAAATAAAATCAGGGTAACGAAACGTTATTCCAAATCAAACTCTTTTAATAGAAAACTTCAAAATTGCAGATGTCTGGTGAAATTTTGACTAAAATAAGCTTGCTGTTCATTTAGTGAAGTTATATTGGATAGAGTACCCAGACATTTTACTTTTGTAAAGTTACTTAAGTAAAAAAGTGCAGAAGAAATTCACCTACAAGTATTTTTTCCCCCCCTAAAAAAGTTGCTCAAGTAAATGTAACTTAGTCACTACTCAACTATTCAATGGTGATGATGCAAAACAATCTGACTGAGGTTGAGCTTATTTTAAAAAGAAGAAAGCCTGAAATGTCAAGTCTGTAAAGCAAAGCTAGCTCATTCAATCCCAGAACTTGTGCAGTGTGACAACTTTGCAACAAAGTTCTGTGCAGAGAGAGAATGGCTTTTTGGTCCGTTTAACACAATCGGTAACACTTTATTTGAAGGGGGTTGAATAAGACTGACATGACACTGTCATAAACACCTGTCATGAACATGAATAAGTCTTCATGAATATTTAAAACTTGTCATAAAGCGTCATTCGGTTAATTATGACACTTTTAATACAAAGTTGACATTATTCAAAATGTCTTTGTTATGACAACTTGACATTAACCAAGAAATCATACTGATATAAATTTGTTATAAAAGTATTACTGATTGCACTTTAAAAATGAGGTAACTTTATGTTATTAAAGATAAAGTTTAAACAGTAATGATTTCCTGGTTAATGTCAAGTTGCCATAACAAAGACATTTTGAATAATGTCAACTTTGTATTAAAAGTGTCATAATTTACCGAATGACGCTTTATGACAACAGTCATAAATATTCATGAAGGCTTATTCATGTTCATGACAGGTGTTATGTCACTTTTATTCAACCCCCTTCAAATAAAGTGTTACCACACAATCATTCAAATCATTTTATAAAAGTGCCAAAAAAAGTGATATTTTTCAAATTACGACGCTTCAGCTTTAAGAGGCTGTTGGTTTTGGAGTACGCAGCGCCGACGCTCACGCCGAGGAGGTCATATGACCCGCCCGCACTCTGCTGTTGTTCCGACTGACAGCTGAAGACAGAGGTAATGTGGATTATTTTAACTCTAATAACTAATTTATGTCTGGAAGTTGACACAGATTTGCGTAAACGAATGTGATACAGTAGTCGCGATACTTCGCCCCCCACTCTTAAAGAGATACACAGTGACAAATGAAGCGGTACTGCTGAATGATTGGGGTTATCATGATGAGTCTAAAGTCTGATTTAGGAGTGTTTGCAGGACTTCTTCGCTGCTGGAGTTGTCGTCTTAATGGCGAAATTGTCGCTGTTTTCTCCTGCAGGACGATGAAGCTGATCATCCTAAATGACTACGACCAGGCCAGCGAGTGGGCTGCAAAGTACATCAGAAACAAGATTTTACACTTCCAACCTGGACCCAACAAGTTCTTCACATTAGGACTCCCCACAGGTAAGCGGAAACAGAAAGCGTCCATGTTCTGGTCACTGTTTTCCTTATTGAAATCCCGATATGAAGCTCTGAATCAGCCAGAGTGCTGTAGTTGCCAACCCACATCTGCTGACTTGGAGTCAAATAAAGGGATTTAGTTGGTCTTTATCAAAATGCTAAGATGGCAAAAAAAAAAGGAAAAGAAGAGAAATCCTTTGAAATTTGTATTTTCCATTGGATAAAAGATCCAGTTAACACCCACTTATATGATGGCTTCAGTAGGATAGGGTGATGCAGAGATAATTCAACAGCACTGAAAATATGTAGGTCAAAGCAATAATTTTAAAAAGTATTAAAGCATCTGTTTTATATCTGATAGGGTTACCTATTAATGCTCAGAATAGGGTGGCTATTATATTGAAAGGAGATGTGATTTTCCCTGCTGACAGTTTTGAAACCATTAAATGTAAATTAGATGGGCTCTGCATTTCAGGCTCGCTAATATATTCACACTGCGCTAATTTTTCAAAATTTTTATCAACCACGTTGGGTTTTATTGGGAGATTTTGGTGGTAGAAAGAGAAAGAAATTATGATAAAAATAGTGGTCCCCATAGTATGATCCTGCTATCACTGTACCTCAGTATGGGACTAGTGTATTTAGGATATGCAGTCTTGCTCCCCGGTAGACAAAGACGAAGGATCAACCTCTTCTTCTACAGAATGCTGTTTGTTGGAAAGCATCACAACTTTTAAACATTTAAACATATAGACTTCCTTTTTTTTTTGCTTTCTATTGTCAATTGAACAATTTTTCTCCTCTCCCCAGGAAGCACTCCTTTAGGATGTTACAAAAAGCTGATCGAATACTACAAAAATGGAGAAATCTCCTTCGAGTTTGTGAAAACCTTCAACATGGACGAATACGTTGGTAAGTGCTGATCTCCGTTTATCTGCAGCGTCGAGGACTTCTCTGTGTGATTTTCGTTGAGGACATTTTCATGAACCCGTGTTGCAGGACTTCCCAGAAATCACCCTGAGAGCTATCACTCCTTCATGTGGAACAACTTCTTCAAGCACATCGACATAAGAGCAGAAAACGCTCACATTCTTGATGGAAACGCAGCTGACCTTCAAGCAGAGTGCAGCTCCTTTGAGGAAAAGATAAAAGAGGCCGGAGGGATCGAGTTGTTTGTTGGAGGTCAGCCTTGATAGCAAAACACTTTAATCCTTTGTTTAAATGGCGTTATGGTTGAAGAAAGATGAAACTAAAATAAATCCTGACATTTTGTTGCAGGGATTGGACCTGACGGCCACATTGCCTTCAATGAGCCTGGGTCAAGTTTGGTTTCCAGAACCAGAGTGAAGACGCTAGCAAAGGACACAATCATGGCTAACGCTCGATTCTTTGATGGAGATCTCTCTAAAGTTCCCACCATGGCCCTGACAGTGGGAGTGGGCACCGTCATGGATGCAAAAGAGGTTAAATTT
This sequence comes from Poecilia formosa, assembly GCF_000485575.1. Classification (NCBI taxonomy): domain Eukaryota; kingdom Metazoa; phylum Chordata; class Actinopteri; order Cyprinodontiformes; family Poeciliidae; genus Poecilia; species Poecilia formosa. The sequence goes on along the minus strand of NW_006799965.1, from coordinate 2,568,937 downwards.
CAACATCGCATTTATTCGTCATGCCGTTTGGGGTCTTCCTGATAATCAGTGACTGAATTCTGTGGTTTCAAACCGTGTTATTGATTTCTTAATGAGTCACATTTTCTTTCTGGTCAGGTCATGATCCTTATCACTGGAGCACACAAGGCATTTGCTTTGTACAAAGCAATAGAAGAAGGTGTCAATCACATGTGGACAGTGTCGGCCTTCCAGCAGCATCCGCAGACTGTTTTCGTATGTGACGAAGATGCTACCCTGGAGCTGCGGGTTAAGACTGTCAAGTACTTCAAAGGTACGCCAAAACCATATTGCATATTTCCTTTGTCATGCACAAACGGTTTGTATTTAGATTAGCACAAATCATGAAATTGGTTGCATTGAAAAAAAAAGAAACTATGACTCTGGATGAACTTTAGATATCTGTTGGTCTATAACGTAAAATTCCAGAAAATACTGATTTTAGTTGTAATGTTACTAAATGTTTTCAAATATTTGATTACAAAATCTGCTGAATTTTGCTTGTTTTTTTTTTGTTGTTTTTTTTTCAGGGATGATGCATGTGCACAACAGGCTAGTGGAAACACTTCCATCCCAACAGAAGAAGTGAAGATACCTCTTATATGGGGCAAAATGTCACAAAAATACACTCCAATCATTCCTCTTACAATTTTAACTCCAGCTAGAGATGATGGTGAACATCCACTCTTCTATTTTTAATGGCGCAGTGCGGGCTGTCAGGTTTTAAATGATTGTCAGCATTGTGTCATTTTTGCTCTTTGTAATAAAATGCGTGATTTATACATCTTGTGTGGCTTTGTTGCTTTTCCCAGCTCCACTTAGATCACATGACTAAATGATGCCTTTCGGTGCTCCTCGTCCATATTTCTGTGGAGTTTGCGAACTTTGCTCAAAATGCAAGTTCGCTGTTGAGTTGGGTTTTTCCTTACAAGAGCATTATAGCGTATTTTTTTGTTTACAAACATCTGTGTATCTTTTAAATACTATTTAGCTTTTTTCTGTAATAATTGTTACGAATCGTATTTTAGGTATATATGGAGAACTACAGTTACCGACAGTCCTTGAACGCAGCTTCAAAACCGATCTAGGCTCAGAGAAAGAAGGAAGGAGATGGCCGACTAGTGGAAGGAAATACCATATTTCTGCTTCTTTGTCGGCAAGATTAGTTTTATTCAAGGTTAATTTTCACAGTCTGAAACCGGAGGGGGACGTTAAAAACATTTAACCCCTCTTCCACGATGGCAGAACAAAACAGCAACGTCAGATATCAGGAGGTAGGTAACAGGTTGCTGGCTCGCTGAAACGTTGCTAAGAGCTAGCTGTCAGTAAGCGAAACAAGAAGCTAAAGCTACCGAGCGTTTGTTTACGGGCGGAGGCTCAATGTGAAGCAAAATAATTTAACTGTGTTTTAAACAAAACTACACCCAGTCAGACTCGGGTAATATGACTGTTACTGTCAAATAAAGGTAGCATGTTTGTTTTTAGCTAATCGGTTAGAACGTTAGCTGGCCTGAAAACTAGTTTAGTCCTGATTGTAACGTTAACTTCAGGAAAACCTCATAACAGTGATATAGAAATGCGACAGTAAAGCTAATCTGAAGATAAAAGCTATCACTAAAATGTAGAGATTGTAAGTCTATAAGAAATTAATAATTTTAGATCTAAATACAATGTGAATCTTGGTTTAAAAAAAAATACTAATGCAAAGAAGAAATTAACATCCTGTGGAGTTGCGTACTGCGTGTTTGCTTTAAAAATAGGCCGGCCTGAGGCATAAACGATCTAAGCCTTCAGGCCAAGAGAGAACACTTGCATATTATGCAAAATATAAGAATGTAAACAGTAACAAACCCAGTAATTTCATCTGATAGAGCCCTCAAAATTCTATAAATTAACATTGATACATTTATTTTAGGATCCTTTTGAAATCATTGATAATGTATGTTATTCAATAGCACCAAACTAATGGTATGTAGTAAGTGCGTAAGTAGATAGTTATAATAGAATAGACTTCTCTGTCTGGGCAAACATTGAGAGAGAAAAAACATGAGTCCTGTACTAATCGGCTGAATTATGACATCAAACTGTACCTGAAGACATCTGCAAACACCTAAAGTTAACAGCAGTATTAGGATTATTACTTTTATTTACTTAATTTTTTTGAATGTTTGTTGAGTCCCTGCACTTTGCATTCACAACTATACAGTCCATTGCTGAAAGTTTGTCCTATTGTAGTTTTAGCAATAACACTACACAATATCGCTACCAAATTTTCAGTCCATATAGCTCCACATTAATTGGTATAATAAATAAATATGGTTACAAGTGTGAATTTGTTTTTGGTAACTGTATCCTATTAAGATAAAGTGTTTCAAGTTTAAATTACTTTGTGTTTCGCAATTTTCCACAAGATGAGGGAACCAGAAAGTGATCCTGACTAATAAATAAACATTTGTCCTTTTCCTGCTTAAAGTAAACACATCTTCTCTGGATAGCTACAATGTTCAGTAAGATAAACAATCCTATTTACATTAAATATCACATTGCAGTCAGCAATAGTGAAGATGTTTGTTTTTTCTTTCTTTCAGAATTTCTACATAATTGTTTTTCATCCAGCATCATAGTGTGTTTTGTTCAGACAAAAAGCTATATTGCTGTTGTGTGCTTTTATTTCAACAGCTGGTGAATGAGGAGGAGCCCGCCCAGCCCTCCCAGGAGAGCTCTGGACAGGATGCACCACCTCCCTACAGCAGCGTTGCTGCAGCCGATGCAGGTTAAGAAAGTCTCTGCTTCACCTCCACCTGTTGGGCAACGCCCTGTTTTATTGACTCAGTCCTGTTGATACCACTGTATGACAACTCGGCGTCTAAAGTGAAAGTGCTTGTCTTCAAAAGCAAACGGCGTTAATCTTTCAAATGAATCTTTTTCTAAGAGCAATTATTCTCGCAAAGTGCATAAAACCCAACTACATCTGGAAAGTCAAGAGTATTTTACCGAAGCCGTTCTGTGACCGGCAATCAATAGTTTAAATAGAACACATTCCGTAAAGTTAGTAAATACTACCACTGTGATCCTAGTATTAAAATGCATATGAATGGAAAATAACTCCGAATGTTCTTCTCGGCCCTAGATTATGTGTTGCCTAATCCAAAAAAAAATATCACGTCAAAACAAAAAAAGTAGTATTTCTCGGCCCTAGATTATGTGTTGCCTAATCCAAAAAAAAATATCACGTCAAAACAAAAAAAGTAGTATTCAACCCAAAAAAAAAAAGAAAAAAAAAGTCATGTCAAACATGATTTGTAGGCTGAGTGGAGCCTACAAATCTGAGTGGTGTAGGCTGAGTGGAGCGAGTGTCATGTTTCTAATCTCGCGTCTTTAGAGGTTGTAGGTCAACCCGCGTGTTGCGTAAGTGGATGCAGCCTGGAGCTCTTCCTGGACGAGTTCATTGATCTGAACTGGAGTTGTTAGTGTTTGAAAGGAGCACTCCTGGATGAGAGCCAGACGACCCAGATAAAAGTCTTGGCTTTTATGGCGGGGGGGCGGGGGGGGAGAGAGCGTGAGCAGTAACGGACATGTCCGCTGCTACTGCCGTTCTTCCTGCTGTAACTCATCCCACCCAGGTCAGGGTTTCGAATTCTCAGCTGCTGCTTTCGTTTTTAGAGGGAAGCGAAAGAAGGTTTCTTCTGCTCGTGTCAGCAGCCGGTCCTTAACCGCAGCGAGGTAATAATCTGTAGTTCTTAGCTTTCGTTTGTCCCCGAAAGCAGACTTAGATGTAAATCATTTAAAATTGCCGTCCAGACTGTTAGTGTACGTAGTGCGTGGCACCTCAGGTCTGAGCTTTCACACACATTTAACCGCTGGTTTGAAAATATCTGCACCATGACCTCAAATCTTGTCAAATGAACTTCCTATCCAAGACATGATGTTCCAAAACCTTCAGGATGTGAGCGATGGTATGCCTGCATTTACGTCTCAAAGTTCCCCTCGTGCTTATTGTCTGCAAGAGATTCAAGATACAAGGTTTAAATGCCTGGTACTTATTAAAAACGTACAATCTTTTCTCACCAGCCTCTGACTTTACATATGGCAGTTTAACACTGAAGGACTAGTCATTTCTAATTTGTGCTTCTACATCCGTCTGAAGTACTTAAAAACAAGACATCTAGCACAGAGCGCACGGCTGGTCTCCAATGGGAGACAGAATGGGAGGTTTGACTAACATCCATCATAACAGGCAGAAATTGCAGAAAGCAAAAAAAAAATAAACTTTGCATTGCAAATTCGTAATTTTTTCTCTTCCTGTAAGCTTCACGCTGATCAAAAGCCCTCTTCACCCGTTCCATCCATCCGCAGCTTTCTATGAATACAAGGAAGATGGAGGGAGATTTCCCAACCCTCCGTCGTACAACGTTGCCACCACTTTACCCTCCTACGACGAGGCCGAGCGAAGCAAAGCCGAGGCCGCCGTGCCCCTGGTCACCGGAAGGGTCTCGGTACGTCTCCTCCTCTCTCTGCCGTGTCGGGAGGCAGCAGAAGTAAGCAGGGAGTCACTGGAACTGCATGTCCCGCTGTCGTTGCAGGAAGACGACTTTGTGGCCAGAGATGACTTCGAAGACGCCGACCAGCTGCGGATAGGAAACGACGGCATCTTCATGCTCACTTTCTTCAGTAAGACGTGGTCTAGACGTTTGAATTGTTTGCTGGCAAACCGATGCAGAGCGAGAGAGAGAGAGGAGGCGTCGTACGTCTAGATCAGAGATCTTCAGACCGAGATGCAGCAGAACAGTTTGAGTCTTTGTGCTTTGAGCTTTGTGAAGTTTCTCTGAGTTTTTTTTGGGGGGGTGTGGGTAGCTGCCTTTGCTTAATGAATGAAATCTTTATTTGAAGTCAGCATGTTGTATTTATTTATTTATGTTATGTGTTAAAATTGGTTTGATTAGAAAAATCTGCAAGAGAGCAAATACGTTTTCACAGCATTTTGTATGATTGTTACTAAGTTCAACATGCTTAACCTCCAACCACATAAAGTAGGAATCTTACAGTCACTCAGAGTTAATTAGTTGTTTTTTTTTGATTAGCAAGTGTGCATCATTCCAGACTCATATTTTAAATGCCTTTTTAGTTTTGTTTGTTTTCACCGCTACACCGTCTGACGTTCCCCGTTCGTTCCTTTCTGTATTCAAACATGTGGACAAACGTTTCTCCCGCTTGACGTCATTTGGGACATTTTTCTGTCCCCCAGTGGCATTCCTCTTCAACTGGATCGGCTTCTTTCTGTCGTTCTGTTTGACCACGTCGGCGGCCGGTCGATACGGAGCCATTTCCGGCTTCGGCCTGTCCCTCATCAAATGGGTTCTCATCGTCAGGGTGAGAGCGCGTTTCCGTCTCCACGCGCTCGCCGTTCAGGGCGCATCACGCGCGCAGCTCCTTTACGCCGCGTCTCTTTCTGTTCCTGCAGTTTTCCACTTATTTCCCCGGATACTTTGACGGACAGTACTGGTTGTGGTGGGTGTTCCTGGCTCTGGGTGAGTGAGAGGCGTTCTGTGTATTAAAAGTCGTTTTATTCTAGTTTAAACAAACTTTATCTGCTTCTTTCATGGTTGTATGTCTGAGATTGTCTGTTATGTCATCATTTGTGGATTTCAGGGTTCATGCTGTTCATCAGAGGCTTCGTTAACTACTCCAGAGTGCGCAAACTGGTTGATCCCGCTTACGCCAACCTGCCCAGAACAAGAGTGCTTTTCATCTATTAGAGGTGAGTTAATTTAGCCTCCCTAGCTGAGATGATGGTTTACTCTGGTTGCTGGAGTTACAGGCACAACTGGTAAATGTGTTAAAAAAAATGGCAGGAACATCATTTTAAACACTGAAAGTTTCTGTTATTTTCTTCTCTCTAAAATCATTGGTGCCACGATTCTTATCAGTCCGTCTGTTTGTAGTTTTAACACTCTTGTACTCTGTCAGGACTATGGATTAGCTCTAGATCGTCCATAGTCCAGGTTTTCTCCAGTATTTATGTTGTTGGACTGAGGCTGACTTTATCTTTTTCTGTGTGGATTCTCCAAAAAGACCAGTTTAAAAACCATGTTTATTCGTCACGTTTTGCCGTGGGAAGATGTCGACAGATTAAACCAAACGGTTCTAGATAAAGTCCCAGTAGAGTGAAACTCCACATCTCCCCCAAAACGCATCTCAGAATTTATTACAAATTTGTTTCCCCCCCCCACTTCACTTTCCAAAGTCAAATCAAAGGTGGGATGTCTCAGTGTGAAATTCCTTTACTGTGATGAGCTTCAATCTTCTTTTTTATTTGTTGTTTTAAGGGTTGTTTTTTTCCACACATTCACCAGAGTAGCCAATAAATGTGTTAGCCAACCTAAATGCGGCCGCGTCTGTAACGCAACATCTGGTGCAGAAACGGATCTTTGATCTTTGTCCGGCCTCTTCCTCTCTTCACGTCGAGCAGATGGAAGGCGGCGAGAGCAGACGAAGCAAAACGACGCTCGAGAGTCGCACGAAGAGAGACTTGACCGGAAATCAGCCAGACGAGTTCTAGACGAAGAGAACCTCAAGATGGTAACATATTCAGGAAATATATAAAACATGTGTTTTTCTTTTGTTTAGACATTTCATTAATGGAACATGGTAAGCAGTAATAGTCCCTTTAGCTATTCATTAGTGGCTAATGTTAAGTGCTATTTACATCTGTTGTAATGTAAGAGTATTTTGCCTTATATGATTTGATGGTAGCATAAGAGCATGCATCCGCCGCCAGGTTAATTAATTAGAGCTGGGCTCATGTTGGCCAACGGGTTTTCTAATTCGCGCAACACTGTAGTTTGACCACAACATGCAGCACACTCTGTAACATTCACTTCATCGGTCTAATATCCAGTGAGACGTTTGCATTTCAATCAGCTATTGGCTTTAACCTGTGCTGTTCCTTCTTCAACCGCTAGGGGGCGGCTTTTGTCTTTACATTTCCAGACGTTTTCGGTGAGAGATAAACAAGAGAGCCTGCTTGTAATTTGCAATCCAAACATACCAGATCGACCTCTGTTTGTCAGAGGTTTCTTTTAATAATTGCTGCGGGTTAAAGCAGGTGAAACAATCCAAACCTGGAAGAAGAATTCAATTTACCGAGATGCTCTTGAAAAGAAATCCAGCCTCTTGTTTTCGTCTCACCCAGACTAGCATCTAAATCTCTGAGCTGCTGCAGTGGCGCTGGTGAATTTTGGTCTCATTTGACTGCTGCAGTCTGACCTGCAGATGACTCCGCTGTGAGTCAGGGAGAATCTCTGCTGGAGGAAAAGCTCAGAGATTTAAAAGAAAAAGGAAAAAAAAAAAAAGCTGTCTGGATTTCAGCTGTTAATGATCCAGTTTGAACAGCTGCATCACAATAATGAGCACAAAAATAGCTGAAATTCCTCCTCCAGGTGGGGATTTTTGCTTTAAGATTTAATTGACAGATGTTTTTTTTTTTTCCTTTCAACTTTCTTCATTCACACTGCGTTAGAAGTTGGTATCAATTAAATTAAGAACGTTGCTTTTCAGCTGCACTTCTAGAAGTGTCGGCGGTAAAACCCAGACGATGTTATTCCCAGACCACACGGAAACGGTTTGAATCATTAACTTCATACTTCTGCCATGGCTTTGATTACAGCCCAGTTACGCTTGTTTCTGTGACGTAGAGCTAAACTTTGGGGTTATGTTGTTATGTAACTGTACAGAAATCATGTAGTGTTAAATAAATGTCACTTTCAATGGGTCCTCCGGGTCGTCTATTTTTATCTTTTTCTAATTTTTGCCCACCCATCAATACAACTTTTCTCAAAATATAGAGCTTCAAGTCAAGGAAGACTTGAAGCTCTATTGAGTTTTTTTTTTTTTATCAGCAGAAACTTAAGTGTCACTAAATCACTGAACCTACAACCTTTTGAATTTACAAGAATAGTTTTATATACCTGTAAATGTCAAGAGTTCTGGTTCTTGCTCATTTATTCACAGGGGAAGTTAAGAGAAACTCAGCAGGAACCTGGTTAGTGATAAAGTTTCTCTGGTTCTTCCTTTCCACATACAGGCACATCTCTTAAGAACCAGAATATTACTCAAAAGGCGATTAATTTCATTAAATACAACAAGGCACATTCATATGCTTACATAGATTTATTGCACATGGATAAAATTCAAGTATTAGTTTCTGTTGGCTCTGATTATCGGCTTGCATGTAATGCAAATCAAAATATCACAGAAGAGCACTCTCTCTGCTTCAGAAGTTGCTGAACAGAATTAATCAAATTTTATTTGTAGTGCACATTTCAGCAATAAGGCAGTTCAAAGTGCTTTACATCATAAAAACACAAAAATCAACAATTGATACATTTTTTTTCCAAGTGTCGTCATTAAACATCAAAAATGTTGGTTAGTGTTTCATTTATTATGGTGCAAAAGCAACTCTGAACAGTCTAGATTTAAAGGAACTCGGCTGTTTTACAATTTTCAGGAAGTTTGTTCTAGATTTGTGGTGCATAGAAGCTGAATGCTGCTTCTCCATGTTTGGAGATGTGTATCTCTACATTATTAAAAGGAAGTGCTTATCCCTTCTGATGGCTTTGGTTATTCCTGTTTTTTTTCCTTTCTCCCACACTTCTTCCTTCCACTCAACTTTCCACCAAAATGTTTTGATACAATTCAGAACAGTTAGCTTTATTTGGAATAATGTTTTGTAGTTTATGCCCCTGTAGAGGGAGTCTTAAGACTTCCTGCTAGATAATTACAAAGTCAGCAGTCTTCCTTCTAGGCCATCAAATAAAACGCTTCTTAAAGTCCACTTATAATTGGTTCAAGGTTTGGTGAAATCAGGATTGTGTTTCAGTTAGCTCAGTTAAATAGCTGCTAAGTAAAGGCTGCTCAGACGTGTTAGTTGACAGGAAGGATAAAACTCTAGAGGTAAACTACTCATGCATCAGAGCACAACATTCCTCACATCCCGTCATTAGAGAGGCTCACTAATCCCAGGAATCATCCAGCTGTCTGGGAATGAAGAAGATGGCCTTCTGTCCGATGTGGGTTCTTGGGCCCAGCTTAGTCCTGCCGTTCTTCTTCAGGCCGACGTACCAGCTGCTGTCCTGGTATTTCTGAGACTTGTACGTGTTGTAGTGGTTCTCCTCCAGGTTCTCCAGGAAGTAGCACTCGTCGGTTACTGTGGACTGACGGAGAAGGAAGGCTTAAGGAACCACACATGAAGCTGAATGGATCTCCAGAGCGTCAGAAGTAGCTGTTGGACACTCACCGAGCCGTACAGACGGCCTTCAGCGCTCATGGCCAGGTATCGCTCTGCCGCCTTTCCCCGGATGACGACGACGCCTCTGCCCACGGCTATGAGCTTCAGCACAGCTGACGGGAAAGACGGGTGAGAAATCAGACTAGATACAAACCTTTACAGAGGCTCTCGGCTCTGCAGGAGCTCTGCTGCAGCTGGTTCCATTCAGGAAGCTGCTGCTGCTGCTGTTATTTTATAAGCCAAATAAATAATCTATATGACAGATTTAACCTTTGATCCCCACCTTAGAGCTTCAGAGACGGTTAATCATATTTATGTAAGCATGTAGGAGAGTGTTTTCATTTTCGGCTGGTCTAAATGTGCTTTTGATGAGAAAAAAATAAATAAATGTCGACATACTCTGAGAAAAGGGGAAACACGTGCTGATTCCTATTTGTTTGTGTTGGTTTGACAACAGGGAAACGTTTCCTGCACATCTGATCCATGCAAACGTCTTCACGCTCGCAGCTGGGAGCAATTCACAGCGAGCGCTTCACTTTCTCCACGTTGCGTTACAGCCTCCAAAACTCCGAAAACAAATTAAGAGCTCTCCTCTCAAGCCTTACGCACAACACCCCATGTTGAGAAACAGGAAAGGTTTTAATTTAGAAAATAAGAAAACTCCCACAGAATGATACTTGCATAATAATTAAAGCATTTTTTGATATTAATTTACCATCTCAGGTATTCTTGAATAAATGCTTGGAAGTGTTTTTTTTTTTTTCTTTTGCCTGTTCCTCTCATCTGCCCACCTCCCCGTCTCTGCAACATCATGCTGCCGCCATCTTGCTTCACTATGGGGGATGATTGCAGCCAAAGGAGGAGGTGAGCAGTGCCTGATTTCCAGACATGGTGTTTGGGATTTAGGCCAGTTCAGTTTTATTCATCCCAAAAAGAAAGTAAATGCAACTAATATTATCGTAGAATCTTTAAAAGAGTTGTTGTGGACGTTGATGTGGGCAGGAAGGATCTGGAAGGACCGACAGCTCATTTTCTGAGAAGCAGAGTTGATATTCAACGGCAACATGCCCTGTACGATTCAGTCAGTCGTCATCGAGCGCTGCTAATCCACCTCATTTGCTTTTGCCACTCCCCTTTTAAATCTGTCTGGATGTACAGTTAGAAAGCCGGGCAGAGAGACGTTGAAGCGGAGGGTATCGTCATCATCTCCCCAAATATGATCGGTGGAGGAGATGGTTTGAACTTCTCTCGCTGCTCTTTTGTCCTGCCCTGCATCCACAAAAGTCTCCTTTTCAGGCCCTGATTATTAGATTTTTATGTGAAAAAGAAAATTCAAAACCACACACCACTTTCCTTCCAGCTCTCTGTGCACTTTCTGTCAGTTTGCTCCATAAAGTAAAACTTAGAAAAAAAATCCAGTAACATCTGAGGTTGAAATGTAACAAAAAGTGGAAAAGTTTAAGAGCTCTGAGCTGTTTTGCCAGGCACTGCACCTCACATTACTCAGCATTCCTTCTGTTATTTGAAACATTTCTTTTTTTTTTCACTGTTTCACTTGTGAACTTCAGATAAAGCAACTACTGTAAAGAGCCAGATCAGGTCTCCTCCTCAATAAATGAGAGAGAGAGACATTATACTTTCAAATGTCTCTTTGCAGTAGATGTAATTTGAGTGCATTTATTCAGTAACATTAAAAAAAAACAGTCTTAAACTAAAACTCCCTCAGCACAATTACTGGTACCTCAAAGAACCCATTTATAAATAAATATGATCCTTCATTTTAGGTCTTATTTTTCTCTGCTAATCAGAGCATGTGATCAATGAGTAAAGCTATGATTTTTTGGGTACAACAGCAATGCAAAAACATTTCTTTTAACCATTTTCTTTGGTGAGGTCCCATATTTATCTAACCTCTGGGCTCAGTGAGCAAGACGGATAGGAAATCTGTGAGATCAGCAGCACAAAGTTGCACAATGGTATCATAAAGTTTCCATAACAGCCTTTAGGAACTATAGTAGCTACACGCCAACTGGTTATATGGGAGTGATCCCAGAAAAACAAAACAAAACAAAACATTTTATGTTCAGCCATCAGCAACAAACTCTCCACATGGGTCTGTTGTGAAACAACGGGAAAAAAAGTGACTCATGTCCTCTGTTAAGCATGGTGGAGGTTATGTGATGCTGTGGGCCTGTTCCTCTTCCAAAGGCCTTAAGAACCTCACGGCACATTTTAAAAAAATATAATCCTTTTCTACCACGGAGTTACAGATGGGTCGTCACTGAGTATTTTCTAAGTCTTTCTAATCAACACATGAATGTTTTTCCAGAAAAAAAGGACTGAAAGCTACGAAAGTGGACTTAGGATGGTAACTTCTTACATTTACTCTGTTGCCTTTACGCGAGTCATGTTTTTGGGGAAAAGAAGACTTTTAGCAGTATTTTCACTAAGCTGTACTTCTGTACTTTTTGAGTACTTTTATTACTCAAATAAAATGTCTGGATACTCGTCCCACTGAATGAAGCTTTGTTTTAACCAAAAATTCACCAGACATAGACACACCTGAAGCTTAAAGTTTTATACAGAAAGAATTTGATTTTTTTTTTTTGTTTTGCAATTATATGCATTATTTTCATTTTTGGTCTTTAAAATACCGACATTTTTTACATAACATTGTCTGAAGACGTAATTTTTAAGTATGATTTACTACCTGAATCACCAAATACTTTTCTTTTTTTTACTCTTACTTGAGTAAGTTCATAAAATCCCTCGCTACTTTTCACTGTGACTTGAGTAAAACTATGTTGGTTGGTACTGCATCCACCTGTGAACAAAACCACAAGGCCTCCCTGAAGCTGTGTGCTTGCGACTTTAGAGAAGATCACAATCATTTCCGAGCTTCCCTGGTTTGTGGGCCGTACGTGCTGCAGTTTGATGCTCCACCGGCGGAAGCGAAGGCATCATGCTGCAGGCCTGACCTGGATGGAAAATGCGCAGTGTGCTGCGGCAGCAGCCTCACTCACTGTGATCATCCCGCTCATCCCGCTCGCCCCGCACCGTCCCATCGGCCAGGATCTGGAGGTGGTATCCGCCGTTCATGCAGTACAGCCGCGTCGGCCGCCGGTAGTCGCGCAGCGTGGGGCCGCCGTCACAAGCTCGCTCTTCGGCCGCGACCGCGTCTTCATCCGCCATCGTCCTCAGGGGACAGCGGGGGGCTCAGCAGGTGGGTCACAGGAGGGGGCGGGGGAGGTGTAGGGGAAGGGGTGTGATGGTCTGTGCCCTGCGGTGGGTCTACTGTTTGTGTCGTCGAGAACGAGCGAGGCGCGCTCCCGATTCCTGCCTCAACCTGCACCTTCCGTCATGAATCAACTGGGATTAAAACTCCCTAAAACGGTTCATAACTGTAGCGCCTGTGTAAACATGTTGCATTTTAATGCTCCAGTTTTATTTCGATATAACGTTCTACAGCAGTAAAAGACAGTTTCATATTATTCTATTGGCTGGATGTTAAATATGCCAGCAGCAGATGTTTTCATCCAGATGTTTTCATTAGAATCAGTGAGTTTCAAAGGACATTGGTTTCTTTCGTTACTTCTCTTTATTTTGCCAATTCAGTGTAAGGTTTATTCTTTACTTTCACAACTATGTTTAGCTGCTGAGTGTGCTATTCAAATAAAATTGCTGATGACAAAACGGGTTTCTCAGTCGTATGTTCCCACCACTAAAGCAGCCGTCTTTTCAAAGGACTCTCAAAAGTAATGCAGGTGGAATTTGATCATTCTAACAGTGGAAAATCCTTGGATCTAAGCCTGTGTGGATCATATCTCTGACATTTCGGGGCTCCTGTCCCGCTGGAACGGGGGAATCTCCTCCCCAGTCCAGGTCTCACAGCTCCACCGTCATCGCACGAACTGTGACCTCCCCAGAGCATGATGCTGCCACCACATTTCACAGCAGGGATGTCACGCATGGTGATCACAGAACACCCTTATTAAATTACCTAAAACGGGATCAGTTGGACAAATATATTTGCCGTTCTTTATTATTATTTTTATTTAAAAGAGGATTAATAAACAAAGGAATGCCAAACTTTTCACATTCTTTGTTGGAAATTCATGAATTGTTTTCCTTCCACTTCGCAATAACCCACTGCTTAATTTCAGTCTGAAAGCTAAAGAAGTACATTTAAATTCTGTGGTTCACATGGCAAAATTGTGTTGTTTTTCTCACCTGAAGGATACTTTCTTCATCAAAGACGTTCGGTAAAACATGATGCCGATGTATTCCGCCGATCAGCTGGTAGTTTACGTAAAATCGGATGCGATTCTCGCCGGCTCTCCCTCGTCAGGTGCGAGCGCCTTTAAAGTGCTTCTGCTTTGCATCTTTAACAGTGCCGAGGTTCATTCTCAGGGCATCTCAACAGTAAATAAACCAGGTGTCAGATGGAGAAAAAAAAAATTTATTGGATGAACAAGTGTTGTTACCAAAACAAACAAAAAAAAAAAAGGGGGTGAGGTGGGGCTTACAACGACCTTACCATGTCCAATGTTCAAAACGGGGCTGATGTCAGCATACAGACGCTTTTACTGGAGAAGTACCACACAAACACGTACGGTTTGACCTTTAATCGATGGAGGAGAAAGATCAACAAGAGTCACGCTACAGAGGAGAAATAATACAGAGGGGCAGGTACTGAAAAAACCATCTGAAGACAAATACACCACATGTTCTTTACAATGGATTATATGTACATATTAAACTTGTTTTAGGCAAAACAAACAAACAAAAAAAAAAAAACTCTTTTTTTTTCTGAGAAAACATACACCAGTGAAACGTGATCCGCCCTTTGTTAGTCTCATAGTTTCTGTCTGCATATGTTTTATACAAAATAGACTTTCAAACAATATTTGGGTAGTGCAAGTTCTTAGATTCAAGCTGGTTGATTACTTTCACAAACAGTTTGTGTATGAAAAAAGCCCAAGTCCTATCCTATTCACAGTATCACACAATTTGACCAAAGACTTGTTTAAAAAAAAAAAAGAAAGAAAAAAAAAAAAGGGGTTGTGAGACCCGCTGAAGAGAGCTGTACATTTGTCATCTCAGAGCTCTGGAGTTTACACTGACATTATGTGTAATCTGTCGCCTTTGGTCACCTTGTACTCAAACATTAAATAGGTCGTTTGTGTGAGTGATTACAATTTCCTGAATATTTTCCCCCAAAACAGAAAATCTGGCCTGCAGAGATAAAAGTTAGAAGTGAGATCCCCTGTATGAAAGTAGCTTATACTGTGTTTAAAAAGGATGGAAAACAAAAAAAAAAAAAAAAAAAAAAACAAAGGTGAAGGTGATAAGATTATCCGTCTTTTCTATTGCATATTCAGTTGTGCGCAAAAATGTAAACAGGCTACATTTCTGGGCAAGATGAGGCAAGTGTGCGATTTCTTATATATATATATATATATATATATATGTGTGTGTGTATATACATATATCTATCTCTTTCTTTCTCTCTCTCTCTATATATATATATACTTGTAAAGATGAGGAGCAGCAGCAGAGTTTTGGATACACTGAATGTGAAAGTAACCCTCAAACAGGTAGGTAGCAAGGATGATTTTCATCTATTCTGGTTAAACCTCAGAGGAAAACAGAAAGTTTTGTTAGAGTCTACAGACGGTATGAGCGGCGGAGGCAGATTCCTTACAACTTTTCACATCTGTCAACTGAATTTTTAACAATAAAACGTCAAAAAACAAAAACAAAAAAAACACAGAAGTAGCCACGCGTGCGTGAAGCTGTCGGATGCTTTTGGTTCTTCACGTCGGAGCAGAAGGTGGACATCAACGCAAGTGTGAATCAGATCATCTGTTTTTAAAAACCTGAGCTCTGGAGCAGAGTAGAACATATATAGGTTGCTTTTTTTATGTATTTGGGATAAACATTGAAAAACAGTTCGCTTTGCCATGTTTTATATCTATATATATATATATATATATGTATGTCTATATATATAAAAGTGAGCAGTTCACTTGACATATTTTGTTTCTTTCTGACAGCTCACGACATATCATCTACAGATAACAGTTCATATCTAATTTATTAATAACTCTTTAAATATCACATTCATAGTAAAAATCTTAAAGTAAAAGACAGATCGGGAGTCAGGAGACACACAAACGACAAGCTGCGCAGATTAGAAGAGAGATGTTGCAACGCATCAATCAGGAACACCGACAGACACTCCCCCCCCTTTACTGCATGGGACTGAAGGTCAGGCAGCTCTGGACTTCTTACTCCTTTCACCAGGTGAAGTATTTTTACGCTTTAATGCTTGGATTTGTCTGAGAATTAAAAAAAAAGAAAAAAAAAAAACAATAAAAAATACTGACCGACTTTTAGCATCCCTGAAAATAGACAAAAACAGGAGTTTGGCACAGGAAAAGAAATCAAACAGAAAAAAAAAAAAAAAAAGTTCCCAGAGAATAAAAAGAATCAGCTCTGCCTGCCTCCGCAGTCAGTAATGGGACTCTTTTTCACTGCGATGTGGTAACTGATAAAAAAATAAATAAATAAAAAAAAACGCAGCGGGGGGAAAGGGAGGCGGGGCGTCGGGGCACGGCTACGTAGCAGACAGTCAGAACACATGCAAAGGGTGCGGCATACATACACGCAAACTTTAGGTGAAGTCGGGCTGCAGAGGGAGCACAGGGGGCTATTTACCGGTCGTCAGCATCTGTGGGAGGTTCACGTGATCGACCAAACGCCTGAACAAAAGTGCTGTTTTATTCATAAAGCCGTTACTTATTCTGTTGAGAAGGATTACATTGATTTCCGGGGGGAAACCGTCGTATTTGTCTTCTTGCTAAGACCTGAGGTTAATACATATCATGTCTCTACAGCAGCGCGGATTTCTGGATGTACATTTGACACAGACGCCGTACGGTACTGGAAGCCCTACATGCTGCTCGGAGTCTTTGAGACTTTACGGTGTTTTGTATTCGCTGCGATCGATGAAACACCAGAACGGATGGCACAGAAAACCTCTTTTAAAATTTCAAAGCAACGTTTAGCGGTACAATAATCTGCACACCTGTGACTGGGAAGGTTTATCGATTACTTTGATTCCAAATTGTCATTATACCTGCATCGCATTCAAATTCACATTTTATTACAAGTGCAGTGCTTAATTTAGAATTTTCTCGACAACAAAAACGCGACTTATTTATATAACTATATCAAATCAGGCATAATGACAGCTTGAGTATTAATTGATTATATCAATCTCTGAATATTAATGTGATTTTTTTTTATTTACAATGAGTAGCTCTCTAGCCTGTTATTGTGCCAGACAGAGAAGGACGATCAGCCGGTGGAAACCAGACGTCTCATCTCAGTAAAGAGACGGTCGATACCAGAGGTGAGAGCTTTTCTTTCTTTCAGACGGAGTTCACTTTTTCACGTTCTTAACTTGGGCTTGTAGCAGAGACATGACAGTAGTACCAATCTACATCTTTGCAAAAAAAAACTGTTTTCCCCCCCAAAAAATTAAACTATTCCTTAAAGAAAATGAAAGGTATGCAGTTTCAAGAATAAAAGGTACCCCTTAGCCAATTCTTACAAAGAGCAAAGTTTGTACTGCAGAAGAAGAGTCTTCAGAGGAATTACGACTATTTATACCAAAACGATTGATTAAAAAAAAAACGAGAAAGGGTGGAGGACGGTTATTTTCTAATCGCTTTCAGCAGTAATAAATCTACAGATATTAGTATTTCCGAATATCAAAAACGACAAGCTTGCAAGCACAACAACACATGCCCTTCCACTTGTGATTGAGGAACGCTCGTATCCATCACATATTTTTCTAAAGATTAGACTACCGGGGGGCGGGGGAAGGGGTCAAGATTAAAAACAAGTCCACACTTTTCCACATCTTTAAAGTCTTTCTCGAAAGACCGATATACAACACCGAGCCCATCTTCACAGTCTTTTTAAAGCCTTTCGCCGAGCGCCGAGCGCTCGCGTCGCACCGACGGCGCCGGGACCGCGGGGAAGGGAAGCAGGCTAAATTTCATTTCTTAGCGAGAACGACGACACTTCTACGCACAGAGGGTGGAGCGAGCTGCCATTTGTAAAGATAAACAGCCACTAGAAAAAGAGAAAAGCTGCAACTGCGTGTAATATATAAAAAAGTACAATCAACTTATAATGAAGGTAGATGATGAGAGGTTCACGTATAGCAGGAAAAAAACATGGCTTAGATGATATTCGAAGCAAAAAAGGCACATCTTTTTCCCTTTTTGTAGTTGACATGTAAACCTGGAAGAGGTCTGCTTGTGGGAGGACTCCATTGGCTAACAGGCCCACACAACTTTATATGTTATAATCAAAGCAAATAAAATATGCTTTTGAAAAAAATCACTAGAAAACTGTTTTGTTTTTTTTTTTTTGTTTTGTTTTTTTCGTTGTCGTCGTCGTATCTGTGCGACTGAAAAAAACGTTTTCGTTACAACCTCCTATAAAAACTAAAAGTGGAACACAAAAAGCCTACGTAATAAGAGCGCGTTATTCCGATTTGCTGCCTCCTTGGGCAGCGGTGACCTGGAAAAGTGTATAAACTGTTACTTTGAAAATGTAGAAAATACTATCAGAACCTTTACATAGATATTTTGTTGTTTCTATTTCAGATATCGCTCTGAATTTCAAGGTAAGACACCTGAGACAACATGAATGTTAGCCTATTTCTCTTTGCCGTTAGCTTCACAAACTTTTCCTATTCGTTATTAGACACTACATCTTAGCCTACTCAACACAGCGAAACGTCTTGTGCTCGAGGTCTGGTTCCTACACACACACATTGCTTCTCCCGCGGCCCCCCACTCCCCGCCCCACCCCACCAGACCCATCAGCACAGAGATGCACACTTGCTGCTAGGAAACACCGCTCCCTACTGGTGTAAAAGTCCTCTCCGTTTGTTGCTCTTGTCCAGCGGGGTGGGTGGGGTGGGGGGATGGGGCGGGGAGGTTTTGTCGGGCTGGTGAGGTGACGTGGTGGGAGTTTAAGGCATTGTTGCTGCTACGGGAAACAGTCACTTCTGGTGGAAGAGGAGAGGTTTGACGCTTCCGGCCTTGAATTTTGGTAGCTGATTGCTGATGATCTCGGCCAGCATCTCGGGGAACTCCACGCTCAGGAATTTATTCACGAAGGTGTAGAAGCAGAAGCTGAGCAGTCCGCTGCCCATCTGTGGACACACGACAAGAGGCCGTCAACCAATCGCGGGTCACACTGGACGCACGCTTTGCACGCGCGTTGCGAACTGCTTTCAACGTTTTGTCGTGCTAAAGTCGCAAACCTCAGTGTATTTTCTGGGATTTTAGGTAAGAGAGCAACACAAAGTAGTGCATTGTCGTGGTGAGAAAGAAAATATAAATGGTTTCTAATATCGTATATTACAAATAAAATTCGTTTTTTTGCTCTGATATCCCCAAATAAAATCAAGCGCCTCAATTTGCAAACGTAATTCACCCAATTGTTAATTCCTAAAAATAAAAATAGATCATTTAAATTAAAAAACATTAAAATTGATTGTTGTAGCATAAAAAAAAAAAGATAATATGATATTAATAGTTGTACTGGGTAAACCTTCAACCTGTTCAGTCATTACTTCTTTAAGTTTTCCTCTCAATCCCTTTTTGCAGCCATTTTGGAATGAAGCCTAAAACATAAAGGAGATTGTTTAAAGTCAATATTCCCCAATATCGATGTGCTACTTCCACTGGAAGATCCTTCCATGTCACGATATAAGTGAAATAATCTGCCAGTGAGAGCAGTAATTTCTTCCTAAAACCCATAAATTATTTACTAAAAATGATTTTAGAAAGATTTTCCGACCTTGAGCAAAGGCTGAATAAATAAAAATGGCTGACTCAGGGGTAAAATCTCTGTCATCAAACAGCACTCGCTTGATTTTCTCTACAGCTGATGCAAATCCAAATATTCTGTGTGTGTGTGTGTGTGTGTGTGTGTGTTGCATGCCGTACCTCGTGCATGGAGTCCAACAACTTGGTGAGCTGGTAGAAACGCTGCCAGTTCTGGCTGGAGTTCTCCTCGCGCTTCACTATGGCTTTTCCCAGCTCTTTGATGTACGACATGCGGATCTCGTCGAACACCGCCTGGCTCTTCAGGCCGTCCTTGGGCACTGCGGGGAGAGGGGAACACTCGAGGTCAACGCCTGACGCAGGAAAATAATTCAAATCAAACCACTTTGGTGCAGTTCCAGTTTTACTAGACGAGACAAGTTAAAAAGAGAGACGAAACCTTTCCTAGTCAGAAAACCGAAGGACTGTATTGACGTAATTTATGTTGAATCAAAAAAAATAAATAAATAAAGAATTAAAAACTATTTTTTCATCGCAATTTTACATGACGTTGTGCTTGTTTCATGACGAAAAATTAAACGTGCTGAAGTGTGTGCTCCTACGATTTCCAAGTGTTAAAAAGGGTATTAAATGCTAAGTGTACTCTGTATTATTGTTTGCATTTATTATCAGCGAAAAAGTCTGACCTGTGCTGAGCAGCAGCAGGACCTTCATGCACAGGTACTCCTCGTGGGAAACCTGCAGCCGGACGAACTCGCTGGAAATCTTCAGCATCTGATCAAACTGCTCGGCCATGTAGGGCAGCTTCATCCGCTCCCTGGTGGGTTCGAACACAAAAAGGGCAAAAACGCACAAACTTCACTCGTGTGATTGATTCAGGGGCCTCGGTGGCCCCATCAGACCTGAATCTGGGTGATTCTTCAATAAATTAAAACTTAAAAGGAAACGAGGAATAACAAGAAAGTAACAAAATCAGATATAAACATTGCAACTTTCGTGTATTGTAAAAAAAAAAAAAAAAAAAATACAGGACGGCCCTTTAATGCAGCCTTTGACTACAACTAGGTGCTTTCTGAGTGTTTCAACATGGAGAGATGCAACAGAAAACTGCATGGACCAAAACATGACGCCGCCGAAATGTCATTTTTAGAATCACACTAAAATGCTACGTTTATTTAGTTCCTTGAATGACTCAATCATGAAAAAAAAAAAAAAAAAGTAGAAAAAAACTGTGAATCGATGCTTCGCATATGTTATATAACCGAGCGCTGCCCTTGCACATGCTTTAAATCCGGTGTGGTGGAGCAAAACAGGAGGCAACATGTTGAAAGTCAAACATTTGTAATAAAAAAAGAGAAGTGCGCAGCGTCTACAGGCCAGATTCCTGCTGCTGTTAGATGTGTTTCTGCCTCAACATAAAGTGAATATAACACTGAGCCTTTGGCACATCTACGTCACAAATAAACCAGCTTAACAGACTTCGACAGAACTGACTTCGTATACGGATGCATTTCTAGTATTTGAAACGGCTTTACGCGTGGACGTAGTCAGGGTTCGTTACCGAAGCGACGTCGTCCTGCGTCGTCGTGCATAAACTGGAAACCACAAGTTAATTGGATCGACTTGACATGACGCCCTGAACTAGAGCCACCCACAGGCAGAACCGCGTGGTGGCTCTGAGGATCTCTACACTCAGACTTAAAACATTTCCCAGAGGACATTCAGTTAAGGTTTACCAACACCAACACATTTTTCCCATCGCAACTTAAGTGAATCTTTAACATTTCCAGGTTAGATTATCTGTGAGGAGACGACTTGCTGCATGCAAATTGATTCTATGTCAGTGAAATGTTTTGCTAAGACACTGTTGGACTCAGGAAGGTCAAAAAAATAAAAATACAGGACGGCCCTTTAATGCAGCCTTTGACTACAACTAGGTGCTTTCTGAGTGTTTCAACATGGAGAGATGCAACAGA